>NC_089982.1:52672247-52978860 GCF_036417845.1 Apteryx mantelli
AATCAGGGCAGGAAAATATATTCTGAACTAGCATGATGTCCCTTTGCTCTCTGAGACTCTATGTGTAGTTTCCATAAGGAACCATGATGGAGAGGTACGTGTCGCCTCACTCTAGTTTGAACAAGCCACTACAAATGTCTCCTATGTAAAGCCAGAAGGCCTTGGCCTTACTGTATGAAGATAACAAGACATCCTATACCAAAATAATAATACCTAGAAAATATATATATTTTTCTTAATGTAGCAGGTAGGAGTTGTGTCTCACCACTCCAAATAATGTAGCACATTTTCCCCCAGTGCATTATTCCTACAGGAGGATAATTAATTTCGCTGGCAATTTAGTGGCTGGTCCATCTCTAAGGTAACTGGTGAACAGTGTGGGATTATTTATGTTTCTGGAAAGCAGAACGACAGCATAGAAAGTTTTCCTTTTCGATATACTTCAGTGTTTGCATAACATGTACCCCCCTGGGTAGACAAGCATGCTTTGTAATTCAATGTCCCTGGAAGACAACAAGGATATTATTCATGGAGAAAAGGATTCAGAAAATTCAAACTCATGTTGTGAGTTCATAAAACATTTTCTAAAATCTGTGACATTGCACAACATAGAACATTAAAGAGCTTTGGTTCCCAGACCTTTTTGAAAATTTTCATGCTTAGTTGATCCTAACAAAAAATGCAGGCCTTTCAGAGATATTTTTTAGTTAAAAAAAAAGCACCTGAGATTAAATTATTTAAGTAGATAAGACTATCAAAATAAGTTTCTGGCTTAAAAAAAGTCTGTGAATATTTGTTGGTTCAACCTCATATATTTCATCCTATGATTTTTGTTAAGACTCTGATTTGTAACACAATTCCTAAATTTGTCTCCAGAAATTATTTTATGCTCCTGAAACTGAAATCAATATGTATTTCAGGGTCAAGTTCATAACAGCCTTCTGTTTTAAAAGGGCTTGCTTTTTGCTCTTCCTTTGGGACAGACTATGGTATTCTCACTCTCATGAGGTGCTGTCTTGTATTGAAAATAGTACCTCCACTGAAATCTATAGATTATTTGTGAAGAGGTTATGGCTATATATACGGGCATGCAAAAATCATTTTTGTGTGGGGGGGATATTGTAGAAGTGGGTAGTTAATAGCATCAGCCCTATTTTGGTATTTCAAAGGAGAAGTCAGACTGGCAATTCTTGAAATTCTTGAATCTGTCTGGAGTCATTTATCATGGCTACCGATGAGCCGTCTCTGCTACCTTTGCCCTCAGATGCTATTTTCTTTGATTCTTTTTTCATTCAAAGAAGCTGGCACACTGTTTTCCCATGGAGAACACAACGTGTGCAAACTCACAGGAGATTTACATTATATGCATGCCAGTTTCTTAATGAAAGGGAACTTGCTGTTCTGCCCTTAAGCATTCCATATTTTCTCTTGTGTATCAAAGTTGTTTTGTGCCTTAGGGGTAGAAGTCACAGCTTCTGCACCATAAAATCAAGCTGCACTCTTCTTCCTTCAGAGAGAGAGAATGAGAGGGAAGAAAGAGAGAGTTCTGCTCTGAAGCAGTTTTCCTGCAGTAGGGAAAATAAAGTTGTGCTCTTCTCATATAATTCTCTCTACTTACTGTTTATTTAGCTCATATGATTGTTTTCCCATATTTGCCATTGAAATATATATGCCCCAGGTAACATAACTGCGTCCATAATTTCCTCAGACTTCTGTGGGCCCTTATTGAAGATCATAATTCTGTTTCCTTTTGAAAAAAATCTGGTCAACAAAATTCCATCTACTTGTTATCCTATCAGGATAGGATACCTTGACAACAGGTCAGTGATTTTATTTTATAACAGTGTTTAAAGAATTTAACATCCTAACCTAACTTTAAAACATTGCCAAATTTAAATTAATCTATCTGGACACATTTGTAAATGATAAAAGTAGTAAGGTGTAAACAGATTGTAATGAAAATGAGAAAAAGGAGACTTGCTGGTTTCTACCTATGTATGTTTCTGTTGTTTTTAATGGAACTGCTGTTCAAGTCTAAAAGCAAAACTCAGTCTTGGCTCTGGGCTTGATGATAAAATAAAGTCCAAAATCTCCTACTTGAATCCAAAAGTCTCAGAAAAACTGATTTAATTAAACTTAACTGATTCTCATAAACTTAAAGGCATTCAATCTAAGAAGGCAGCATTACAGTTTTTACCAGCCCCTGTTCTCATCCCTCTTTGCAAAACTCTTCTGGTAAAAATCCAGTGGTTTTTGACTATTAAAAAGCAGTATCAGAGGAACCTCATACTTATATCTACTAGAGAAATCCAGGTGTAATACAAATCTTGAATAGAGAAAGCATTTGCAGAAAAAAACAGTTTCCTTTACAAGCTTCCAAAAGAGAAGTTATAAAATGTGTAAAATGACTTCTCAGCTAGAAAAAATCAGACTGATAGTGCCTTTAATAGTGACAGGTCATTTTAAAATAGCATTTGCAAGTGGAATGGTGATAGACATTTTGGAAGTGCTAATGGTGAGGGAAAGATAAATAGATGCCTTGTTATACACATGGACATTCAGGATCATCCAGGCTCTGATTCCTTGGTTTCATTCCAGAAAGCGGTTTGTTGAATGAAGGGGGAAATAGTGCCATTGTGTTAAACCAAGTTTTAATATGTGAATGAATATACAACTTTAATAGTTGCAGCTGCTGATCCATGGCTGAAACAGCATACAAACTGCATGCAAGAAAAATTTAGACACATTAAATATTAATGATGATTTTAAGATGGCTGTACCTTTTCAAACAGCGCTCAATTTACAACTGTGTTGTTGAAACCTTTCCCACATAATTGTGTGCTCCTAAATTAAAATAAATATGCTTTATTTATTTAAAATGCATGAAACCCTTGGGTAACGGTCTACAAGTTTACTCCAGATGCATACCAACTGCTAGAATAAGCATTTCAGAATACGGTTTTACATAATACACTTATCTGTTTCGTTTGGCTGTCCCCATAAACTCAATGCACTCCAAGCATAAACAGCTTGTTAAGTACATTTGAGGATTTTAGAACGAACACCAGAGCTGCAGTTATCATTAAAATGAAGTGCCAACGTTGGAGCGAGGCCACACAGAAGTGTTTACCCGGTACTGCCCTAGAATTTCAATTCTTTCCTTCACTTAGGCTCTGAAGTATGGATGGGTCTGGTAAGTCAGATTGAAACCCATCATTGGAAGATCAAATGCTAAATGCACGCGTGACTCCATCTAGACATGCACGTTCTCTTTTCACATGATGAGAAGATCCTATATTGTTAAACAGAAGATACTATATTGTTAAACTGATGTGATATACATTCTCTGGTTTTCTGGTTTGTTTTACTTACAACTGGCTACTGAATTAATGTTATCTCTCTAGTGTAGTGTCACATACATATCCCTGAACTGTCAGTAATGTTCAGTTACCCGTGTGCAAAGCATCATGTACTTTCTTTCAGTGTTCCAGATCACAATATCGAGATAATCTCTGGCTCCTTCAGCACCATAAGGGAAGAAAACAGATGAGACAGTGCAAAGCACAAAGAATACAAAATAGTGTGAGCTGACTGCCAATGTTGATCATCTTCTTCTTTTAAAAATGATGTTTCTGCTTCATTTCACAAATTATTTCTAAAACTGTCAAGTTAATTGATTCCTGAATATTCTACTTAATGAAGCTTAGTCAAATATTTTCTACAAATGACAACTTTGAGTGAAAAAACACACAAGAGAATGACACAGTAAATTTTAAAAGGATCATTTACTAGACTGAAAAATATCACACACAAATGTGAACATATGGACTTAAGGACAAATTATTTCCCTTATCTTTGATTTCTTTGGTTTTCAAAGAAGGTATAATAAAGAAGGAAGCAAGATAGATGCAAATAATTGTCATTAGTTCCTATATTCCACTCTGTGTTTGGGTCAGTCCTGCTATTATAATCCGATACAACTGATCGTTTAGCTTTGTTTGCATAGTCACTGGATTGCCCTGCCTCTGTCTTAATATGGGAATTAAGTGTACTCTCAGATTTATGAATACCATCCTGCTTAGACCACTTAGTAAACAGTGTTCCTTATAAATCATCAGATTCTCAGAAACTCTCAGACCAGAAAGCTCATTTTTCAAACTAGATCTGGTCAGTGTACATATATCCTATATTATACCATTATATATTTTATATATAACAGAAAATAGCATACAGTCTGCAAGAAAGACAAGATTGCAGATCAGCAAGAAAAAAAGTCCACCAATAACACCAGCTCTGCAGGAAGAGGAGTTGTGTCTGCTGTCCCAAGGCTTGGGACTCCCTCCATATTAATCTTTAGGGTGGGAAAAGGTCCTGACCCTCTTTCTATAGTTCATCATTTTTATACAACATATTTTCTACTGCTACTGTGCCAGGTCCACCAGTGCTAATTCTTTGATGGGTTTTTACTATTTTTCTACTACTTCTCACTTTTTAATAGGAACAAACTGTTTTGTTTTAAATAGAGACCCCAGAAAATACCAAGAAACTCTTCAGATAAACAATAAAATTGGCAGTGCTGCAGATACAACGCTGCAGCGCTTTGAGGGAAAAAAACAACAACCAAACAAAACAAAAACAAACAAAAAACCCCAAACCCCACAAAGACTAAACACTTTGTCCCCTAAAGATTCAGGAGAAGTCAGTCATGGCTATCAGGAAAGAGGTGCAAGAACCAGGGAGCTGCTTACCTTTACAAAACGATGGTGGAATGAGGAGCTGAATGTGGAAAGAGAAGGGAAGGGAAGGGAAAAAGGAAAAGGAAAAGGAAAGGAAAAGGAAAAGGAAAAGGAAAAGGGAAGAAAAAGGGAAGGGGAAGAAGAAGAGAAAGACTGAAAGGGAAAGGAAAGGAAAAAAGGGAAAGAAAAAGGGAAAAAATGGAAAGGGAAAGGGAAAAGGGAAAGAGAAACAGGGAGGAAAAAAAAAAAGATTGGATTTTAACTTCCAAAGAGACCTGCCACCTGTAAGAACTGATGCTGTCCATCTGTGTTGCTTTTACAAACCACCTCAGGATTAGACATAACCCAAAATAGTAGTCTTGATTTAGCAAACTGTGAGCTGAGAGATACCTGGGCTATCTTGTGTGATAGAAACGTGCCATATTTAATTAATGTTGTAAATCAACTATTTTTATATTTGGGACATAAAGTTTTTTAAAAAGTATAATCTCTGTATGCATAATTAATAGTCTATGTTTGTGAAGTCATTTTCCCTGAGAAGGTATGAAAACCTAACCTCTGGAGAACTATCACAGATATTAGTATTGCTCTATCCTTTACTTTCTCACTAGCATTATGAGCCTATATATTATTACATGTCCCTCAAAAATGTATACAATTTTACATCTTTAAGAGTTAGTTCCCTCTATATAATTCTTTTTGCAGTTGCTTACCGTACTTTTGGCTTCCTGACCTTCAGGCACTTCTCATCCACAATAAACTAAATCTCTCACAATGAGATTAAATGAAAATGAAGCAATCATCAAATTCAATTTATTTTCTTGCTTGCTTTGACACACCAGGTATGACAGGAAAACATGACAGAACTGCAATTTAAAGGTTAATTTCCTTAAGAAGGCCTATGGGCTTATCATAACGTCTAGAGATCTGTTTCAATTACTGAAACAAATAGACTTTAAAGTGGATGAATGCACACAGTATATTTGTTCTTTGTTAAAATATGAAGAGTGAAAAATTGTCTCTCCATTATCCTTTTGATGAAAGTACACTACTGTCTGCTTGATAAAATGTTTCCTGATCGCGTGCTGTGAACTTTCTAATCACTTCGTCTTTAGATTCAGAGTAAATAAAGAGATTTACCCGAGCATATGGCTGAGAATTATGATCACTTGCTTTTGAATCTTAGAAAGTGTTTCATTTTGACGTGGCCATACTTTGGGAGAACTACCAAAAGAGGAAGGAGAAGACTGAGAGGAAAAGTTGAGGCAGAAGTGCTGGCACTAATATAGAAAAAAGAAAAAAATGGATAATCTTCGCAACGCTTTGATATTTGGCAAATTTCTAAAAGCACAAAATAATTATGCATGTATCAGTCTTCTTTCCCACTCCTTAAGTTAACTGACTACAGTGGAAATTTCCTTAGAATCAAGAGACGTTTCCAGTACTTCTTGATTAAAGTTGAGATGAAAATACTCTCTTTTCTATTGAAAAGCATTCTTTTGAGATTTTCTTAAAACTTCAAAAATCTTTAAAACACCTGTGCAGACAATCTTTAGACTGTGATACTCTTTAAGCTGAAGTGTCTGTTCTCCCACTCAGAACAATAACTCTTCTTAGAAGTTACAAAGCTTGAATTACACTCAGCTTCTTTCCACACTGTGAGACAACATATTACTCAGTGAACTGCACTGCAGCTTGTAAGGGATGAAATTAGAATAGGCAGAGTTGGTAAACATTTAGGAGGGTTATATCCTGAACTGAAGTAAATGTTGAAAATCTTTTTAATGGTTGGTAAATGGTAAATTATGGTAAATTATTTTAATTTTCACAGTATAAATCATTTTACAGGGATTGCAGACTTGAACCTTGGATTGTAAGCAGAGATTCTGAACAACGGCCACCTTTATTTTTGTATATTGTTCTAGGTTAGACAGGCAGCCAGAGTGAAACAAACACATAGTTGGCAGCATTTGCTATAGTTCTTTAATTCTTGTTAAATGCAAAATGGCTGCTGGCTGTTTTTAATGTAGTTTGTTAGAGCAGAAAAGGACTGCACAATAGTATTAGTACTCTTCTGTGCTCACTAATAATGTCCTAGAGAAGTGGATACGTAAATTTCTTTTGGACTAGTATACATCATTCTCCAAGCTTTTAGTTCCTTACTAATATCACCAAAGACGATATAAAATTCCATTAACTTTGAATGCTGTTTTAGTGTGATATGGACGCCAGTCATGAGGAATTCAGCTGAGACTAACAACTTATTTAGCATAGGTCACTGAACAACTATCAAACCCTCAAAAATCCTGGTGATTGCTGACTGACTGCAGAAGATTCAGAGCAGTGACTTAGAGGTGAAAGACTTCATAAACCATTTCCATTCCACTAAACTATCCTGTCTCCTCTTCTGCTCTTCTTCATTATATTTGACATTTTTTAGATTTAATCTTGGTTCCAGACTAGTAGCTTGTAGCTGTGGACTGAGGAGATGAGACTTTCCTGAGCTAGATAACATATTAAAAAGGAAAAATATGAAAGATATGCAGAAGATGCAGGCCGTACAGAGTTTAATATAGTTAGTTGCTAGAGCGCAGCCACTTTCAGTAGAGAGTTCAGTTTCTAACGCTGGTCCTGAAAGCCAAGCCAACTCCATGCTGAGGGAGCCGCTTCTCCAGCAACTGCGATTTCTCTGTGATGTGCTATGTGACCTTGACACCATGCAAGGGACAGGACCGCCATGGTGCGTCAGTCAGAAGCGCAGATTTCACTCCCATGCTGGAAAGAGCAGCTACGGCTTTCACTATGAGCAGAAGGGGCCTTCCTTCCTCAGCCAGCCCCTCATTCTCAATCTGCAGGTGTGCAGGCTCTCACCCACAAAGTCATCCAGAAGGATGCATAGACAAATATAAGCAAACATTAGATGTCTGGCAATGTGTTCGGACATTTCTCCAACAGACAGAAAATTAATACAAAAAGAAAAAGACATAAATTGTTGTTATTTTTCTTTCATCTTTTAAAACGACGTGTATCCACTCCCATAAATTATGATCATGTGTGATAAACAGATACAAATCTAGACAACAGATTAACTCGTCTGTCTTACAACATTCAGAATAATACAGTAGGTGACAAGCTAAGGCCATACTTACCCCTAAAACCAAAATGGTAAGCCTAGCCTGCCATTTAAGTATTGCATTTGCTGGCAGAGTGCCGGTGAAGCAGTTCAAAGTGCTTAAGAAAAGCAATTAATCAGACAGCTTGCTTATTGGCACAGAGATCTCTTCACTACTATACAGCGTTTGTGTGGATGTGGCTCTACAGCTTGATAAATTCTTTCTGAATGTGTATAGATAGATATGTAGTAATCATATATGCTTATACACATACATGTACAAACTAATAAATATGCATTATAGAAATATATAAATGGCTAATTAGTAGGCATTGTATTTGTGTGTGCATATGTACATATTCATATACATATATATATAAATTCTGTACACATAATTACACATGTATATTTTATGTGCTATAATTACACATACAGAGTGTTTGTAGGAGAGTAAATGAGATATATATGTGCATATTTAATTTTTATAAAGGCTGCAAGAACACAGAAATCTGGAAATGACTTTACATTACTTCAGGATGCTGGAATAGTGTAAATTTTCTCCCTATATGAGAATAGGCTTCATAAATATATAGGTATTGCAATTTAGATACCTAAAAATTAGCTAACTACACTGAATTCACTTGGGATGAATGAAAAACACATTTGATGTATTATTATCTGCCTGTTATGGAAAAGCAAAGGATTTGAAATATGTTGTCTATATTATAATTAGAATCTAAATAATTAGAACCTAACAAAAGTCAACAATTAAAACTATTTTCAATTCACTTAAGTTTTTCCTGGACAAGACTGTCTTGGCTGCTGAACGCCTGAGGGTTCAGGTTCTACACAGATAGAAAATATCTACATTTTTACAAAGGCTTATATAGATTTGAACATTTATAGTTTTCTGCACTGTGGGGTCTTGTAGTGTGTCCTTCATAAAGAGGACGGTAGCATTTTATGAGCTGTCTTGCCTAAATTTTTCACTTGGCAATAGTAGTGTGTCCAATGTCTGTGTCAGAGAATAGACGTATGGGCACATAAGCAGAGGAGGGTCCCTGACTCTGAAGCACACAGAAACTTTCCTTACCTTCAGTCTTTTACAGGGTCAATCCCAGGCCTGTTTCAGTAACGTATAAAGGTTGTGAGACCATCAGGACCCTTTCCTCAGCTTGCGGTGTGGGAGCAGAGGGGGACAACACGCCTGACCTGAGCCCGATCTCAGCTCACGGGCGAGAACTGGCTGCGGCCCCACAAATCACCAAGCCAACACTGCTCACTACCAGTCTCCAACCCACCCCAACCCTGTAGTGGCCAATGGCTCAGAGGCACTTCAATTCTCCACTTCCGAGCAAACGTTGTAAGCAAATATGAAAACAGAAGTGTTTCGTGTTTGTTTTGAGGATGCAGTATATTTTAAAGTTTTCTCCAGCTGACATTTCACCATAGCTCAGATGGAGAATGTGAATGTTAAAATATGTTTATTTTCCATGGATCAACAGGCCTGAATTTCAAAACAGAATCAATAAACTTTCTTACAATATGAAAGATTTCTTGTTAGATTTTTTCCCTGCATTCCTCCGGCACTGCTATGAAAGGCAGAGTGTGCACCCAGTGCTGTGACCCAGCACAGTACTGATGTAATCTCAGATTTCCATTAGGAAAAGAGCTTTCAAAACATGTCTTCAGATTATAAGAACTGTGAACACTGTGAACACCAAGTATCATAGGTATGCTCAGGGAATAAATAGCCTCCTCTGGATTATATTTCTAACCATTTCCAGGATTTGCTTCTCCTCCCTGTTTCACATAAATTTTGGGTTGGGCCAAGAAGAAAAAATGTACTGAGGAAAAAGAAGAAATTAATGCTGTCTGAAGATCAAGCACGAGAGAAAAGGAGACAAAAAAACCCCAATAACTCCTCAAACAACTACTGCTTAAATTGGCTAGGAGAGTAACTTATCTGTAAAGCTGATTTATGGATTTAGAGTGTTGCTGAGCTATTCTAGCCCTTGCAGCTATTGCTTTCTGCTTCCAAACCCAAGATCAATCATCATTATGTGTATTATAGAATAATCAAAATAGTACTGTGTGAAATCCACAATTTTTTTCATTTGACCCTATGATTTGATTTGGGATTCATCTAATCTCTAACTCTTGAATTTCAGTGGTTGCCTATTAGTCGTGCATATACAAGACCAACTGAGAGAATGATTTATGAGCTATTGTTATCACTGGTCGAGGAAAAGAGAGAAATCTTTCATGCCATTGTCTGAGTGGGCTATCTGTCATGCAATATTTCTCTTACAGAAATCTAAAATTTAATTGGCTCTGTCAGTGTATTTCATTACATACTGATGGATGAAACAAGTCGTGTCTTTTGAATGGAGAAAAGGTGATAAAAGACATTTTTGTGTTCCAAACTATGAAAATATGTGCATTTTAAAATGTATCTTATATGACAGCCATCTTTATTTTTCAAATGCATACTCTAAAATGTGTCTTCCTCTGAGACTTGAAGTGATTTGAGTTAACAATTATTTAAAAAGATATGACCTTCTAATTATAATATGGCTGTACCAACAAAAATCGCTTATACCATTCTGGTGAATAAACTGTATCAGTAACTCTCCTCCTTCGACTCTTCTCTGTTTGGTTGGCTTTGTGTAATGTCAGGATGGTAAAATGATTGTTCCAGTCTTTCAGCTTGGTAGGATATTGCTGCTAATACTGACAAACACACAAAATATCAGGGATGCATAAGAACACTTTGCCCTTAGTGTCCCGCTGAACACAAACACCTTTCAACAGGGCACAGAAAGAGCATGACGGACATACCAAAAAAGCATATAAAAATAAAACCCTTTAAAAAGTATGTGCAAGCATCTTCTTTTGACTGGAAAGCATTGCAGAACATTGAGGACAAAAACAAGTCTCTTCCTTGTCTTTATAAATGTTTTGAGTCAGTTCTGAGAGTGTAACCACACACGAGAGCAGAGCGGGGCAACTCCCTCCAACTGGGAATTCCTGCAATTCCCCCTTACTGCCCCAAGTGATGTATGGGAGAAGCACTAGATATCGCAGCCCTAATAAGACCGCTGTTTTCCCTTGTGTCCTACAGTGGATTCACTGCCCCTTCTGGCAGGTGAGCACATGCTGACACCAAAAATTTTTCTGGCTGAAGAAGCAAGTCTGAGTTTGCCTCCATACAGCTGCATTAGCTTACAGTCCATCTGGCCCCAAAGTATGCATGGCCAGGCCATTTCTTTCTAAGGAACTAAACAGTTCCAGAAATATAGTAACTGTTTCTATAAGGATAATTGATATACTGAGTAAAATTCAGCCCCCTTTGACACCAGTGGCAAAACTCCCACTGACATCAGCACAGCAAAAGTTCAGCAAATTTTACTGAATTCAGGTATAGCAGTAGGAAGTAGAAGTGTTTTACATTTTCCTCTGTGTATTTAATGGGTTGTAAACTTCAATAGCTGCACAACTCCCATTAGTGTCAACAGAAGAAATGTGGTTAAAATTGAGTCAGTCCTTTCTGAGAATATTAAGTGAAAGTGAGCTTAAGCACATATACAGCAAAATGTTTTATTTCAATGAAAAATGTGCCTGTGATATTTTGTTCCCCCAAGATCTACCCTAGAATTTAGATGAAAGTTTACTAGTTACCTTGGGAAAATGTATTTTGTGAAAATGGAGCTTGTCACACTGGGGTCAATTTTTCCAGCATGCAACACTTAACATTGCTGGTCATAAATAACACAGCACATAATTTGAAAAAGTTTGGAATAATTTGCATTTATTCCTATAGGTTTTTAAAAGGAATGTCATATGCACAGTCCTTACAGATAAAATAGTATAGAGGCTGAGTGGAATATCAGGATGAATATTTCAGAAAGTAGATGGCTGACCTAGCATTTAATCTTTTGGGCAAGAACTCCAGCAGTTCCTAGAAACTGAGAATGGAAAACCATCTGCAAAATAATGCAGAGTGCCTACTCAGAGCTAGTCACATGGATTATTCACCTGAAAATTTTAGTCCTAAATTGATTTCCAGAGAAAAACAGTTAAAAAATAAGGTCATGAAAGGGAATCTGAACCATTTGCATTAGCTTGTCAGGCTGTAAGTTTGTTTGCTGGTTTCAATAATGAGAGATAATAATGTTTCTAAGAAAGAATCAATCAATCATTAAGATTTTTTATTTTGTTGTTACAGCAAGTAACAGGTGCTATTTATTAGTTTACAATTCTGTGAGACATCTGATAGATAAATTCGAAGCCAAAAGTGCCAAAAATATATTCCAAATGGTAAACCATTACCCCAAATATCTTATTTTTTAAACTAAGTTGCAAGGACAAATGGTGTCCCATAGACAGTCCTAAACAATGAGTTCACCTGTGCCCCATTAATCTCAGTGGCCAAAGAGCGTGAAAACCCAAGGATGACATTGCAGTATCAACACCAACTGTTAAAAAGCTCATGATTTTAACAGGCAGAATGAGGGGGAGCAGGAAGAGAAGGCAGGAAGTGGGGAAAGAAAGCAGTGGAAAGAATAGGTACAGACAAAACAGAGGCATAAACAGGCAAAGGGATTTGGGAGAAGAAGATAAACGAAAGGTGAACATAGTAATAGTCATAAAGTAAAGAGTAGCTGAATGCTGCTGAATGCAGCAATAAGGTACTGAAAGTTCTCCCTTTAATCTCACTATAAAGCTCTAGGTGAAATAAATGGGAGATCATTAAAGACAGTGATAAACAGATCACAGGCTACTCTGGTCTAAGACCATCATCTCTAATATGAAATTTGCCATACCTTTGACCTAAACTGTTAGTTCTCTGGAATGACCATAAAAGTGTAGCCAGAAGAATTAAAAAAAAAAAAAGCCTGCTGAAGTTTGGTAGAGGCATGAAGGTATATCAGGATTTCATTCTAGATCCATAAAACAAAAGTTTTTTTAGGATTACTGCCTATGTTCTTTTAAAGAAGCTGATTACTTGACATCCAAAGTAGACACTTAAATATAAAAAATAAATTAGGACTCTTCTATTGTTTCATACTATTTATTTTAAACAGCAAAAGAAAAAATGTAATTCTATTAAACTGATCTTTAATACTTACTAATGGTTTCATAAACTAAAAAAGGAGTGTATAGAAGGTTACTATATTTTGTTGAAGTACTGCTAAAAGAGTATTTTCTATTTCTTGTCAGGACAGGTGATAATCTTTATTCTTTTGGAATTTTTGTCTTACTTTCACGCTGGAAATGGAATGCTTGAATTTCCATGATGCAGTGGCAGTACTGAGCTGCACTAAGCGGTATGACATAAGACACCATTTGTTGTATAACATTAAATCAGTCAAGAGCCAATCCCTGGGACAAGTGCAGCAGGGAGGTGAAGGACTATTTTGTAAGCCAGAGCTCAGCATGTTCCTCTCTTTGGTCCTAAAAGAAACAAAGGTACCTAGAAGCTTAACTGAAGAGCCTGTAATTACCAGCTGTGCTCAGGTATTGAATTTAAATTCACAAAGGGTCTGAGTCTCCTAAGTATCACTGGTAAATCTTGGCTCTGATTGTGGTTCAAACAATATGTGAGAGCTGTCAGATGGATTTGGGGGATAAACTTTATGTCTCACTGGGGCTCCCAGTACACGGAAGTCATCACCAAAATGGGTAGTCTAGCAGAGGGCCACTAAGATGTTCGGGGACTGGGCAATTTGCCCTGTGAGGACAGGCTCAGGAAACAGGGTTCACTTAGCCTGGAGAAGGGACGGCTTCAGGGGGACCTGCTGTCCCTAATCATCTAAAGGGGTTTCAGAGAAGACAGAGACAGACCCTTCTCGCAGATGCACAATGAGAGAATAAGAGGCAACAGCCACAAGCTGCAACAGGGGAGTGTCTGATTAGACATGAATACCTCCAAAACTTTGCACCGTGAGGACAGTCAACTCCTGGAAAAAGTGCCCGGAGAGGTTGCGTGATCTCCCTCCTTCGAGATATTCAGCACTGAACTGGTCCAGGCTCTGAGCAACATCATCTAACTTTGCAGTTAGCCCTGTGATGAGCAGGGAGTTTGATCAGATGACCTCCAGAGGTCCTTCTATCATTCACGCTTTCTAAAGATTTTTAACAAGAAAAATATTTTGTTATCCTTGCCCCCCGTCCAACCCCTTTTCTCTATTCCTCACAGTTTTTGGAACTTAAGTGTCACAATTGCCGTTGGAGCCTTCCTTTCCTTGCAAAAGTTCCTTTCAAATAAAAACCTACTTTTTCGTGTTACTTTCTACAGTTTAGAACTAAAAGAGATTTCACCAAGACTATGTCATTAATCTACACACTGTAAATGCCTGGCTCAGTGCATGAATTACAACTGAACTGTGGCATTCTCCGCTCCAGTACCTGTGCAGTTTTGTCAGAATGTAAGCTTTTGCATTACAGATACAGGCACTGTAACTCAGTAAAATGTGCTTTGTTTTGCAATACAAAATTGTGATTCAAAAACCATAAATCATACCAAGGAAATAAGAAGCTATCATTTTTAATTTGGTCATAAAATCAGTAAATTATTCCCATCCAAAAAAAAAGAAAAAATGGTCTAACTCTGTACGTGTGCTGATGATGTAGAAGCCTGGGCTATCTCCATTATGTATTGGCTTTTCACTCAAAGACTGACAGAAGCTCTGTAATTAGATATCAGTGTTAAAAGGAAATGTCCCACCTGGGGTTAGGAAGGCATAACGTGTTTGTTTGAAAGCAAATGAGGGTGTCATTTTGTGAAACTGCAGGAAACTTCAGAGTCACAACAGGTTTCTTTTTTTTTCAGTGCCTCCCTTCTGCTTCACATTCATTGTAGAAAAGTTGTTGAGATCAGTTAAACTGAAGTTATAATTCCAGATTCCAGTAGTTCACATTTTTGTTTAGGGCTCACACAAAAGAGAAGCTGACAATGGTAAGCACATAACTCAGTGGTTGCTGGAGGTTATGCTTTGTTATGTGAACTCTGCTTGCTACAGGAACTCAAAACACTGCTCCTCTGATCACATTAAGTCTTATAATGCATATATAAATTAACTGTGTTAACAAAGTTTTGGTTATAGTCGCACATGCACGAGAAGAGAAATTGAGAATAAAAAAATTAGAAAGTTTAAGATAAGATCAAATCAGTTCAGCATAATTCGACTATTTATAGACAGAACATTTATTTTTATGAGAATCATTTCTGTAATTATGATTTAAAAGTTATATCATACTGATAAAAATTAAAAATGTGTATTTCTAAGCTAGACATCAACTATTATCCTCAAATCTCATTAACATTAATTATACTATCTTCATATCTAACTCATCAACTTCTATTTCTTTTTGATTTGTTCCAGCTACATCACTGACTGTTAGAGATTCAAAATGAGTGTCCTCTGAACCTCAATGATCTGTGAACCTCAAGATTTTTTGCTTTGTTCCTACTGCTGTGTTTTAAATGTCCCCAGCACATTTCAGTCCTTTTCTGGCTAAAATGATATGGTGAGCTACAAGAAATTTTTGAGTTGACTCTTTTACAGAGAGCCAAAAGGACTCTAGGAATCATCTAGCTTGACTTTTTGGCCATATAAAGTATAAAAAGAAGATATATATGCAATTATATGAAGTTACATGAAATTGAAAATCAGGACAGCTATTTATTAATCTCATTTACAAAGACACAGCAAGAGTTTTGTACACGCTATTTTGACTAAAGAATTTCTAATTTGGCTAACTTCAGCAGAGCCTAATACTCTTAAATCCAGAGATCAGATCTGGCTTTGCTAAATACTACTAATAATTACCTATGACAAGGGCAATACTCAACCTTGTTTACAGCTGTAAACTATTGCTGCTTAAAACTAAATTTAGAGGAACTTGCTTCTGCAGTTTTACTCAACAACAAGATGTTTTGCCTTTCCATGTCTTGCAGAGACAGTTAATTTCTTGGATCTTTCACTTGCTTCAAGGCAGCTAAAGTGGTTTTGCAATAGGAATTGGGAGGCAAGACAGGGAAATTACATTTGTTCCAATTTCTTATTTCCACTTTGATAATTCTATCCCTTTCCCTCTCAAGGCCAGAGCTGTGAAAAATCCATCATTCTTCTTCATTCCTTATTCAAGGATTTGATTTAACCCTCTGACTAGCAGGTTGAGAGAAAGCTGAAACAGAACTCTGGACACCCAAAATTTTGTTTTGATCCTTTCTTCAGTATGTGTGGGGGAGAGGTGGACAAAATTGAGCAAGTTTGTTTTTCTGCAAAAGGTAGAGAATTCTTGATATTTTGTATTGCATTATTTAAATAAATAATAAATACACAAGATTTAAAATAAAAATATTATTGTATTACAATTATTCTGACATTACTTACATGCTGGTTTCACATAATCTTCATCAGAAAAAAATCCCCTCAGTTACTATTTAAATGTATGCCATTTTATGCATGAAACTATATGATTTTTGTTGGTGTTGTTTGAACTGGCTTCATTTCAAAATTGTCTCAGTTTGATTTTTTAAGATGCTAAAGTGCGAAGACCAATCATTGTTTTCCTTTTAACATTTGAGTCCTCAAAATTGTCAACATTTTAAAATTGACACAGCCCAGCTGTATCCCTTATCAGACTAACTGATATATGGAAACTGAATTTCAAACAACTTCCACCACGTGGTAAATAACAAGACAACCTTTACATTTAGTTTAACTGTGAGCTCCGTTCTGACAATGGAATCGGTATGTGGGGATTTGTATCCACTATGTACATTTATCTTTTGTCATCAGCGATAAAGATCTTGCAGAAGTTAGAGTTCTGAATTTAAACTGATGTTGACTGTCATGGGGACATTCATTAATTTTTAAAAATCTGTGGAGAAGTTTGGTCTTGTTGGTTTAACTCTCTGAGACTTTAGAGTATATGTCTACAATGCATTGTGTAGTGCAGTAACAAAAGCATAAAAAAACTCCATGCAATTCTCAGCTTTTTCCTACGTTGGTTCTATATTGTATTGTCTATATATAGAATATGTGCCGTGTTTAATAACAGTCATATGTATGCCATCTCTGTTCTGTCTTTTATACAAACCTTTTTTTGACATTTTTTTGCTCTAAATGGGAAAATCTTAATATTTTACATCATAGAGTGGTCTTGGAGTGCATGAACAGGATTCTTTTCAACAAAACTAAACTGGAAGTTGTGTTTGTGATGTCTACCTAATGCGCTTCAGTGGCAAATGAGCATTCAGTCCATGGGACGCAGCTAGAAGTCATCTGAAGTTAAAAAAAAAAAAAAAAGCAAGCTGAAATACATGCTAAGACCTCACGTCGCCACCAATGGAACTATTTGCTAATTCAAATGTAGCCAAATAACCCAATAACACAGATGTTGATGGCTTTTGCTAATTTGTGTTTTACAGCAGAGTACCAAGTAACATATTCCCACTGTCAGTCATTTAGCGTGAGAGTCCGAGAGCCCACACTTCAACTGGTTGGGACTTACTGATGACCAGAAGCCTCAAGCTGAACTGAATATTCACCTGAGTATCAATTTTGTTTTGTTTGCCATTGGGAGTAGAGAGCTATAAGCAGTTATCACGGAAGAATTTGACATGATTTTAATGGCTGAACCAAAGCAGTGACTAAATTTTTCATATGCATTGTGGTTTGCTTCTAAATACAGGCAGTTTTAGAAGTTAAATTGCTTCTTTTCACAGAAAGTTCTATTCAGTTAATGAGTTGTAAAAGATACAACCTTTTTCTCTTACTGTTGTCATTAGTTCCTGGATTTAGACTTAACAATTTAGGAACTAAAACTGATGAAAAAAGAATGAGATGGTTAAGTTTTGATAGTGTCTTCAGCCTTCAGGTTTGGAAAGAAAGACCAGTATTTTGAGATTAAGATACTGCTAAGTAATTTGAACAGGAATAAAAGATCCTTCTGAAACAATTCTAAAAGTTCCAATGGAATAGTCCTGTCATTGAGTCAGCTTTGGGTGTAAAATGCTGTTATCCCTCTGAATTATTGCATTTATGTCATTTTTACTATTTCCTGCATTTGAACCACTAATGTTATTTCAAATACACCCCAAGTTTCAAACAGTACAAGTTTTGTTCATTTTGGAGAGAAAAAAAACATGGAATATCATATTCATACCACTTTTTATATATAAGCTTCACGCCAGCATCATATATTCAAATTTAAAAACAATGAAAAGAAATTCTACCATTTATTCTACTTTTCTGTTTAAAAATGGATATTATCTGGTTCTTCAGAGAAAGATGTAAAAATGCTATCAATGGTTAGCTGTAATATAACATACCTAGATGATAAATTTCTATAAAATACATAATTTAGTCACATAGGCTTAGTCACATAAGCCAAGATCTTGAAAAGATTCAAAACTTATAATGGATATTTATCATAGAATATAGTTTTCCCTTGGTTTTGGTTTGTTTTGCACCTGCTGATTTTCATTTGATAATGACCACCCTCTACTCTTTCACAGTTGAAGGAGGAACTCAGGATTGCAATTTTAAACTAGCACTTCAGAAGTATTTTGTTTTCAGTAACCATTCCTGTTCTTATTACATGCATTATCATTAGGATTGATTAATTTTCTGTCATTCTCTGTCCTTGTTATAATCCTTGTTCTGCGAATAAGACATTAAACTTTTCGTGTACAATATATTATGTACTTGCTGTACTGCATTAGCCTTTCAGATCTTCTGTATTTTAGTAGGCTGGCGATTTTATTCCTTTTTGAAGTTTGCCTGGGTGGTAGAAGGAAAGGGTAACATAGGCAGCCAGTCAAATTCCAGAAAATTGATAAGGTCAATGTAATACACTTCCGTCTTGTGCAAAATGTAGGAGAAAGTAGAGCTTAAATTTTAATGAAAATATTATCAGGAGGACAGGAAAATATGATATTATAGTGAAAGAGAGTGATACAAAACTTTTTCTGATTCCTGATTAAAATGATGGTTTCACATCATGTGACGATTTCCTAGACTTAACTGGTGCCTTGGGTTCTCATTAGTAGCAAAAATATCTCCTCCTTTGCATCAGTTCATTTTGTATAAGCCCTTTGCTTGGAGCTACTATTGCTAAAGATACTTGACAAGAGAAACTGTAAGTGTAATAAATGGATTTAGAATGCCCTTTTTAATGCCATGAAGTTAAGTTTGGTCACTAGTGAGGCTTTGACTGCCTGAAAAGTTTAACTTACTCTTGATCTTCCAAAAGATCATTAAAATAGTTAGATTTGTGCCTAAAGGCCCCTAGCTAATTTAAAGCTAAAGTCCAGGTAGGCACTAGCTTCTGAGAGCACGACTCTCAGGAATATTGTGTTAAAACTCTGCATAATGCCATGAAATCATAGAAAGCATTCAAGACACATGTCCTGATCAGGAATGTTTCTTGATCATTCTTTAATCATTTAAATCAGGCAGCTAAATACTTCTGCAGTTCCAACTCCCACCAGAAGGAAATTAAAGACTGAAAATTGTATTCCTTTTGTCTCTTCCTCGCAACAGAGATTAATAGGACAACAGGACTGGACAACAGTACTAGAAAAAAGAGTTTGTGAGAATGCTTTCAAATGGTTTAAACCTATATCCTAGGACAATGTTTCAGGCTCTGTATTTTCCTTAGACATGTTAGCTTAAATCCTTTATATTTATTTCATCTCTTTAAATTTCAGGAAAACACCAGAAGGAAATGTCTGAAGTCTACTGTGAAGATAAAAGTGAATTATTAATTTTTAGATTATCACCTGCTGTCTGAATGGGCTTATCAACAAGTAGATGATAAGATATAAAGTTTTGACACCAGTTTGTGTCATTTGACCCAGTATTTTGAACTGAATTACTGAAAGGCATGTTCATAGCAGAATAGACTGTTGCTAGAAAACCTACTACTAGCTAATCCTTCAGTCATTAGCAATTCTGAAAAAAAAAAAGACAGACAGCATCTTTATTTATTAATAGTATCATTTGTAGGTCATACATCTTCTTTTGGAAGGGGTAACTGAATTTACTGCTGATTTCCTCCCTTCTCCAAATACAAGTCATCTTCAGGAGTCTGGCTTTCTGAAAGAATTAACATTTAGAGAGATGAAGATGTTTTAGCTTTCCTATTTTCTGGGAAGCTAGTCAGGTCACCATGACCATACAGTCCACTCGCTGTTCGAAAGAAAAGATGCTTCACAAACCTCTCCTTGTACTAACTAACTATTCATATGTATCCACTAGTGTTCTGTCATGGTTCAATCACTTAAGACCATTTAGTATCACATTTTAATTATTCTACACACCCGCGCCTTTCATAAGGTGTTTGGTGAAGGGTGAAATATCCTGGGGCAATGGAACAAGTCAGGTAAAAAGAAAGATCGGGCAGGTTTTATTTTTATGGTGAACCTAATTACAGAGCATGTAATTATGGTTTTGATTTATATATTAGAATCCCTATATATAAGAACACTGTAATTTTCAGTGTCATCCAAGAAAATCTTTCAATAAAACTCTACCTATTTCACTCTAATATTTTTAATAGAGATTATCATATATTTTCAGCCTATCTATTGAGTTTCTCTGTCTAATGGCCTTGTAAAGAAGAGACCAACAAATTGTAAAAAATATACTGTGAGCCAGAGAAATCTATGCAAGACTATTTACTGTAACAGAATGAATCCTCTGCTAAAAGAGAACAAAAGAAATTTGTTTTTTTATTGATAGTGTATTTAAGGCAGTTTACCTGGTGTACCTCTTCTGCGCTTCTCAATCACTGAGTTTAATATGCATTATCAAGATGTTCATTCTAGATTAGCAGAATCCATTTGAAAAACCTGTTACTTAGGGGCACTGAATCAGTGGTAATATTTTACTTAAGTTCCTAGCTATAAAAAAGAAGGGGGAAAAAAATCTTGTAGTCTCCATGTCTGACAGATTCTGGCAGTGTTGTTTTCTGTAATTCCCCCAGTCAGTGGGAACTGTCTCACTTATTTTACATTTTGCCTCTCACAATTATAGCCCAATTTTACAAGGGAAAATTAGCTTCCTTAAGGTAAGTATTCTCTTGTTACATGAGAGGTGAGATCCAGACACTGTGAATTCCTGGCAAAGACCTATACTTTCCTGAATTTTCTTCATTTGGTGGAAGCTATTTCAATGTTATTTTGTATTTTGGACCAGAAAAGATATAAATAACTTTTAGAAAAGGAAATTTATTTCCTTCCAATCAGAACTCTATTGTTATATTAAACCTAAGGTACAGTCCCATAGATATACACACCCTGTGTTTTACGATACTGTTTATGTTTCAAGACTAACTTGGAAGGTTCCATGTTACTATGATTTGAACATAGCCTTATGCCTTAAAATCTGTTTAATTAGCTTAATTAATTGCTTTTTCTAGACTTCGGATTAAAAATGTCAGTCCTTGTACATTATTCTGTAAGTTATTTAAAAGCAATATATTTACTTACTCTCTGTTTATTGAGTTTACATATACACAGTACATATTTATTTCACAACAGTCCTGCCAATTTAGACTTAAGTATCTCAGTTGCTTGGAGAAGTACTATCTCAGTATGTTTAACCTAAAAATGTTCTTTGTTTATTGTTCGCTTCTATTGTTATTTTATTCATATTCTATCTTTCACTCCAATTCCTTCAATTCCTTTATCTATGTTTTCAGTTATTTCAATGTTCATTCTTTATGCTGAGTATACAAACAGATTTAATTGTTTAAACAGAAAGTGAGATTTTATATTTAATTAGTTCAGTGAAATATGCATATGAATCCTATACTGGTTTAAGTTGGGATTATATGGATTAAGTTTCCTTTAGTAAAATTGTAGTTGTAAGGTGTATGCACATAACTAGTATTAATTCAAATTCAAAGAATCTCTCAATATAAGTTACAATAATAAATAGCTGATTTAAGTTAAGCTTTGCTACTCTTAAATGAAGATAAAAGTCTTGTTTTCATGTTTGTACAGAATTTTTTCTTTTTTCTTTTTGTCTTTTTTTTTTTATTCCCTTCTTGAAATTTTCTGTGGAGTTTTTTTTTTCTGGCTAGATTTCCCTCAACTTCTCTGACTTTATTGTCTTTACTATTCTACTATACTATTATAGAATACTACAATAGACCTCTTATCTTTTTTAGTGCATTTTGTATCTTGTCTCTTCCTAAGCTTTGCTTATACTTATTGATCTATATCTACTTTAGTAACCTTTTCCTTTCTGTTCTTCACTCACTTCTATCCATGTTCCTGTCTTCTGTCCCCTGATTCCCTTCACCTCTACTCCCTCATAGTTTTCCAGCTAGCTAGCCATCATTCGAACCTCGGTGGAACAGCTGTTTGCGTGGTATAGAGCACGCTTTGAAAAATGACCCAGCCCAAAACACCACAGGGTAGTGTCTATAGGTCAGGCTGTTATCTTCTGACATCTCAGGATTGAAAAAGAAGACTCGATTCTTAATCACAGAGAGGACCAGATCATAAAATTTCTATCATTGCTATTGTGTTGCTTAATATTATGCACAATTAGGGATATTACAATACCTTTAGAATGTAAAACAATAATGTCACTTTAAATACAGATGCAGAAACACAATGGCATTGATGAAGAATAAGATTTTCAAAGTTAGAAAAAGGTTTTAGATGGCCAAGCACACAGTTATGTCAACTCAAGGGGAGTTCAGTCTGCAGTATTCACAAGGTAATTAGGAAACCCATCCTAAAACCTGAACAAAAACAAGCACGTAGAAGCTATTTTAAAAACTTTATAGACTATTCTTCTCAGTCTTGGTGAGGCTATTTCACAATAGAACAATGACAGTTTCCCACAGTACAATGTCCCAGAAAAATTTTAAATAAGACCGAGGATCCAAAAAGCCAAGCCTATCAGAAGAACTTGCTGGCATTAGCATTGCAAAATAAGTATTAGATCTGTTTAGATGATTCTGGGGCATGAACCCTGGAAAAGAGCCTTGTCTGGAGCTTTGGGCAGTAAGCAGCTCTGCTGATACTCCCATATTGCTTAAAAGTTTCTAGCCTATTTTGGTGATTCTCACATACAGCTAGGAGAAGAAGAAAAACAACACTGGCAAAAACTAATAGAAGAAAAATAACAAAATAAGCAGCTTCATGTCTTAAAGCTGCTCTTTCTGTTTTGCTGATGAGGTAAGAGTTCTGTGAATTCTGGCATAATTAAACTGTTAATGTAACAACTTTGCTTTCTCTACAAGATTCTTCATTAAGCTTTACTTTCCTTCCTCGTTTCTTTTGACTCTGCAGTAGGTTGCAGTCTTCTTTCTCCCATCAGCTGCTACCCACCACTGTATAACCATAAATGCTGCATTAATGAAGAAAGTCCTATTACTAATTCAGAACAACTTTTTGTTTACTCACACATGAGAGAGGAAGAAACTGTGGCAAAAGGGACAACCTTATGCTCCCACCAGAATGAATATTTGATAATATTTGTGCCCTTGCATTTGCTTTTCTTTCTGTGCTTGTTTTATCTTCTATTCCTATGCAGCTATCTGTGATCTTTACATAGAATATAGTTTCTTTCAGGATGTTTGTGCAGGAAAGAATACAATGAGGACACTAGAAATGTTAGAAGCCTTTAGACACTACCTGAATTCAAACAATAACAATAGCAGTAGACAGTGTTTATATGTGCCTTCTGATATTGAGCAATTTGTACCGCAAAGCAGACTTTACTGTGCTACCCTGAATATCTGTGTTGAACTCAGCAGCAGATAGGATGTGAGGAAAAACAAGATAACAAAAACAGTACTTATGATGTTCATGTTAACATCCAATAACTCTCCAAAACAACTCTCTTCCAGTAAAACTAAAGAGGTTTTTCTATTCCAGAAAATTTCTGATAAAAGTGACACAGCTGCTACTGGCATTTGAACTAGGTGCCGCACACACATGGATTCATAGTCCAAACCCTTCACTCATATGCACTCCTTCCCTCTCCCTCCCATCCTCTCTGCTCATTTCAGTTCTCTTCACATGGCTGTCTCAAGAAAGGACAAAGATGTACGATCATATGTTTGGGTCTTTAAGGACGCAGAAGCCTCCAAAGTCAAGGAGGGATAGATATGTTGAATCCAGCCTGTAGGTTAAAGGAAAATGATGTTGTCTTTGAAATGTGTATACTCTTGGAACAGTTTCCCCTTCCATGACTGAGGTGGACAATAAAAAGGTCAGGAGCTGGGACAAGCAGAGTAGGGAACTGCAGGCTCGCAGAGAAAAGGGAATCAACATTAAGGAATCACAAAGGTTCATTGAAGAAATACTTTGTTCTTCTCCAGGGCTGGGAAAGCTGCCCAGTGTAGTTAGCATTTATATTGCCTGGAAATTACATTAGAACATTTGGGAGAAGTTTCCTTAAGGCATGGATGGTTCCAGGGCCAGAATGTTGTAACTGTACACATGCATGGTATATGTAAATATTGTGCAAATATTTACATGGGAGTAATATATCAGTTATTTTTGTGCAGTTGTGGTACAGTGTTTGCTGCATAGATATTTTGTTGCTCCAGAAATCTGGCTCTTAAACAGTGATAAAACAGTTTTGCAGACCAGAATAGAATATTTTGACTCAGCTCTCAGTTCCAGGGAGAATAATACAAAAATAAAGACCAGGAAATTTAGGTGGACAAATTTAGCTTCATGTCACCTTTGTACTTTCAAGAACTTAAATGAAAACATATGACTGCCTGCTGCTGCTAAGATGTCATTTGTGTCCTTTGGCTGAAGCACCACACTCATTCATTTCCAGATATCTCCTGTGAGGTGAAGAATTATTGTAGGGTCACAACTGTGCTGCTTTGCTGGGACATGCATAGAGCTGCGTGAAGGAGCAGCCTGGGTCCCCCTTCACAGCCTGCAAGGCAATTCAGCAAGCTTTTGGGGCAGGACAGACAAAATACAACAATGGTTTTAAGAGAAACAATGTGAAACAATCACAGGTCAAGATTGCCAGTCCTCACAAATTAAACAATTTCAGGTGTATCAGAGTTACAGAATTTCCAGCAGATGTAATAGTTGCAACAATTTACTATGCTATCAAATGCTGACTCTGGTCTTCTTAAGGTGTGGAGCTCAGCTTCCTGAAGGCAAATGAGCAGTCAGAGGTAGTGGTTAAAAAGGTCAGCTCTGCTCCCTGCAAAATATTTTCTAATTCAAAGCAAAAAAATTGGCTCTGATTTTTTTTTTTTTAACTTTCATGTCTAAAAGTCTTCATTACTTATTTCTGGCTTCAAATTGCCAAAATATGTATTTTAATTTCAGTACTTAGAATGGTAGTAAGGTACTTGTATGTGCTTGGAACAGAGATCTCCCTGTATGAAAAGCAGGCTGATAGGAAGACCTGGTATTGCAGAAATGGAGAAAGATATGATGGGTACACCCATTTTAATTTGCTTAGTGACTGTTGCTTTCTTTACCTCCCTTCAGATGGTACATGGCACTGAGCAGGTAGAAACCTGGACCACTTTACTTCTGTATGTGTCCAGTGACAGAGGAAATCCCACCCGCTGTCTCACCAAGGCCTGCTGAGTCTTCCTCCATTTCTTATGCTGATACTAGAAGGCACATAGCTGTATCAGGGCCTGTTACTGTTTTTTGGTACAGGTTGTAAAAAGAAACACAATATGCCAAACCAGCAAACCAGAAAATATTTCTGTGCAGTTAAAATTATATTGGTTCTTATTCTCAAGTATCTATGCATAAGCAGAAGGGCAAATGAGACATATATTTTTCTTAATGAACCAATAAGGCTCAAGGATTTATGATGGATCACAGGAAGCCATGTTATCCACCAAAAAAATCTTCTAAATCTGCCCACAATAGAAATCAAATGTTCAATTTCCCTATTTGTCACTCCTATACTACATGAAATTTAGTAGTTTGTTACCAGCAAGTACAGTTTTAAATTGCCTAATTTCTATAAGAAGTAATTTTAGCAGTTAAAAATACAGGTTTAAATCATGTTTGATTTTGCCTAACTATATTATTAGAGAGATAAGAGTCTACTTTTAAAATTCCTAATACTACATTTTAAGTCAAAAGTGGTCTTTGTCAGTGCCAAATTATCTCATTTCAGCTACAATATGTTCTGAAAAGAACGATTTAAACACTTGCACTAAATGTCAAAAACAGCCTTTGCTTTTGCTAAAATGATTCACTTTAGCTTTATTTATAGAAATAACATGGTAACTACAGTCTGTTCTACCTACTTTAAACAAACACATTTACTATAATGTGAACAGCAAATAGTTTAGAGTAAGCTAATTTACTTACTCAGCCTTTACTTCATGAAGACCAGGATTTAACCATAAAATAATGATTCCTTTCAAATTTCCATATAACTTTCTATCCTTTTTTTAAAGTAAATTCCTTTTTAAAAAGTTATTACTCAAGGAAAAGAAGCTTGACTGACATGTCAAAAAAAATTAAGTCCCTCATGTACACCCAAAAAGAGTATGTTTTTTTGAATGATCTTTCTCAGCTACGTGCCTCCAACTTGACCTGGAGGGACTAGCCTGGGGTGGTCAGGCAAGGTGTCTGCTCCGGTCAGGTTGTGCCTCTCCGCAGATTGATGGCACCAGAGAATAAGACCTTCTGATGAGTTAGAAAGAGAACATAAGACAACTTAGAAAACATTCATGAATTCCAAAATTCAGTCAGATCACCCGTTATTAAGTGATAACAAATTTAACACACAGATCCCATTTGATCAGTATCTGATCCAGAGTGTCTTTTCCAGTTGTGGGTGTTTCCTGCTGAACTCCGTGTGGTATGGGCTGCATTCAGCATGCAAGGTCACAGATCACTGGCATAAGGCTTGGTGTGATTAAATCCTCTGAGCATCCAAACACTCTTCTTGAAAAATAAGACTCCTTTTAGTTTTCCCAAGAGGCTCTGAAAACTGGCTGCCAAGTGAGGTGCAAAGAGTGTGTGACCCCCCCCCCCGCCCCCATCACTGGGATCAGTACCCCTCAGGACCCTATCCTGAAATGTTAAATATATGACTAACAGTTTGGTCAGAAGGCTGTTCTGGCTGAAATGCTGGTGATGTTTGCTATTCAAGGAAAATAAAGATGTCACTCAAAAACTGGAAGAATGTTGACATCTGAGTGATTATATTATG
Source organism: Apteryx mantelli (assembly GCF_036417845.1). Taxonomy (NCBI): domain Eukaryota; kingdom Metazoa; phylum Chordata; class Aves; order Apterygiformes; family Apterygidae; genus Apteryx; species Apteryx mantelli. The sequence goes on from NC_089982.1 coordinate 52,699,298, forward strand.
CTGTTCTGGTGAGGTGCAGAAGAAAAACAATTGTCCAATATTTGCCTTTTTAAAGACTGCAATGTATTTTTGCAAACTAAGACCTACAAAATCTTGCAGCAGTGTAATATAGACTACTTTTATAGTAAAACCCAGAATAGTCACCGAAGTCAGAAATGCTATAAAATATTTCAAAAGAAGAACTACATATTTTATTCATACAGGATGACATTATTTTAGCAGATTAGGTACAATTCTTGCTAAAAATGGATGTATTTAAATATTTATATAATCCATTAATAAGGAAGGAAAAAATATCTCCCTCAGCAGTAAAGATTTGTGAATGGCTAATAACCAAATCATGTTAACTTTTAACAGATTAATTTTTTACCATACATGTCTAATATTTGGCATTCATCTTCTTTGTGTTCATGGAAATTTCTGGATTCTTGCTTAGTGCAGGGAATACTTAGAAAAGGAACTAATCAAGGGAATTCCTCTTTTTCACAGCAATAATTTACAGGAAAGAATTACAGGTCCCTTACAATTCTGACAAACAATGGCAGCACAGAGACTTTGCATGCTTCTTTCCAGCTTACCGAAAGATATTGAATGGCTCATTTTCACAGTCCAGGTAAAAGAGTTCTGGCCTGCCAAACTACTTGATTTTTGAGGGTGTCTGTCTATCACTTCTTGTTTTTCTTGGAAAAATTCAGAGCATTTGAATTTGGTCCCAATGCAGACTATTACAGCTGGAAAAACTGGCAGTCAGAAGATGTTCCAAAGATTTAGCAATGAGGATGATTTAACCGACTTGAACAAGTGAAAGACGTGGTAGAGCTTTCCATCACAAGCATCTTGGAAATGAAGACTTGATGATTTTCCTAAAACATGCCTTCCTACTCAAACACAAATGTATTTATAAATGTTTTTTGGCCAGCATTACACAAGAGATTCGTTCAATGAGTACAGTGGTCTCTTCTGGCCTCGCAAACTAATGTAAACCTAAATAATAGAAAGATTATTTGTCTTCCTGAAATTTGATTGTTGCTTCCCAGATAGCCCTACTTAATATCTTTGTGTTTTATAACTGAGCTGACATTATGAGAAGGATTTCACTTGCTGCAGCAGACTTGCCTGTGGGGTTAGTGATCTCTCTGCCTTTCACCTTTGCTCTGAGCTCTTTGCAGTGTTGCTCCTTGCGATTCCCTGCTTTCTCTTCCCAGGCTGGGGCAGCCTCGTGGACCTCCCCTCTTACTTCATGGAAACTCACTGAGGGAGATCAAAGGACAGTCAAGGGGGCTAAACTGAAGAGAGGCATGCCTGCTTATAAGCAAAACATAATAAAGTGGACATGACCCAGCATTAAATCTAGTTTCAGATTTCGTGTCTTAAGTGTCTCTCCACCTTAATCTTAGAGTAGCCCCAATCCCAATCCCAATCCCCCAACTGAGGGTTCAACTGAGGGTTGAACAGGAGCGTTCAAAGAACCGTTCAGCTTTCCTGGAGAGGTTTTGGACTACGTGTTTTATATGTTCTCCCTAACTGAAAAATATTTTGAAATTCTTCCACTTGGTTAGCCTGATCCCATCGTCGGAAGTGTCTTGCATAACCCTATTGCTCTAACCCCCCTAAGAATGGCATTTTTCTAAAAGCTGTCCTGTTTGGCTGTGTTTAGATGTCAAGGTCTTACAGCAGAAATAATGAGATAGAGATGGAAAATTGCTTTTTGCAGGAGTCACCCTAGTAACTTCTTTAGGATACCCTCATTCAAATATCACAAGGAAAAAAATGATGAAGGACATGCTTACCAGTTCCTGTGAACTATTAAGATAAGACCCTCTTACAAAGTCACTGGAATGAACTCACTGCACACATTTATTTGGTCCCTTACAAGGTTGCACTGGTTTAATAAAGGATGTGCAAAAATATATGCTGCAATATGCTGTTATAAAAGCTTTAATTCATCTTCTTTTTTTCCAGCTTTTTAATTCTAAGAACTAGGTAGTGCTCTCCTTAATGAATGCTATGCTATTGTATGAACAAATTTTTCACATGAAGTGATTAATTTCACCTGAGTACTCAAACCATGTTACTTGTGTAAGTATAGATTATCTCTGTGGAAAAGATGTTTCTGCATCCTGCATCATGCTCAGTTTGCTATAATACGTCTCTTAGGGCAATTTAAACTTTTTAAATGCTGTTTGAAAAGTTTATTTGACAAATAAATACTGTGGGTGAATGATAAGTATATAGATAGTATTAAACTAGCACAATTTTGTTTCAAAATTTAAGTTTTAGAAAAACAAGAATCAATATCTTAATTGTTCTATACCTTAATAATACACTTCATATTCACAAATATGCACATTTTAGAAACTATAGCATTGAGCTAGCAGGCAAAAAAAAAAGAGGAAAACAGACTCACTATAAATACTGTTTATTAGAGCAGAGGAATCTATCTTTCACTTTACAAGCTGTAAAGGCCAAAAGGGATCAAGAAGCACAAACAATAAAGATTTCTTTTTGTATATTTCAATTTAATAGCAAAATGATTGATAACAAACCCACACAAGTTGTGTGTGTGCAAATATGCTTGTCAAAAAATGAAGTAACAGTGCTATCATTTTAATATACTCTTCTCAGTTCTTTCCAGCTGCTGTTTGGAGGTTGGATTTATCAACAAAGTAAATGCCTGATAGGAAAGCATCTGTCCTACGGTCAACTTTATATGTACAGGAATTGCTACAGATAAATTGCTTAAAGCTGTTTGGTTGCACTTTCACCATTAATTCTTAAAAGTATGCTTGGGAAATTTTATGGTTTTGTACCAGAGCACAGAACTTTCTAAACTTCAGGCAAGATTAATTCTGCAAAATTGCAGGACTTAAAATGAGTTTTTATAGCTCAAACATTATTTTCAAAAGTTCTGGTCACAAGGGACATATCAAAGATATTTTCCAATTTTAAAGTATGCCTCCAAAGATTTGGGCTTTACTAAAGGCTCTAAATAATCACTCAGATATGCTTAAATATAACCACATCAAAACCTAATAATGGTGAAGGGCTAATATCTGAACTTAGAAGATGAAAATACGAAGTGGCATAAACCAAAAATAAATGTTAGAATGAATACTACCTGAAGAAAAGAGAAAAGGTTTCCATAATTAACATCAATCTGATTACCTAAATATATGACCTTTGCTTTGTCGTTCTGAAATCTCAGCCCCTTGGTAGATTAAATTTGTCCTTCTTAAGCTCTGTGCTGTATCAGCACCTGAACAGCTATTACTTTAAAGACTGCAGAGAGGTGCAAAGAGAGTGCAAAGCAGGTCCTCCTGCAGATGCAAAAGCAAGCAATGCAGGGAGACAAGTTCTTTTTGTGGAAGCAAGGTTGAAGAGGGAGTTCCCCACAAATTCATAGACTTTATACAGGAGGCACCGAGTATTCAGATGATCCTGCAACATCTACCCAAACCCTTTCATCCATTTTTTCATTTCTCCAGTTCACACAGAATCACAGAATCACAGAATGGTTGAGGTTGGAAGGGACCTCTGGAGATCATCTAGTCCAACCCCCCTGCTCAAGCAGGGTCACCTAGAGCACCTTGCACAGAATCACGTCCAGGCGGCTTTTGAATATCTCCAGAGAAGGAGACTCCACAACCTCTCTGGGCAACCTGTTCCAGGGCTCTGTCACCCTCACAGTGAAAAAGTTTTTCCTCATGTTCAGATGGAATTGTCTGTGTTTCAGTTTGTGCCCGTTGCCTCACGTCCTGTCACTGGGCACCACTGAAAAGAGTCTGGCTCCATCCTTTGACACCCTCCCTTCAGATACTTGTACACGTTAATAAGATCCCCTCTCAGCCTTCTCTTCTCCAAGCTAAACAGGCCCAGCTCTCTCAGTCTTTCCTCATAAGAGAGATGCTCCAGTCCCCTAATCATCTTTGTAGCCCTTCGCTGGACTTGTTCCAGTAGTGCCACATCCCTCTTGTACTGGGGAGCCCAGAACTGGACGCAGGACTCCAGATGTGGCCTCCTCAGGGCTGAGTAGAGGGGGAGGATCACCTCCCTCGACCTGCTGGCAACACTCTTCCTGATGCACCCCAGCATACCATTGGCCTTCTTGGCCACAAGGGCACATTGCTGGCTCAGCAGAACTGCAGTCATTCATATATCATCATAATATCATCATAATATCATAGTATCTTTGCCTCTCAGTTCTGCTAATTGCTCATCTATTTAAATTTAAGAGCTGCACTGATCTTCAAAACTCTGCATAAGTAAACTCCTCCTACCATCATGAGATCCATCGTTCTCTGTTGCCAGGCTCATAAGGTGGAAAACACCTCCAAGATGTTTTGCTAAGTTCTTCCACATCACCTAAGGCTGGCATTCTTCCTGTTTGAGCATGGTTTTCCAAAGCATGGCCCTTTCACATCCACATCCCATATTAGTTGCCTCATTAATTCATTCTACAGCACCTGAAGGAATCATTATACTTCTCATGTGTTTCTCCTGAGATTCAAGAGTCCACATAGCTCATACAACATTACTTGTTTGCTGTGTCCCTTTGCCTTGGAAATTCGATCCACGTCATCAGATGGTGACAGGCTGCCTCAGCCTTTACATTGTGTGCACTGCTGCATTATAAATAAGAAGTAATAAGGCCACTGTTAGTGTAATCATAGCAGTTATTTGGCACCATCCTGCACAGATTAATGAAATTCATACCAAACAGGGAAAGAATACAGACTTTCTAGACAGATATATGACTGTTGGTCCAGGCTTACGTCATTTTTCATTTTCCACAGAAATACGGGGGAAAACACTGTGACTGCTGAATGTCTTAAGACATGCACAGTATATATACACATACATATGAAAGACTAGCTTTGCCTTGCTAAGTAATCAGTCTCTTGCAGGATAAAGTTTGCTTTCAAAATTCCAGCCCAGCCAAGGAGTTAAGGAAACTGAGTTTAAATATAAATCCCCACCAGCTATTTTTGGATGTATACACATAACACATTCATGTCAGCTAGTACTGGCTGATACAAAACACACCAGTGTAACTGCTTGGTGACCTCAGCCTTGAATGATGGCTACCAGTGGCTCTAAGCTTTTTTTCTTCAAGACACTGGTCAGAGAAAGATAATTAGCTGCTGATCCCAAGTGAAAATTTATAGGCATTTAAGATTTCTTGGTTGAACTTGCCTGCAAATGCAAGCAGGACTCATAGGAAACTCATGAAAAGAATGAACACTATTAAGATTTTCCCCATTCTTCTTCACCAAGCTCTCTCCCAAGAAATCATAATCTTATGCTCAGTGGAGGAGAAGGCAAGACTCTTGCTTATGGCATAAGCATAACCTTGGAGATTTGCCCCAGAGAACTATCTAGGGCCTTTGCAAAAACTGAGAGTGTGGCTCAATAACTATAAACTTGCAAACTCTTAGAGGTTTTTCACTACCTATTTAAATGGGAAGACAAAGCTCAGCAATCTCTTGATCATATTCTGTTAGAACACCAGGAGAATTTATGTTCTAACAACAGTGCCCTGACCTCATGCTTCAATGCAGTCATCAGTCTAAACAATATTAGGATTCAGCAAGTGAGAACACTGTTATTATCAGTCTTTCTTGTAGTGCACTACTGATTTCTACATATTGGATTATTTTATCTTCTATGCCAAATCTGAGATTGGCAGGGCAAAACTATATGTAAATATAAATATATCGTATCTTTTCTCGAAAATAACCAGAAAAAGAAATTCTATATCTAACACATATCTATAGAAACATAGTCACAAACATAGTGAAAACTGTGATATCTGAAAGTGAAATACCTTTATTAACCTTGCGATTATCTATACCTAATTCTTTCTCAGCATCCAAATAGAAAAAAAATAAGGTGTCAACCTTATCTGACTGAGCGTCATAGCTAATACCCATAATATCCACCTCTGAATTTCAGCTCAGTTTCTCCCACAGATAAAATTTGATCTTTATCTACCAGCATACTAATTACTTTACTTAGCTGATATTTTTAATCCAGCCTCTATGTTAGCTCCAAAATTAAAAAAGGAAGACAGATCTTATTTGGCATTACCCAAAACTATTTCAATTTCTGTGATATCACTTTGTGATGACCAAGGCCTTGATCCCGACAAGGCTTCTTATGCTTGTGCTTAGAATTATATGCCATGAATAGTTTCACTGAAGTTAAAATGCTTCTTCAGTAAACAGTACGAAATAAATACATTCTTCTGTAGAGGTTTAAAGCTGAAAACCAGACCTATCAAAGCAGTGCAATTTTCAAGAGGGTGAGTGAAAATGTTAGAACAAAGACTTTCAACTACAGTGGGTAACTTCCATGTAGAATTGAATCCTTAAAAAAATAAAATCTGAATGTGATGCTTTCAAATATTGCTTAGTACTTGAAAATATGAGCACAGAAAAATGCCATGGTTTTTAAACCCCGGGTACAGTAAGTGGAACATGCTTTTAGTTTCTCATGCATGCATGTCTTACAGCAAAAGGAAGTATGTACTTTTTCAGAAGAACAGTTCTTTTTTAAAAAGACTAATCCTTTGACAAGGAACGATGGTGGGGACTACTTTTCTTAGAACTTTAATTAACATACGGATGACTTAACTAGGCACTGCATGTCTGCTCTGAGTATCTATCTTATATCATTATAGAAGACAGGTTCTGAAAGCCTAACTATTCATTTTCTATTCTCATCTATGAAAGTCATATCTTTTCTAATCTATGTAATTTATTAATTTTTTTAAGGTTAAATGCAATGAAATAGAAGTTGCCGAAAAGGGCAAATTCTATGTACAGGCCATGCTAAACAGAGACAGAATCAGAACTTTCATTATTGGATGTTTATTGAACAGACTGGTATCAAGAATAGGCAAGGGAATACGGCAGAAGAAAGGGAATTCTGCTGGTGTCTTCAGTTTTTGCTGTAATTAGATCAAAAAAATGCAACTGATATGTTAAATGGATGATATACAGTTGAATACAAAAGTACTTTGCAATGGACCATTCATCTAGCTCTTGCACACTCATTGGAGTGTTGCAAACGGAACAGTGTTATATTATTGTTAATGGTCTCTCAGGTTTTTGGGGGGGAGGGAAGCTAGTTCATGAGTGAAGGAAAAATGACAGAGAACACCAACCAAACGTCATGAATTATTCTAGATTCTCCAGCTTATCTGAACACATAACAATGATCTCCTCTGTTCATAAATCAGATATTTTTCTTCCTGTTCATCTAAGACTCTGGTCTACCTCTAGTTTTTTCAGACTTTTATTAGACACCTAGGGTCTCATTGATCAAGCCTTAACACATCTGCACTGATGACTTCCTTAAAGGCAGTTACGTCTAAATGCCAAAGCTGACTTCTGCTTGGCAAAATGTTCCTTTAAAGCAATTTCCATTCAATCAGCACCGTCAAAGCAGTTCAGACTTCTTCATCTTGATCTGTAGTTGTTCAGGCTCAGAAAAAAGAAGTCTTTTGAACGTCTCCTACAGTATATAGAAAACATGAAATTCTGATCTCAGTAAGTTTCCTGGATGCCTTTTGCTGGGGACTCCTTGCTGAGTAAAATACTCCAACTGGCCTTAGGGTCTTTCTTGAAACCCAGTGCTTCAAAATATCTTGAGGGATTGTATCTCTTAATAACAGTCTGATACCAACGGCTTATACCAAATGGTTTCTACAGAGTATTTATGTGAAGCCTGGTAGAATTTCAGTATACAGATAGAGTCAAGCACACATGAAAGTTTCTTTAGTCATGTTGCACATTCAAAAGCAAAACATATTAAACAAAGGAAAGCATTTCATAACTTGCTGAACAAACATAGCATATCATTGTTAAGGATTTTCAACCTTTTGAGTCAGGACAAGTTTGTTTTCAAATGATTTTTTCTCCTAATGAAGCCTATTTCCATGGACAACTATAATTTTCTGTAGCAACTTGTACTATTTCTAGAGTTTTCAAAAAGTGGTCATGAGAATACTTTAAGAAAAGGTAAAAGTTAAAATGCCTATTCATTTGCCTCATGCTCATAAATAGGAAGAACACTTTTTTCCCCAAAAATTAAAAAAAATTGAGAATCCAAGCCAAAAAAAGTCATCTGCAGAAAAGAAAGTTTGAGAAAGTACAGAAATAAAGTACAGAAAATGACTGTTTTCTATGGAAGCCTTTACACAACTGAAAAACATTGTCCAAAAAATGTCAATCTTAATCAAGAGAATGAAGAAGTTTGGTACCCTTAAATATTAAGAATCCATTTCAATTATTTTGTTGATCAAAATAACCAGACTTTTATGCTATTGCTTTTTTTTCCCTCTGGCTTGGCAAAAAAGAACTAAGACTGAGCATCTGGGTTTCCTTTCATTTTATAAAAACATCTATTGGCTAATTTTTAATCCTAATCTAAATATAAGGGTGCTACTGGTGTTGCTAAAGGCCAGTATAGCACTGCAGAACCTGTGAAAGTTGTGTAAAAATGAAATAAACCATTTTATTTTTCCAGACTCCAGTTACATTTCCAGAACTTTTAAAGAAACAAAAAACCAAACATATCTTGATCTAGAACTTGATGTATTCATAGATATGTACAAATGCAAAGACATAAACATATATATAAAGAGACATGTAATGTGACTATAATGTATACATATATATAGTTGGAAAACATAGTACAGTAATCACGGCACACTAAAGCGAAATTAAATCCAGCCACTGTGTGTACTGTGATTACATCATATAGAATAAAGTTGCAATTAGACTATGATCACTGTACCACTTTCAATATATCAACATTCTTATGAAGGGGAATACTGCTCAATGACAGTCTTCAGCAAGAAGTATTTCCTAACTTTTCAACTTCCCACCTGTGCGTGGTATACAAGATTTTGAAGTTAAATGCATAAGGGAAAAAATGATGTTGTCGATGTACTGCCTTAATTGCATCCTACAATGTTTTTATTAAATAAGTTACAGTAACATTTCACAAAACTGGCAGTGGCAGGATTGTAGGTGGTGTTACTGATTTAAACAAGTCTTCTGTTTTGGTTTATCTAATCCTTTCTGAGCTGAGCTTTATTATGTGGCAACTAATGTATGTTATCTCTCTGCTATGTCTTAACCCAACAGACTATACAGCAGATTGGATACACTTCTTGCTGGGCTGGTCCTTGCATCCTGCAGAGATTCCTTCTCAAATGGGCAGAGATCACCGCCATTTGGATCAGTCTTTGAGCAGTGATGATGGGACACAGAATGCCTACTGGTCTTTAAAGGCTTTTTAATAGATTAGTAGAGATTCTGATACAATTAAGAAATATTACAGTTTGGCAGTACTTAATACAAAATATACGGTGCTTGATTTAGGAGCAGGAGACATTTTGAAGAAGCTGATCTGTGTAGAAAATCAATTCAAGTAGAAGCTTGGGAAAACCTGAGATTAAACTCAAATCTTTAAGGAGAGTTTTGGGAAGATTTAAGAGTGCTGTACTTAAGCCAAGCAGCGTGACCCTTGATAAGCTGTGCTTTGTATCTTTGATTTTATGCTTTAATGGTCATGTAAATTAATAATTTTTTAAAAACAACATATGCACTACTATTTCCTTTTTTCTGTGGAGCAAAATGCAACTATACTTTACAGGATTAAAATTAAAAAACATGGAAAAACTCAAATAGGTATTGAAGGCTTTGGGAAAAGAATAAAAATTAAAGTTAAAAACTCCCCAAACCCAAGTCCCACGTCTAAACAACAATAAAATTCTTTTATCTATGGCTTTTGGAATTTTAATTAGGATAGTTTTTACTCCATAAAACAAAATATTCAAAAACTTTCAGCAGGAACACAATGAATTTCAATGTACCACTTAACTTTGACATCATCATACTGCATATTGTACTGCATCTTGAGAAAAGAATCACTTAACTGAAACTGAAACTAAAATATGTTGGAACAGGCAGCCAAAGGCAAGCAGATAAAACTGACATTAGCAAGAGATTCAAACAGCAATGAAATATGCTGTCGGATGAACAATAGGTGGAGACATAATAGGCAGATAAATAAGGAAATAACTGACTTTAACTGCAGCGGTGGCAAATGTTAATTACACCAGTCACACACTTTTATTGGAAGGAGAATTACATAGATATATTTATGCATAAATATATAGAAACATATATGTTTCATTAATAATGCTTTAATAGACAGTGGCATGAATTATACATGAATAATCAATAAATAATTTGGTTTAATTATATCTCAAGTAATAACATACGAATCATATTTCAATAACATATGAGTCATTTTACTAAGAGCAGTGGAAGTCTTGCATCACAGCATGTAATAACTTGCCCTCAATTTCTTAAAGCTGGCATTTGAATTGTTTTAAGTTTTATAATGTCATGTTCTTCAGGGGGCTATCACACTACTTGACTGCTATAAAGAAACTGATAGCCAGATGGATATAGAACGTCTGGTTGGTTGTGATCATTTCTCCACTATTCATGTTTGTAGACTTTCTGCAAAAGGACCTGCAGAAAGCTGTCTGGGAGATGTGTTTTCCCACAAGCCTCCCAGTTTCTCATTGGCCTGTTTCCCTCTTCAGGCACAGAGACGCGCACATCGCGTACTTCATATTTCCTGATTAAATCATTTGAGGATATAGATGGATAGCCTTCTGGAGCTATCTTTTCTGCCTGAATATAGCACAAGTGACTCTTAAATTCAGAGAGTATCACTGTAATAATCAGAAAGCACTGCATATATTTAAACTTCTTTCCTTTACAAAGATACGGTAAACTACATTTCGAACTGATGTAGAGCTCAAAATCACTGAAAATTGTCATGACAGAATAAACAAGAAAATGGATTTCTTCCAGATTCCTGCTTTTCATTTTTACTAGGTAATTTTGAAGATACAGTGTTCGTTTATATAAACTAAAGCAACCCTTACACTTAAAAAAAGCTTAGTAAATATTCGCAGCTACTGGTGAGACTGAAAAAGCTACTTCGGAGGAAAAAAAAAAAAAAAAGAAGATACTGTTACAACTTGGCCTGCTCTTGGAAACTCTTGTGGCTGCAGCTATACCCAGCAGTTGCGGGGGTGCGAAGAGAGATCGCTGTGCACCTGATAGCCATTGCTCCGCTGCCTGGAGCAAGCAAGCAACATCCGCGCAAGCACTCTGCCTGGACAGGAGCGGTGCTCCAGCGTCCCTGCGCAGGGCTCCTATCCTCACCCCGCTGCTCTGCTCAGCCCCCGCTTGGGAGCTGGGAATTGTCAGCAGCTGCCGGCTCTCGCAGTACGGGAGCAGGCGTCAATGCTTCCTCAGATGCCAGTAATTCATCATCTCAGCAAAACACAGTGAGTGCTGCAGAGAACATCCCATAGACTCAGCTGCCAAACCCATCCTAGCTCTCCTCACCAATACCCATGTACTCCTTGTACTCTCCAATTTGATAGCCAAGGAGATGACTGCTGAGAGACAGGAATAAATACATAATTTTAAAATTAAAATGAGGACTGTTACTCCTATTCTGAATGTAGAAGTAATAAGATGTAGCTGGTGAATTTAAACAATTATTAAGACTGACCAACCTATCAACTGCAAACTGGCGAAGCTGAAAACAGGTGTACTGATGAAAAAAAGAAAGTCAGCTATGCATTGGTTGCCTGTGCTGGCTTCATTTGGAACAAATTTCTGTGTAAAACACAATCAGATATTATCATTTATATACCAGAGATTTTATCATGGTTGACAAGAAATGTCAGCATACTTTTTTTTAAATGACTCTTCTCTAATGTTATACTTCAATATGTGAAGAATCCTGAGGTAAGTGTAGAAATATTTACTTGAAACTCTAAAATAATAGCTGATTGCAAGTGAAATTTATAACAGTGTTTTAAAAGTGGCAGGATACCAAAAAGAATGAGTAACAACTGTTGAACAGATTTGTTTTGTTTTGCATTATTATTTTATTATTTCCATTATTACTGTAAAGCTTATTTTTTTTCATTTGGTCCATCCATGTATGTTGGCATTCTGGCAATAGCAACTGTATTTGTTTGATAGCATGCCATTTCCATTTTCAATTTGGTCTTAAAGTTACCCAGTAACAAGTAATCGTTTCAATGTCATCACAAAATTTCCATTGCCAAACGTTTCATTAACTCAGCTGTAGAGAAACAACAATAAACTTACATTTAATTAAGCTAATGATGGAGTTGTTCTCTTTTAACAAGGAAAACACAGCGGCTTGGTCATAAACTTTAGTGGGATATGCAACAAATACATGCATTAACAATCCATGAAGGCCAAGCAGAAGATACAGAGGTTGTAACAGTACATTAACATTATTGTCACGACAGTTTGGATTATACCTAGTATTGCAAAATGAAATATTTTCCCTATAAAATTATTTCCCAACCTTAATATGCAATCTGCTTGTTAAAGCATGAGATTTGATTATTCTTACTTGTTTCGATGCACGTGACTAGCTAGCGTGACATAAGCAGTCCTTCACAGCATTTAACTCATCATTTGACCTTCCAAAGAAATTGTGCACAGATGTTCTATTCAATGGCTAAAATAATATTCCCATTCTTTTGTTTTAAATTTACTACTTACTTAATTCCAGCATGCAACTATTTTTTGAGAACATACTACATGGTTATTTGTGGGAGCAGATGAAAAAGCTGATTAGTTATTGCTATGTATCATCCTAAAACACAAGTTTCACCTGTAGGGCAAAAGATGAAATTCTTAATTAGGTGATTATTTTTGGGGGGGTGTACTTAATGAAAAAAGCAGTAGACTTCACAGAAACAGAAATCAAGTATACTCAAACAACAGAAGAGGCCAGACTTACTACCACTGTCAAAAATGTTAGAAATGATGTTTCAGAAACAGAAATGGGTTCAAATTCCTAAGTTCAGATTCAGGTCCAGACACAAATTATCTCATAGTCGAATTTCTGGAGGCTCAAAATTTTCATTCAAGGCTGTATTTACATATGTATCTATGAATACTTTGTTCAAATTGGGGAACTGTACACTTTTTTTCTTGAGATAACGATATTATACGTACTGCAAATCACAGTCAAGCTGAGCAGTTCTGATTGTACAAGAACCTGCTTTCTCCAGTGGGTTTTCACAGTGGGTTTTCACAGAATGAATGAATTTTTCCAAGCAGAGAGAGAGAAAGGATGTTATGATCTTTTTGCAGACAAGCAGACTACAGGGTTGCTTTCAGTAGGGAAATGGGATACGATGTATTGTATTCACTCCTTTGACTTGTTTCCAAGGAAAAAGTAAGTAAAAAATGATAAATTATATTTGTTTTTATATTTCTAAAAGACTCTATTCAACATCATACCTTATCTATGGCCTAAACAGTCCTTTGAACTAATACATCAAGGAACCACTTTTTTTTGTGGACTGCCTGAACTGGCAGGAGATGAAGGCCATCAGGAACTGTGACTTCAGGGGCACAACACCAAGCCCTCTATAGGGATGCTGTGAGGTAGGCACCCTCTGTTTTTCAAACTTGTATTAAAGACATAGCTGGTGTTTTTCACTGACACCATCAAGCTTATCCATCTCTTTTAATGTTGCCCATCACTTTTAACTTTCTATCCATTTCTCTTCTTGCCCTCTTCGCTTTCTACCTAGGATTTTGTGCAGTTTGGCAAGTCATTTATTTCACCATGTAGCTCTATGTGCTTTCTCAGCCAGCTGATTCTCTCTCTGGAGTTGTAGTGATAATGATTTGTGAACACAAAAACGCAGAGAAATCCATTCTGCAAATGCCACTCAGCAAACATTACAGGTATAAAATGGCTTTCAATTACTCTGCATTTTACAAACAGATTGCCTTATTCTACATGCCAAAATGATTCAGTTATGAACAATTATTTTAATGCAGTAACAATGGATTCATACAGGGGCTACTGAGGAAGTAATATTGGAGAAATTTCAGCTATTATGAAATGAACAAAAGCACTGAAGTCAATCCGAGCTTCTGCTCATCAACTAAAGTTATTTTATTTGTCAACATTTATAAGCCATATTTGTGCAACAGTAACACTGTCTTGCCCACCACAGTTATAATTGAACTGCACCTCAGCTAACCAAGGAAGGTTATAGCACTCCATATTCACAGTGTTATGCATTGAAATCAACAATGTTTTACAGTCAGCTTCAGTGTGGCAACAGTTTCATCTTAAATGTCTTTCCCAAGGTCATACAAGAAACTCATCTTCTGCTACAAATAGAATCCAGATGTCAACTGAATATAATCAGCATAAGCATTTCTGTAGACACTCTTCCTACCAGCATAGCATTAGGTAGGTATTTGATAACCCTCACCCTTGTTTTCAGCACAAGCTTTCTCTTCCCCATTGCGATCCCAGGACTTCTTGATGGCACCAATCAAATGATTTGCCTTTCCCAACCTGTTAAAATTTCTCTCTCATATATCATCAGATAACTGATGTGCTGAATACTGTAGTACTGCCGAGTATATTCTTAGCACTCTGAGAGCAGGGTTAATCTTCACAGTGCAGCGCTAATGAAGTTGAGCGTGTTCATTGTTTGTAGAGCGCGCTCATTGTCAGAGTATCAACATTAGACCTCAAACTATTCTAATCTGAAAATAAAACAGAATGGATGGACGTGGGATGTGAGCAACCGTCATTGGAAATCACTAGAGTGTTTGTAACAAAATGTAAGAGATTTACAGTTCCCATTAGAGTTAATATCAATTCTGTGGCTAAAAATCCAGGCACTAATGCTCCTAGGACTAAACCACTCTCCCATTCTCAATACCATTCTAATAAAATCCAAATGAAGGGATTTAAATGGAAGCCATCCACAGTGTCAATGACATGCTGTTGTCGGTTATCCCATGATGTGCAGTCTCAACAACTGGGCAGCAACACTGAGTATATGAACAAAATCCAAAAGCATTTTTTCAGTTCTTAACCACAGAGAAAATACAGCTTTCCTCCTTGTACAATGCATACTGAATTATGCAGTTGCCAAAATAGCTTGCTATGCAGAAACCCTGTGCTACCGGAAGATAAAAACACTGAACTAATTGTTTGTATTAGTGCCTCTAGGCCCTGTGGCATTTTATATGCAAATACACTTGAGCTTACACGTGTATTAAGTCGAATCGATGAAATTATCACCATAGAATGAACTGAAATGATAGAACATTCCCTTTAATTTGAAAAGGATTTGCAATTCAGCACTTTCATAGAAAGCTAATTGAAATGCACTTATGGCTCTGAAAAGCAGTGATAAATTTATTAAATGCACACAATTATTTTTAGCAGCTAAAATACTTAAAATCATAAGCTGTAGATATATTATTAACCAGCTAGTATGTTTGAAGACACAATTCAGTTTAACAGATGAATCCAAAAGAATGACTACCTGAAATACCAAGAAAATAAGGTTTTAGAAATAAAATTAAAAAAATTACCTGTTGAGCAAAGTATTTAATTGTATACCTAATTCTAAGCATATGATTATCCCAGTGATTTCGCTGTACAAATAATTTGCAAAATTTTTAGCAGGGACTTTAGCAAGGTTTAGCAAGCTGCTGGAGGAGTTACTTAGTCAAAACTCTCACTGAATGATTTAGCAAAATTTCAACCACAGCATTCTCTCAGGAACACTGATTTGCTATTTTAGTGTATGTCTTGTAATGCAAGGAAAGTAGGAAAAGAAGAAAGGCATGGGAAAAGAAAGAAAAAGAAGTTTAAAATACAGTGAACCTGATATAAAGCCCATGTAAAACTACAATGCACAGTCCTAAATAGTTTATTGCCCATAACAAGTAACCACAATTTTTTTTTTCAAAGTACATAAATTTGCCATTCACACACGAGGGATACTAAAAATCAAACTATTGCTGATGCTGTGAGTAGTTATTTCAACCTTGTGAAACCTGTATTTTTTCAGTGGTCTCTTACCCTTTCCATTTCCTCATCCCTTTAACCCTTTCTTCACCTTTATCAGTTCTTTTACTTACAGACATTGCTTAAAAAAATATTTTCCAGCTGCATAAACTTCCATAGGCAGTGAATTTTCATGAAATGTTTAAAATGACAAAGAAAAATGATGGAAAAAGACTAAAGATTTTTTCTTCTTCAGGGCACTTTCTATTATTTTAATTTTTTGCATCTATCTGTTTTGTTCTCTTCCTAATTATTTCACATCTGTGTGATCAAATGGCTTTATGCTTTTTCATACATTTACTGGTATCCATATGATATTTTATAAAAGAAAATATTTCAGTACAAAGGTCATGTATAAAAATGTGAATAGTAATTTCAGCTGCTTTGATTAGCAAAAATATACCAATGTTATATTGAAGTTATTTAAATGAAGTTATTTAGCTGAAATAGTTGAAATATTTAAAGTATTACTAGTAAGTTTGCACTTGCTATATTTCTCCTTCACTGTCTGACAACAGAACACTAAATGGGAAAGTACTATGTGATGTTTCCCACTGAACTGGCTGATGTGGTAGGAAGTATCAAAGAATTCAGAGAAATAGTTGCAGCAGAAAGAGGGAAGCTTTGGGAAAGTGTGGGGAAATCCTGAAGCAAATATTTGAAAAAAAAATTTAAATTAGGGGAGTTTTTTAATTTTTCTACATATAACTTGCGTAACAGGTGCACAAACATAGTACTGACTATCCAGTGTCGTGAATTTTCATATTTCTGCATTTATTTCTTCTCCCTGTATTATTTGAAATTTGTACCCATATGAAGGATATATGGACGTTCTTTTTACCAAATGGCATGAAGCCAGTACAGCCAACCTTAACCAACAAGAAGATCTGCCAGTATATGCAAAAGTGACAAAAACTTGTCAGGTATTTGAGAACAGAGTCTGACAAGCTGGAATTCTGTATTTTTATGAATTTTGCCATTTTGTTTTATATCTGAGGTGTCTGGAACAACTAATGTGAAGAATTTGAAGGACAAGGTTTCAGAAAACATTTTTTTAGGATAGAAGACTGAGTAAAAATTATAGTGTATGAGAAAGACAGAACCAATATTCATTTTCTTATATCTAGACAAACAGAGCATTATAAGGAATAATTCTGGAGATCAATTTCCTGAATATATTTTTTTTCTACTTAATGTGGAGATTCTTTTGGGCTTATGATAACCATAGTGCTAGAAGAGACTGCTCTGGTCAAGTCCAATCATTGTTGTCACAGTCATGTTTATTTTACCATAGTCTAGAGACCACTCATTTCCACCTACTCAGAAGCCTCAGAGAAATCTCCCATACCCTGTGACAAGCTTAAGACACTTAGATCAGAAGGCCAATGGCTATAAAAACTGGAAGGGAACAGAACAGAACAGGGTATTCTCGGAGACTGTACAGCTTCAGGAGTCCCAACCCCCTGCAGCAGTGGAGTTGCTGGAGGGCTCTGTGCCGTGTGAAACGGTACATCATAACACCATAGAAGAAGGCTGGAAACTGGTCACTGCTCGTGGGAGGAGAAAGGCTCCTACTCCTCCTGAAGACTTGAAGCTGAAGAACAGGTTTAGTGCCCTCCAGGATGAGGAGGAGATGGGCATGGCTGCAAGGGAAGTACCTGGGACAACAGACCCTGTGCCTTGCCGGAATGCACGGAAGAAGCAGCAGGTGATTGTTCTGGGGACTCCCTGCTGCAGGGGACGGAGGCATCTATCTGCTGACCTGACCTCTTGTCTAGAGAGGTTTGTGGCCTTCCAGGGGCTTGCGTGCGAGATGTCATGGAAAGACTGCCAAGGCTTGTCCATGCTTCGAACTATTACCCACTGCTGCTCTTCCATGTGGGCGCCAATGACACCAAGGGCAAACTGGAGACCATCAAGCAGGATTTCAGAGCTCTGGGGATGGTGGTCAAGGGCCTGGGAGCCCAGGTCATCTTCTCCTCAGCCCTGCCAGTGAGGGGGATGGATGAGAGGAGGAGGAGACGGACTTTCCAAGTTAACCACTGGCTGCGCCGCTGGTGTTGGCAACAGGGTTTTGGTTTCTACGACCATGGGACCCTGTTTGAAGATCAACAACTGCTGGGGAGAGATGGGATCCGCCTCACTAAGCGGGGCACACGTGTCTTTGCCAACAGGTTGGCCAACCTGGTAAGGAGGGCTTTAAACTAGGAAAGATGGGGGAAGGGGAGAGGTATAGTGCCAGAGTAGTTGGCAAAAGACAGCTCAAGTCAGGACGCCTCCAGCAGGTGAATGCAGCCAGGGAAGTGCGCATGGGATGTGGCTATGGAGGATCCTCTTGTATCCCTCCTGGGAAACCTGTATGCTCGATCACCTCCCTGAAATGCCTGTACACCAGTGCATGCAGCATGGGGAACAAACAGGAAGAACTAGAGATATGTGTGCGGTCGCAGGGCCAAGATCTCATTGCCATTACAGAGACATGGTGGGATAGCTCGCATGACTGGAGCGCTGTCATGGATGGCTATGTGCTTTTTAGGAAAGACAGGCCAGGCAAGCGAGGTGGTGGAGTTGCTCTTTATGTGAGAGAGCAACTGGAATGTATGGAGCTGTGCTTAGGGGTGGATGAAGAGCGAGTCGAGAGCTTATGGGTGTGGAGGAATGGTTAGGCCAAAAGGGCCATGATCTGTTAAAAGTGAGCAATCCCGCCTACGATTACATAGAATAAGGCTCAGCGTGTGGGCAAGCTGCTGTCCTTGAAGTCTCCTCTAAACAGGAACATCGCCGGTGTCGACATCAAGAAAAGGGGAGGCAGCACACAGCTCTGACCGCAAAGCTAGTAACACAAGCAGTCGCCCGACACCAATCCTGTCGCGGCACATCGCGCGTATACAGGGGGCCTTAACCAATAGTAGCATTGTAACTAACGCAAGCTTCTGCTCATTGTCTATATATACTCTGTAAAAGCTTGAATAAAGGGAGAACGACCATACTCATATTGAGACTCATCGTTACTCCGAGCCCGTCCCCCCACTCCGACATATGGGTAAGGATTAAAGGGCAGGCTAGCATGGGTGACACGGTTGTGGGTGCTTACTACAGGCCACCTGATCAGGAAGAGGAAGTGGATGAGGCCTTCTGCAGACAGCTGGAAGTAGCCTCACGATCCCAGGCCCTGGTTCTCATGGGGAACTTCAACCACCCCGATATCTGCTGGAAAGACAACACAGCTAGGCACAAACAGTCCCGCAGGTTCCTGCAGAGCATTGGTGACAACTTCTTGACACAGGTGGTGGAGGAGCCAACAAGGAGAGGTGTGCTGCTGGACCTCGTACTAACAAACAAAGAAGGACTGGTTGCAGACGTGAAGGCTGGGAGCAACCTTGGCTGCAGTGACCATGAGATGGTGGAGTTCAGGATCCTGCGAGGAGGAGGCAGGGCACTGAGTAGGATCGCAGCCCTGGAGTTTAGGAGAGCAAACTCTGGCCTCTTCAGGGACCTACTTGGAGGAATCCCATGGGTTAGGGCCCTAGAAGGAAGGGGGGTCCAAGAGAGCTGGTTAATATTCAAGCATCACTTCCTCCAGGCTCAAGAGCGGTGCATCCTTATGAGTAGGAAGACAAGCAAAGGGGGCAGGAGACCTGCATGGATGAACAAGGAGCTCCTGGCAAAACTCAACCAGAAGAAGGAAGTGTACAGAAAGTGGAAAGGGGGACAGGCCACTTGGGAGGAATATGGGAACGTTGTCAGAGTATGCAGGGATGCGACGAGGAAGGCCAAGGCCCGTTTGGAATTAAATCTGGCGAGAGATGTCAAGGACAACAAGAAGGGCTTCTTCAAATACATCAGTAGCAAAAGGAAGGCGCTAGGAAAAATATGGGCCCTTTGCTGAATGATGTGGGTGCCCTGGTGATGAAGGATGCAGAGAAGGCAGAGTTACTGAATGCCTTCTTTGCTTCAGTCTTTACTGCTCAGGCCAGCCCTCAGGAACCCCAGACCCTGGAGGCAAGAGAGAAAGTCTGGAGGAAGGAAGACTTTCCCTTGGTTGAGGAGGATCAGGTCGGAGATCATTTAAGCAAACTTGACACCCACAAATCCATGGGCCCTGATGGGATGCACCCATGAGTGCTGAGGGAGCTAGCAGACGTTATTGCTAAGCCACTCTCCATCATCTTTGAAAGGTCATGGAGAACCGGAGAGGTGCCTGAAGACTGGAAGAAAGCCAATGTCACCCCAGTCTTCAAAAAGGGCAAGAAGGAGGACCCAGGGAACTAACGGCCAGTCAGCCTCACCTGCATCCCTGGAAAGGTGATGGAGCAGCTTGTCCTGGAGGCCATCTCCAAGCATGTGGAGGAAAAGGTGGTGATCAGGAGTAGTCAGCATGGCTTCACCAAGGGAAATCATGCTTAACCAATCTGATAGCCTTCTATGATGGAATGACTGGCTGGGTAGATGAGGGGAGAGCAGTGGATGTTGTCTCCCTTGACTTCAGCCAGGCTTTTGACACTGTCTCCCATAACATCCTCATAGACAAGCTCAGGAAGTGTGGGTTAGATGAGTGGACAGTGAGGTGGATTGAGAACTGGCTGAATGGCAGAGCTCAGAGGGTTGTGATCAGTGGCGCAGAGTCTAGTTGGAGGCCTGTAGCTAGCGGTGTCCCCCAGGGGTCAGTCCTGGGTCCAGACTTGTTCAACTTCTTCATCAGTGACCTGGATGAAGGGACAGAGAGCACCCTCTGCAAGTTTGCTGACGATACAAAACTGGGAGGAGTGGCCAATACACCAGAGGGCTGTGCTGCCATTCAGAGAGACCTGGACAGGCTGGAGAGGTGGGCAGAGAGGAACCTCATGAAGTTCAACAAAGGCAAGTGCAGGGTCCTGCACCTGGGGAGGAATAACCCCATGCACCAGTACAGGTTGGGGGTTGAACTGCTGGAAAGCAGCTCTGCTGAGAAGGACCTGGGAGTGCTGGTGGACACCAAGTTGACCGTGAGCCAGCAGTGTGCCCTTGTGGCCAAGAAGGCCAATGGTATGCTGGGGTGCATCAGGAAGAGTGTTGCCAGCAGGTCAAGGGAGGTGATCCTCCCCCTCTACTCAGCCCTGGGGAGGCCACATCTGGAGTCCTGCGTCCGGTTCTGGGCTCCCCAGTACAAGAGGGATGTGGCACTACTGGAGCAAGTCCAGCGAAGGGCTACAGAGATGATTAGGGGACTGGAGCATCTCTCTTATGAGGAAAGGCTGAGAGAGCTGGGCCTGTTTAGCTTGGAGAAGAGAAGGCTGAGAGGGGATCTTATTAACGTGTACAAGTATCTGAAGGGAGGGTGTCGAGAGGATGGGGCCAGACTCTTTTCAGTGGTGCCCAGTGACAGGACGTGAGGCAACGGGCACAAACTGAAACACAGACAATTCCATCTGAACATGAGGAAAAACTTTTTCACTGTGAGGGTGACAGAGCCCTGGAACAGGTTGCCCAGAGAGGTTGTGGAGTCTCCTTCTCTGGAGATATTCAAAAGCCGCCTGGACGTGATTCTGTGCAATGTGCTCTAGGTGACCCTGCTTGAGCAAGGGGGTTGGACTAGATGATCTCCAGAGGTCCCTTCCAACCTCAACCATTCTGTGATTCTGTAACAGAAGAGACTGAAGAGAGTTGCAACTTGAAGGATAATTCAAACTGATGTCTAGAACACATGTCATCTGAAACATCATTTTTAAAAATAAAATCACATTTTTGTTGTTTTTTTCAAATAGGTGTAAAGGAGCTGAGAGGATGGAAAATGCTCTGCACTCATAATTCCAAAAATTTTTGCAAATTTAAAGCAGCGTTTATTCCCCAAACCTAAAATGCTATGTATTCCCTCTTGCCCCATTTTGTAATTCAGTCTTTTATGTTCATAAACATGAGTGCCTTTTTGGTTCTCTGATTTAGTAGTAGTTCTCTGATTTTACTTTTCAGTTGCTACAGCATATAATTGAATGTCTATTGTGCAAAGTCACAGCAGGAGCAAATGAACTGTTGTTTAACTTTTTACTGAATATCATTTGGAATATAAATTTTCAACATTTTCAGTAGGATGATATTGTTCTTCTTCCATGTTGTTCATTTCATAGACATTTCCTACTAAACTTCAGAAGCAGAATTGAAAATGAGGCCATGAAATTCATTCAGTGTTCATATCTAGAACACTGGATCCACATGACTAAAATTCATGCAACTCTAAAAATGTAGAACTATTTCTCCATGTGTTGGAAATGCCAAAGTCACCATGTGATTTATATTTTGTAGTCTGACATGATGAAAAAGGGTATGAGCATAAAGATTACTTGGGGACAGCAGTGAGACAGAGTAGCATACTTTATTTAGAGTTTTCCTCAAAAAATGGAAGAAGAAAAAGAAGGAAGATGAGAAGAACATCAAGTTTTGCTTTTTCTTTAGTTTACTGGAAGCAGTCTGTATGTTTAATGTAATGTATGCATAGTTACATTCCTGGTAAGACTTTCAGGATTATTTTGCTGCCAGTGATCATATGAAAGAAAAGGCAGACCTGTATCCCCTCTGACTTCCAATTTCTATTGAAGAATGCTCCTAAACCTTGCATGAATAGCTCATTTCCCAGATCCAGCTCTGAATTTCATGTCCATCTGCCTACCCTTAATAACAGACCAGATTATCAAATGGGTCATCTTGAAAACTTAAGCTTGAAGTCCAGACCAAAAAGATGTGGCATGGAACTACCTCCAACTCAACGTCTACTTTGTTATTAATTTCAAAAAGAAGCATTTTTCTATTAAACAGATGCTCCCATGCCCACAGGGATCTGAGCTGTACTGATATATAAAGCTGATAACATTAAGGGATATCAGAAAACAAAGGTGGTGAAAACATAAGTCAAAAGTCGTACAATTGAGTGCTAACATAACATTATTCTCATTTGTTTTCATTTGTTTAACTGTATTGAAATCAATGGAATTATCTCCAGTTTTCACAGTCTTATCCAGTACATTGTATTGTTGCAACCTAATGTAGAATATTCAGAAATTCTTTTTGCACTAACTTGTTAAAAAGGGAAATATCTAGAATTTATGAAGTCTAAATATTCAGTACATCAGGTACATTTAATAAAATAGATCCAATGCTTTGTCCTGTTGAACAGCCTCTGGAATATATACAGTATTATTCTCCAAGAATCTCAAAATATTCAACAAATCTTAATTAATAAATATTAATCCAAAAGTACTATAGTCAAGCACAAATTCATATATCTACTGTATGGATGCTTAAAAGCTACTCAGTAAGGCAGAGATTTCCAAATTTTCTAAGATAACATAAAATGCAGTATTTGTTTGTTATACTCAGTCTAATACAGCCTAGAAATAAAATATCAATGAATATTGCTAAAAACCATGAATTGACTTGGTTCACTCTGTCTCTCACCAGGAGACTTCATAACATGTAGTGGTGCACTCTGAAGGTATGCTATCCACCAGGTTCTGGAAAAAATGGAATGGCCATTATTATTGTTAGGAAGCAGGACAGGACTATATATTCTGTGAAAATCTCTTCAAGCTTTGAACTCTCAGTCCCACTCAGTGTGTCAGTTTTCTGAGTCCCAGAGAAAAGGGGAATTGCTTGCACCATGCAGAAAGTACTACAGTAGCTACTCTTGAATTTAATGTGTGGGAGCATTAGCCAGCTTTCCTAAAGTTTTCAGGAAGGAATTTTGGGGTCCTACCTCTGGAACAAAGGTGGCTGAATGTTTTCTACCTTATTTTCTCTTCCCCTCTCTGCCTTCCCCTAACTTCCTCAAAAGCCTCTCTTGGATAGAGAGAGAAAAATGGACAGAGCAGAACAAGCTTTGATGTAAAATATAAAATTATTCTAAATCTTTTTATTAGACACTTTTCTTACATCATAGCAGGATCAACATATTCTCAAGATGTTCGGAAGATTTTTTTTTCCCTTCTTAAACTAGTAGGGACTCTGCAGAAGTTTTTCTTCACTCTGGAGGTTGTGATAAGGATTGCCATCAGTTTATCCTGAAGACGGAGTTTTTTTGTCTAATTACAGCCTTGCGACTTAACACAGTCTTATTTCATAGTTCAGATGACTAGATAACCTGGCCTCATTTGGCCTTAAACACTATGACATTAATCACAGTTTCTCTTTTATATGCGTAAACATTATTGGCCAAGATTCAAAGGCACAAACCTGGGTCGGTTCCAGGTTTGTGGTTCTTGAAGAGATCTCTGACCTTCAAAGACTTGAAAGGGTGGTTCAAAGATGTACAATTGCTTTGGATTACTTACAGGACAAGATTGCAATGACCATGTTCTGTTCAACTGTGCCTTCCCTGAAATGTGGCTGTGCCAGGAAGGAGGAGTAGAACAGCAACCAAGCCGTCATGCCTATTCCTGCAGATTTCCTCTGACAAAAGAAATTTACCTTTGGGCCAATTTTGGTACCTCCTAAGTAGCACAAAAAGAATAACTTCCAAATAATCATAAATTCATAATCCAAAAAAATCCAAAAATTTCATAATCCAAAGAGGTTATTTCTTGCACCAAAATAATCTGGGTGCTCATTAAAAGACTCAGAGTAAATCTGCAGTTTTTTTGATTTCCAGTTCATTAATTCATTAGATTTATACAATATATAAGCTTATATTACCAGAAACGCTGCAGGCAATCCTTCTGTAATTTTATATTACAAGTAAATAATCCCCAGGCAGATTTAAATTTATTGCACATTTCTGAGTTGAAAGAAGAAATTATATTAGATCTTTTCACTTAGTCACTGGATACCATATGCTAAACAGATTCTAGCCTAAACTGTTAGCATCCTGACAGAATGATCAATTAATTCCCTTACCATTTAGCTGTAATTTTTTAATAGTCTGGTCTGACCTTCAGTTGAAAAGCTACATATGATATTTTTGATATGCTAATGTAATGCCATGTTATTTTGCTAGGCATGTAGCTTCCTTCTAGCTTCAGTAAAGAATCCCTTGAGCATTTGTAACGAATAACTCGAAAAAATCTAACTATTATTCTTTCCAAGATATAGATGTATGCATGTGTACATATACATAAATATATGTGTGTGTACACATAAGATACAAGTTTACTTTAGAGAACTATATTAGTATTATTTGATTAAAAGTAATTCATAAGTAATTAAGTAATTCTTATAATTTCCTACCTCTTCTAGCAACTTTACAAGGGATTTTTAAGCTACTCAGGATAACTGAGATTTTTTAATAAGAACTCATGTGTTGATTTTTTTTGCAGATGTATTTTTATGAACCACTTCCCAAGTTACAAAACTAATGCAAATAAATCAGATCTTGAGATCTATTTTATGCTAGTTAATTATTAATATTTACAAACAGAATATTTAATATTTCTTGAGATATTTTAAGCAGAAGTGATTTAGAAGTTTCATATAATCCATTGCTAACAGACTGAATTTAAAAAAAGAAGCCAACTTGAATTTCCTGCAAGCTGAAATATCATTACAGGTATAAATCTGTGACCTTTATTTAACTCTATAGTCTGTACTCGTCCATTCACTTCATCTGGTCTGCTAATGTGAAAAAGCTTACAATATCAAGGCTTTTAGTTCTTTATATTGGAAGCACTATGAATTTTTTCCTAAAATTGCTTCCAAAAAAAGAGGATATTTTCAGTTTTGATTACTATCTTAAAACATTTTTGGAAATATATTTGTTGCTGTTTTTTTCCTATAAGTATTGTGTTACGTTATAAATTTCATTATGGACAAAAAGAGGCCACACCTTATATGTGGAACCATAAACTTATTGTTAGTCTAATTAATATTTTATCTGTCTAATCAAAATACAATGAGCAGCTATCACTGTTAAAAGCGATACTAACACTTGTAATATACGTTATCCAATTCTTGCTAACTATCATTAGAAATACAGTTATAATTGTTATACACAGCTCTTCTACCATATAACCCTCTTCTTTGCTCTCATGCTCATCCTTCCAGTTAGTCGCAGCATGAAGCTGAGGGCCCTTCCTCCTCTGGCAGGTGTTGCGGGGAGCCATCTTCATAGGGAGGAGTACACTCTGTGTGTGTGTGTGTGTGTGTGTGTGTGTGTAGCCATCTTCATAGGGAGGAGTACACTCTGTGTGTGTGTGTGTGTGTGTGTGTGTGTGTGTAGCCATCTTCATAGGGAGGAGTACACTCTGTGTGTGTGTGTGTGTGTGTGTGTGTGTGTAGCCATCTTCATAGGGAGGAGTACACTCTGTGTGTGTGTGTGTGTGTGTGTGTGTGTAGCCATCTTCATAGGGAGGAGTACACTCTGTGTGTGTGTGTGTGTGTGTGTGTGTGTGTAGCCATCTTCATAGGGAGGAGTACACTCTGTGTGTGTGTGTGTGTGTGTGTGTGTGTAGCCATCTTCATAGGGAGGAGTACACTCTGTGTGTGTGTGTGTGTGTGTGTGTGTGTGTAGCCATCTTCATAGGGAGGAGTACACTCTGTGTGTGTGTGTGTGTGTGTGTGTGTGTAGCCATCTTCATAGGGAGGAGTACACTCTGTGTGTGTGTGTGTGTGTGTGTGTGTGTAGCCATCTTCATAGGGAGGAGTACACTCTGTGTGTGTGTGTGTGTGTGTGTGTGGAGCCATCTTCATAGGGAGGAGTACACTCTGTGTGTGTGTGTGTGTGTGTGTGTGTGTGTGTAGCCATCTTCATAGGGAGGAGTACACTCTGTGTGTGTGTGTGTGTGTGTGGAGCCATCTTCATAGGGAGGAGTACACTCTGTGTGTGTGTGTGTGTGTGTGTGTGTGTAGCCATCTTCATAGGGAGGAGTACACTCTGTGTGTGTGTGTGTGTGTGTGTGTGTGTGTGTAGCCATCTTCATAGGGAGGAGTACACTCTGTGTGTGTGTGTGTGTGTGTGTGTAGCCATCTTCATAGGGAGGAGTACACTCTGTGTGTGTGTGTGTGTGTGTGTGTGTGTAGCCATCTTCATAGGGAGGAGTACACTCTGTGTGTGTGTGTGTGTGTGTGTAGCCATCTTCATAGGGAGGAGTACACTCTGTGTGTGTGTGTGTGTGTGTGTGTGTGTGTGTGTAGCCATCTTCATAGGGAGGAGTACACTCTGTGTGTGTGTGTGTGTGTGTGTGTGTAGCCATCTTCATAGGGAGGAGTACACTCTGTGTGTGTGTGTGTGTGTCTGTGTGTGTGTAGCCATCTTCATAGGGAGGAGTACACTCTGTGTGTGTGTGTGTGTGTGTGTGTGTAGCCATCTTCATAGGGAGGAGTACACTCTGTGTGTGTGTGTGTGTGTGTGTGTGTGTGTAGCCATCTTCATAGGGAGGAGTACACTCTGTGTGTGTGTGTGTGTGTGTGTAGCCATCTTCATAGGGAGGAGTACACTCTGTGTGTGTGTGTGTGTGTGTGTGTGTAGCCATCTTCATAGGGAGGAGTACACTCTGTGTGTGTGTGTGTGTGTGGAGCCATCTTCATAGGGAGGAGTACACTGTGTGTGTGTGTGTGTGTGTGCGCACGCGCGCGGGGAGCCATCTTCATAGGGAGGAGTACACTCTGTGTGTGTGTGTGTGTGTGTGTGTGTGTGTGTAGCCATCTTCATAGGGAGGAGTACACTCTGTGTGTGTGTGTGTGTGTGTGTGTGTGTGTGTGTGTGTGTGTCTAGGGCTCTTCCTCTTCTATTTGGGTTCACTTAGCGCTACTTTTACACATTTCCAAGAAGTCTGAGGCTAACACTTCTTTCTGATTCATCTGCAACTTTAGCTCTGCAATGATTACTTATCTTTACTGTACACAGTATAATTCTTTAGGCTAATAACTGCACAATTGGACAAAGCTAAGCTTTGAGGCTAGTCATCTGACCACTAGACAACTTTGCTGTTACACCTAGGCCAAGTTAGACAGGAGGCATCTAACCACTGGGGAATGTGCTGTTATAGCTAAAACAAGCTCAGGCCAAGTCAAGTCCAGCCAAGGTCTGTCAGATCCTGCCACCTTCTATTGCTAAGCTAGTAGAAGGCCTGTGGCCTGCTAATAGGGGAACACCATATTCACTGTTCTCCAGGGCTGCAGGGCTATGCTTGAAAAAAGTGACTTTGCCCTGAAAACACATTTTTGGGTTACTACATAGTCATGTATGTATTATAACTCATCCCAGGTGAAAGTTGCTATTGCTCAGAATGTCATTTTTGCTTTTATGTAAAGAGCAATCATTATTCAGTGTGTTGCTCAGGGGCATCAACAATGTAAGTTAGCAATAATTCTGGATTGCTTAATTCACAAACCAGAGGTTATTTCCTCTGGGATAAATCAGCAAGTGCTTTGGAGATTAATTGTTTCCCCCACCACGATACAGCAAATGGATGTGGTATTATAATATGATGGGTATCTCCAGGAACCACGTGCCTCTTCCCACAAGGTAATCAATGTTTCTAGTCAAGTAGCAATGGCTTCTGAACTAAATTTAGAAACTGACTTGCAGTTAAAGAGCCTTCTGAGTATTTCTACTGTTTTAAATATTATGAAGACCTGTTCTAAACTGTCAAAGTATTTTTTACATACAAAGAGCTTAATGCTAGGTCCAAAGAATATACAATATTAAATATTAGTAAAAGAATCACAGGCTTGTGACTTAAGTTAAGTGACATTGACCTATTCTGTATTTTCTATCATGCAAAAAAGTGACATTTTCATTTATCACTTCACATTAGACAGCTAGAGAAATAAAACATCTAGCCAGCAAATCAGTAAGTTTTGTTTTTTAAAAAAAATTTTCTGTAGTGAAGAGAGTAAAAATTAGAGTGTGTGTGTGCATATGTTTTATTTAGGTTTATCTCAAGCACACATACTGTACAATCATCACTTACTGCTGCATAACAGAACCTTTAGTGACAGACAAGTCTTCCATTTGTAGAAACTATTTTTTGTTTTCAGAACATATGGAGAAAATTTGTCAAATATTCAGTAATGAATTATGTCTGAGAGAAAGAGATACAGATGTTGGAATTATTGCTTGATTTAGTCCTTTTTTTATTCTGAAACAAAGCAAAAGAACTAAGTCACTCAGAGGTCAAGAGAATCTCAGGATGCGTCTGCATTAGTATTTTACTATATATGTACTATACTATACTATGTACTATATATATATATACTATGTACTACACTAGTATTTTACTATATATGTACTATATACAGACAAGGAGTGCACTTCTGAAATGGATCCTGCTTGTTCTCTTACCACAATTTCTTTGTATTGTGAATCTGTCTCATGAATTGGGTTTCTACCAGTGAAACTAAACCAGAAGATGTGCTTAATATTCTCCAATTAATATGCTCCACTAATATTCTCCAATTGCTAATGGGCACTCAAGCCATGGGATCAGACTAGTACTTGTTCAAGAGAAAAAAACCCAAATGCCTGCAGAGTGGATATGAGGCACTTAGAACCAACAGACCTGCTTTACAGATCTTTTCCTGTTGTATTGCTCTAATAGCTCTTAAGAAAGTAGCTTGAGTCATCAATGAAACTACGGAGAGGAGGACTTAGCAGTCACCCAAATACCTCAGCCACTTCTGTTGTCCTGTCACCTCCTGGCCAGAGCTCAGAAGTAGATTACGCTTTTTTTGGACACATGACTTTTCTTATTCTATCCCACAGGCTATCCATCTTGGCGAAGCTTATTCTCCCATTTAAACAGATATTAGTACTACCAGAGCTGAGGAACTAATCACACTACTTTTCAAATTTTAAAAAACAGTAATAATATCATCTCTAAATCTGAAAGTGCATGTATATTCTTGAAGTATTTTATCCATTATCACATTTGACCTCTCTTTGGAAAACCAGTCTCATTCCACAAATCAATGGTTACTACCCATGAAGGGGAAATATAGTTATGGCTCCATGTTAGAATGGTCAGTGACATATAGAACTAAACTTAACTGAACTTCCCTGAGGCTATATTTGGATCTATAGATATATTCCTGAACATGTTGCTGTTTAGGATTGAAGTCCATCAATTCTTGTCACTTGGGCTGAGGCACAAGATGTCCTAGAATAGGCTTGATGTCCAAAAAGAGAAATCCCTAGTGGTCAGCAGCTTGAACATCTCAGCATCACCAAGCTCCATCTTCTCTTTGTGGTGATCTTTATGGTGCAATTCCTTCTTTATTTGTCTGTTGCCTTTCAGTAGGAGAAGCCGGTACAAAGCCTCCACCTCCACCTCCATGGGAAACACTGCAATATTCAGAAGAGTTGTGGCATTTTTTATGACAGAGATTATATTACGAAAAGAAATGTTCAGAGAGAAGATAGAATGCCACTGACTCCATTTGCAGAGCTGGAGCATTATTTCTTGCAAGAAAAATTTAAAATCATAATTTAAAGTATATTTAAAATAACATAGTATATTAAGAAGGCAAAGAATGAGTAGGGAAGAAAACATTCCCTGAAAGAAAATTCCATCCACTGAACCAATCTATGTATTATTTAACATTTTCCATGCCAAACCATATACCACTTGAATCAGAATCTTAGTGTACAGTTACCCACATGTATGACGTTGCTTAGAGGTAATCCTGACCATATGAGTTAGTTGTATCAGAGTTTGTGGTATTCACTCAGAAAGAAAATGCACACCTTTGAGGAAATCTATAAAAAGACAATGAAGACTGGTGGAAAGACTGAAATATTGTTTACACTCTCCAAGGAGGAATTACATAAGTCTGAAGCAGTTCTGTGAGTACTCAGGGAAAAGGGTGACTCAGCTGCTTTTAGGAGTAACATAACTTTTCACACAAGCTTGGATTTGTATCTAGAATATTTACCTGATATTTACCATGAACATGATGGAGTCCAAAGGAAGATGGAAGGTTTAAAATAAAATTTCTCACCCCAAGCAAAGTATTTGAACAGCATTGTACATTATCCAGCATTCTACCTTGGCTCATTTATTTCAGTGTTTAGAACAAAAAATGGGTTACACACATTCATTCATATGCTACCTGCTACAAAAGCTATTGAATACAACTGATTGAAGTAAACTTGGCTTTCATGCAGAACCTAAGTGCATGCAGAATACTAATGTAATCATAAGGCCACTGTGACTACAATCATTTGTCATTCGTGAAGCTCCGTTTACAGTCCATATGGAAGGAGAGTAATAGAAGGATTTTCAAAAGTCTGCTCCCTTCTTTTTTTCTCTTACTGTAGTTTTGTGTCTAGAGTTTATAGCTCTGATTTAAAATTATATTTGATTATCAAATCTTACCTTGTTTTATTTTATATTCTATCTATCTAAGCAAAAGACTGAAGTTGCATACTTAAGTCATGAAATGCTGAAATGAAGTACATCTAACACTATCACTTTCACTCTATGGATTAGACCTTCTATTCTTGAAACTCCACTGACTTTCACCCTGTAGGTTATGGAAAAAGATTCTCTTCAGCACGAACT
Organism: Apteryx mantelli; assembly: GCF_036417845.1. Lineage (NCBI taxonomy): Eukaryota > Metazoa > Chordata > Aves > Apterygiformes > Apterygidae > Apteryx > Apteryx mantelli. The sequence goes on from NC_089982.1 coordinate 52,730,743, forward strand.
TAAAAACAGTTTTCTCATCCCACAAATGCTTCCGAGGTGTTATAGATTCCCCTGTTGTTTTTATCGAAAGTCAAAATCTTTTATGGATTTTAAAGATTTGAAAAGATGCACATCCTAGATGTACCTCTAGAATAGCCAGGGTTAGGGTTAGGTTAGGGTTTACGGTTAGGGTTAGGATAGCGAGGAAAGGAAGGGGTAACAATTGCCAATCTAAATAACTCAAGTTGGAGTCTTTAGTTTCCTAGTGTCTCTTTGAATATACTGGAGGACTACTTGCTCTCCCCCTGTTTTTTCTATCTTTGACCTTAGAAACATTCCATGATAAAAATGGCAGGCATTACTGTAAAGTTGTGGGAAAAATCATTTAAAGAAATCAAATTTTTCTAATGTAAAACATACATAATTACAATTTCAAAGAGGCTTAGTCTCTTTACCTTTTCTGATAGAGGAAAACATACTTATGGTTATAACTTAGCTTTAAAAATTTTAAGAATTTTTTTTTTTCTGGAAAATAACTTGAACTGCTGTCACAGAAACTATTTATGATCTTCAGTTTGCCTTTTATCTAACAACATCTACAGAACACTGATCTCATGGAAGAAAACACATCTATTTTGGTCAATGGAATAGCGACTTATTATTTCATATTCTTTCCAACATCATCACTAAGGAAAAAAAAAGTTTTTCTTCTTCCTACTTACACTTACCGTCTTCCCTTTAGAACGTCTCACTTTTCCCTTACTTTGATAATTCCCTTTAATTTACATATGCTCATTGGTTGGCTGCAAATGAGCTCAAGTGGAAAAAAAAGAGACTTGGGTGCCATTAGGGAGTGAAAAGTGAAAAGCTATGCTTAATATGCAGTGGTAGTCAAATATGCAATGGTAGTCAAAGCAAACAAAATGATAGCACGAATAAAGAATGGTTTTGTGACAATAATGAAAGCATTACCATGCCATTTTATAAATAGATTGTAAATCTTCACCCACAATGCTGTTTTCAGTCTCGCCTCAGTGAAATTATTACAGACATTCCTCCCAATTCCAACAGGGAAAAGACTTCATCTGGAGAGGGCTCCATATAGGAGTGTCCAACAAGGGAGATTCTTTCCTCCTTGCCATGTCAGTGGGGCATTAATATTTGGGTAGAATATTGACCAAATTTGAGGAAGATGAATGAAAAACCGTAGAAAGCTGACTGTTATTTTTCTATTGTATGCTATTATTTTTTCACAATTTTAATATTCAATAAAATTATGTAAAATATGTTATTTATGATTGGTTTTACAAAACCGGGCAAAAGTACCAGTAATATTCCAATTGAATTAGGATATTGATAGCATATACTCTTACAGGATGGCTTTATTCTGTACAATCTATCATTTTTCTTTCCTACCATAATATTCCTTTATTTTAATCTGCTCACTGTAACACAAACTATTGCCCTATATAGAAATCTATAAAATAGGTTTATGTATTTCTGATTAGAGTCTATTTGTTTTGACTTTACATTTTTGGGGACATTTAAGAAAATCAAAACAGAAGCAATGACCCTTCTGCTTTCCATACTGTAGTGTGATAAACATTTTGAAGCACATGTTATGAAACAGATGCAAAAAAGTAGCTTAAATAAATTGTGCTGGCATCCAGTGTAGTATAATCATCTGAAACTGTCACAATAATGGTTTCAGCTTATCCCAGAAAAGCAAAATGTGATAAAAATATACAGAACCAGCAAACACTTACTGGAACAGTAATTCAGTGTATGAAAATGATTGTTTGAATACACTGCATATCAGGTAGTATTATAGATGGTAAAACACCAAAGTTTAACTAAAAATGATCCCATAATTCTTTCAGAATAATGCCTGCTCCTTAGAGGCTATAGTGTTTTGTCTAATCAGTACTAGTATAGACTGACTCCCAGAATCGAGTTAATCACCAAAATCGCTCCCCCCCCACTCCCCCCAATTTTATGTATATGCATAAGTCACAAAATGCTCATAGAAATCAATAGGCTTGCAACTGCTGTCAGATTATGATATTTTATTTCTGAGAATTTTTTTTCATATTCTGTATTGCTCTGCTTTGATTATATCATGTGAAATTAAAATTAAAATTAAATTATTTTTAATATGGTAATTTGAAGTGGTCAACACCATTGTGAGCAAGGCAATCAAAAGAAAGAATTCAGACTTGGTCTATATTCCTTCCTTGCCTCCAGAATTATTACTGATCTCTAGCTTCTGAAAAGATTGAGGAATGTTATAAAGATAATTTACTATACTGAATTAGCAATAAATGAAAAGAATAATTTACTGCTAATCACACACTTCTAATTTTCATGCTAAAAAGAAGGAAAAAAACCCTTATTGCCTGTGTTACTGATTATTTATATGCCTCATTAAAAGCTCAGGACTTTTACTGACAGCAACTGTATGATTCAGTCTTCTCTTCAACTACCACCCACTCTTTTGGCCTTCCTTAGCTTTAGCTGTTGCAAGAGATGATCATGCAAAGATAGCTGGATGTACACGTATTTTTTCTAAACCAACTACTTAAGAAATAAGTAAGTTTAAACCTGCAGTGCATATTATCATCACAAATGCTTCCTGTGTACTTCTACTTCTTATCCTCTTCTCATCACTACAGAAAGCACATGGGTAAGATTCCTCCCCCCTTACTTTTTTCCACATCTGACTAATAGCTGTGATTATTCGAAAAAAAAAGTACTGAAACTGCACATTTTGATGTAAATTGGATTGTGATATTTTTATTTTATGCAAGAAAACAAGTTCCTAATTAAACAAAATGCAATTAAAATAAAGGAGGAATACAAATGGTAGAAATGTTGGTATGATAATATGTATCATGCCATTATCTCATAAGAAATTTAAAGATGAAAAACGTAATGAAATTGGAAGCAGGAAAGTAGTCAGAACATAGCATGTTGTGCAAAAGAAATGCCATGGAGTAGAACAGATAACTGACATCAAACAACATTAACATCCTAGATATTAGGAACATTGGATTATTTCACTATAGGAGTTCATATATTCATATTCAGCCAATCCGTTACAGTGAATTCAAATAGCAATGGCTGCAAAGACTGCATTACCACATTACCCACTTCTACCTGTTTAAACATTATGAGGGAAAAGTAATACCTGCTACTATTTGCAAAGCAGCAAGTACAAGGGCAGAATGTTCCTATTTCCTGTGGAACTGACTGATCTGTGTTCTCCAAGAGAACAGTTCACTGCTAATAGCAAAAATAAACAACAGATGGCCTTGAGAGATTTTTTTTTTCATGGGTTTTTACTTAACAGAAATCTGTAGCTTGAAGTAGGTCATTGTTAGCTGGGAATAGAGAATGACAATAGTTCTTAACAGTTTAGATTAATTGGTGGGAAGGACCACCGAGCCTGCCAGGATTGCTTGGTTGCCTGAGGAAAAATAAAATTTAAAAGAAAATATTGGTGCTTAGGTTCTTTGTTTTAGCAGAAATTTCACCCTTTCTATTCTGCATGCTTTGTTTCTAATAAAGTAGAACATAAATACAAGACTTCTGTGTGTTTTGTTTTATTTTGTTTGTTTTTTATCTGAGCCCTAGGACAGAGATGTAGCAATCATCCAATAACAAAACACAGGAAATCAGTGCAACCTGCTGTAATAACTGTTTTCCATCTGTAGTCTGGATACTTTAATACATTTCTTTCCTATATTTTGTTTCTTGCATTTTTAAAAGAACATGGCTTTTCTTTTAGGGGATAAAACTAAGACATTAAGATGTGAGGCAGGGTGGGGATACACAAACTGGTAACAGTGTTGAGATATTGTAAGCTTAACTTGTATTGCATAGCACAACATTCAGGTTTGCTTCAAATCCTCCTCTTTATGTGGATGGATTGGGAATCAGGCAGAATCTGCAGAGTATTTTCCAAAACATAATTTCATATTTCAGCCCCACTAAAGACTTCTGATGCAGAGAGAGGACCGCAAATAAATGAGGCTTTGACTACTGTCAGTTACAGCATCCCTGAACTTTTCAGAGACTTTAATTTGTGTTATTGATAGCTAGAAGAAGCAGCGCTTCTGCCTGTAGTAAGAAAACATGGCTTCCCATAACCTTGGTTCTGGTTTCCATACTGGCTCTTATGTCACCACTAGGTCTTAATATAGAAGTTTCTTTCAAACTAGGAAAGTCCAACGAGAAGACAAATGGAAAGAGGGTGACAACAAACATGGAAAAGAAAGAGGGAACTCATGCTTTCTTTCTATTGGAAACTTTTCCAGCAAATTGTAACATAGCAAATAAAGGACCTGATAGAGAATCCCCCAAAAAGGATAGTCCAGCAGTCAACTGGAAACTGAAAACAGTGTAACAGGTGTTTCTGGGTACAGAACCTTTTTATTTAGAAGAGAACCCAGAGGAAAAGAAAGGAAAAGAAGAAAGAAAGAATAGGCAGGATCTATGGCAGTGTGATATGCATCACGTGCACCGTTCCAACTGAGAGACAAAAACATTGTGCTCCGGAAAGAAACAGAGGTGGAACTTCAAAAAAGTGAAGGACACAGAAAAAGATTAAGGAAGACAAAAGGTAGAGAGGAAAATCTTAAAGCCATACAAGACTGTCCAGCCAATGGAAATGATTCCCAGGGGAAGACTTTAATTTGAAACCACTTCTTGGCTACAAAGATAGATAATTAAGCGGGCTGAATAGTATAGCACCAAGGAAGGCCGGAAACCTGCAGTCAGAGCAGAAGAAAAACAAGTGAGGGATCATTTAAGTTTGGCATGAAAGGAAGTTTACACCTCAGCAAGAATGACAACAAGCCAAAGCTAGACCAGAAGTAAAGAGTGTGTAGTTATTAAAAAATATTCTCTCTTGGTAACAACTTCAAGAGCAACAGAGACCACAGCAGGCTGGCATCTGACTAATTATTCACTGATTAGGGAGCTGTAGATTAAGAGGGTTTCACTGTATTTGTATTTGGTTGTTTCAGCAGACAACCATTGAAACAGTGTCAAAACTCTTTGGGGACTGCAAGGAAGCAAAGGACAACTCTACTGAAAAAATATGACTTTTTTTCTCTGTAGCGATTTCTCACACTTGAGCATTTTCTAATTCTTTCACTGTTAGTGCTAGTGGGTTGACAAGAGGAGAGGCGAGAGAAAAAGTAGTGATCTATTAATTCTATTTCTCATATCTAAGAAAGGCAGACTGAAGTCCAAGTATACCTCATGAGTATTTAACGTAATGGTTCAGACTGATCAAAGGGAAAAGGCATAAAAGATTTTTTCTTGTTTTTCTATTTTTAATGAAGAAGTGACATTCCTGTTTAAGAAAATTATTAAATAGCTAAATAATTAATTATCTTAAATTACAGAATTTTTAGAGTTCTAGAAGTAGGCACACATACAACACAATTAAAATTTATGAAGAGTTAGTTTCCTGCAAAGAAGCATTTCAACAATTACAACTATAATAAATTAAGCTTGTTGATCATTGTTATATAATAAACTTATTAGTGCAAAACAGAGCTGAAATGTGTAAGATCAGAAAAAAAAGAATGTTTACCTGAGAAAAGAGACATGATTCAGAGGCTTGTGGGCTGCGCATGTATTTTGTTAATTATCTACCCACATATGAAGTTTGTGCCTTGATAGAAACAAAATGAAAGGAAAATGCTGAAAGTATTTTTATTTTCTTAACATATAATACTTAAAGTGAAGCAAGAGCAGATGCAGTGCTGACTTGCATATACTACTTCACTAGTGTAATACAAAACAAGATTAAAAATTTAAAATGAACTTCAAGATCAGAATGAATAGTGATTATCCCTATATTCATGCCTCATGTCATAAATCAAACAACCAGATGCAAAATCTTATTTTGCTGACTAATGCCATGAATAAATGAATGGTCATTACATAAAACTGTGATTAGTAATTTCTGTTATGACAATAGCTTTGTTCCTCTTTGGCTTCAGCATTGAATATGAAAGCAGATTTATGTTTCTAAAGCTTACTTAAAAAAAAAAATTAGGCTCATTAATTTTTAAATATCTTGATCTGAAATGAAATTGAATTGAGTATTTGAACATTTTTGAAGAGCTGAGCCCAAGAGGCTGAAAAAGTTAGCTACGGTAATCAAATTCTCAGTGAGAGCAGCATCTGTGTTGATGTGGCAATACCTAGATTCCATTATTCAAGAGTACATCAAGATAGCATTTCAACTTCTTGAGAAAAGACCCAGGTATAAAATACTTGCCTTTCCATGCACTGATTTCTGTGGGAAATAAATCATATAAGCAGACAAAAAGGAACAGCAGACCCACTTTGGTCAGGTTCCTGATCTGGATGATTGGGAAATGAAGACCTCTGGTGGCATTTGCCAATGGAGAGGCAGTCTAGGCAGTGTAAGTGCAATCTATGTTGACCAACTCATTTCATATTTCAGTAGTGAAATCATAAGATTACACTACTTGTGGCTGAATAACTTCAACTCACAGTAATACTTCTCAGTGAGAACTACTTCCACTAGGACCTATTCAGTGACACTTCCATTAAATCTCTGTAATTTGGTGAACTAAATTTTAGAGGACATTACATGCTTGAAAAGATAAACTTAGAGGGATTTTGAAAAAGCACCTAACCGCACTGTTCCATTAAATTGGAAGCTTGGCATATAGAAAAAGGTTTAGCACCCTTACTGCAGAGCATAAAATGGGACACAGTCAGAAATCAAATATTTAAATATAAGTTAGAAGAAAGAAATCTCAAACAACAGGAGTTACTTAACAGTGAAGGTGCTTACATTCATTCAGTACTTATTTTAGATTCTAGAGTTCTTTAAGCAACAGAGTTTAGGTTCCTGAGAAGTTCACCTAGGTTCCTGTCTAATTTCCATTGCAACCCAAAGATATGTTTGGAGAGTTAGCTAAAGTCCACCCAGATCACTAACAGTCTCGATTTAGTACACATACTCTTTTTGAACTTAACCATGTGTGTTCTGTATTTTGTTGTTGTTGCTACTGTTACATAAAACTTACCCTAAGTCTTGGCCATTTTAAGAACCATATTGCACTCAAATCAGATTTCAAATAGGAACATTTTTAATAGGAACATTTATACAGTCTTCAGCTTAAAACTATTTTAAGAAATTTCATTGCATTCAGTTTTTCTCTAGTAAAACTAAATTAGATTGTTAACATTTATAGCTATTTTCCCCTATTACTTAAAATGACCTAAAAAGAATGTATAAAACATTAAGTAGAGACTAGAGGCATTCTAACAAATTATCCTATTACCTATATTTTTTCTTAACTCTCCAAACCTTCTAGGTTACTGGGTTTTGCTTTGGGTATTTTTGTGTATCTTTTGAGGATATATATTATAGAACAACTGGATCCAAACTGACAGTATATATGAAGGGTGTAAGATCTCACAGTTCCGTTTTGACTTTACTTACAGAAGTACCTTTCTAAACTACGTTAAAATACCCATAGGCTGTGGTCTAAAGAAATCCTGCTAAAGTTCCTCCACTACTACAGGTTCAAATTCCAATGTGCTTAACTCACCACTTTCCAGGTACGGTACATTGTCAGATACTATGCAAATCATTGTGCCTTGCTAAACAAAGAGAGATGAATTGCCCTTTAAATGAAATCCATGGAAGTTGGCCATTAACTTCACTGAAGCCAAGATACCATCCTCACTTCTTTTTTATACAGGCATACCTCAGAGATATTGCAGGTTCAATTCCAGATCACCACCATAAAGCAAAGATCGCGATAAAACGAGTCACACAAATACTTTGGTTTCCAAGTGCATATAAAAGTTATGTTTACACTATACTGTAGTCTATTAAGAGTGCAATAACATTATGTCTAAAAAAACGATGTACAAAATGTGACAAAAACACGAAGTGAGCACATGTTGTTGGAAAAATGGCACTGATAGACTTGCTTGATGCAGGGTTGCCACAAACTTTCGATTTGTAAAAAAAAGCAGTATCTGTGAAGCATTGAAAAAGTTGTAGTAACTTTTGTAAATTTAGGAAGTCTGTTGTTAATTGCAGTCTTTGATAATGTGCTGTGTACTTGTTAGCTGCTATTCCAGCTCATAAAGTGAAGAAGGCGACTTAATGGCCCATAGGATGAAAGGGAATACCAGGGGAACATTGGGCAGAAAACAAACAAACAAGCAGAGGAAAGAAACTGTGCAAAGTGAAAAAGAAAAAGTGAATGGACAAGGGGAAGGGAGACCGTCAACTTTAGCCTTTAATAAAAACTGGAAACAGAATGGTAAGAAGTCCTGCTTCTCTAGAAATGATTCTAGAAAGGAATCAACAAATGTTGCGTGTCCTTAATAAAACAGGTGATGTAAGCATTTTCAGCAAGCTATCATCCAAATCTTCCAGCTTCTCTGGACACTGTGACCTAAGGGTAATCTGTGACATGTCACCCTGCTCTGGAAGCCAGAGCATTACCATTTCAGTACCTCTGAGTCTGACGCATACCCTCAGTGACTTAAAACCTTCACACCCCCCAATATTAAATTTTGCAAACAATGTCATTAGTATGCCAGCACATAACACTCTATTTATACTTTACTAACTCAAATAAAAATCCTGAATAGAGCTACAGAAAAACAGACAATTTGCACAGTAAATTGTATCAAATTTATGCAGAGATGGGCTCCATGCTTACTTAAAAGTATTTGGATGATTTCTGAGCTGATAAGTAGTACTTTTGAACACAATATATCATACATTCATATCTTTAATCCATTTTCACATGACATTGAAGGTACAGGTTCCTTTGTCCAATCTTTCATTATACATGTTCTTTCTACTAACAATAGTTACTTACAATGAGTTCATGTTTGAAATATTTAGTGAACAGGCCTAGAGCTCCTATGCTTGCAAATTTGCCTCTAAACCCCAGCTCGTGGCAAATGTAATTTAGCATTTTATTGCAGTTTTCAACACACTACACAACAGTAAGGCAAAGTTTCAAGCTGTGCAAGCTGTGAAATCTGAGCAAAACTAACTCATGAAAAGTGGATCCTTTTCCCTTTCCTTTTTTCCAGAATGGACTGTAATGGCACTTAACAGTTTAGCCCAAGACCTATCCTAGATGTGACCACCATCTGATTCTAAAAGATTAAAAATCTTAGTTTTCCTTTCCAAGGTGGTTCTGTTGTGCTATTGCACTGTGGGAAAGAAATGGAGTCAAATCACCATTTATTCATGGATCACTCTTCATATTTGATGTATTAATGTGTTCTCACTGGTGTGGTATCCTTAATCCCTTTTTATTCTCCTGAAGTGCAGCCAGCTTCACAAGGGGATCAGTGATATTAAATGGGAAAAATGCACACTTTGCTTTGTTGTTAACAAATTTGACCCATTGTTGAAGATTTTGAGATATGGCAGAGGAAACACAACAGTAAATATACTTCCCTAAATATCACTACATTGTCATTGTTTGAGGACTGTAAGGGACTGCTTGTGGACTGGTTCAATACAGTTTGACTACAGTAAGAAACAAATCGAACTTTTCAGCAGCCCTTTCATTATATGACCAAAGGCTGAATTGTTCCAGGTGAAGCTGTGAAAGATGTATGCATTTACACTTCTACTTCATCTACTGTTACTGGCCCTTGCTGGAGTGGTGTGGGGATTTCAGAAGACAACGAAACTGGAGTAGTGACACACTGTGAATCACTGATATTTGAGCTTTAGGTTATTATATTGAACTCCGTTACTAGTTACAGCCACAAAAATCTAGCTATTAATCACACTGAGTCCCCCACATCATGGACTATCTGAGAGGAAGGAGGAAGGAGTATAGCCAGTAACAGCAAGCTGAAATAACATTTCCAGGAGAAAATGTGTTGGAAGGATAAGCAGAGACCCAGCCATCCTTACAGTATGGCTTATAAACATAAAGGAATATTTCATTCCCTGAAACAGAAAGGTCTGCAGATTTGCTAGCAGGCAGAGTCTGCCCCCTTCCTTTCTCCTCCTCCTTTCCCCATCTGTTAATTATTAAGTTTTACAGACATGGAAATTGAACCAAGACATTTAAAGATGTTTCTTTGAAAATTTTCTTACGAAATATCAGGGGTTCCCTTTATCCTGTCCACTGGGTGGGTTAATCTATGTGTTAACCCCACCTAAAAGCTACATAGCTACATTCTGATGCAGGCTTGCACCAGCTTCTTCCTTCCTTGCCCAGAGATCCCCGTAGGGGAGATCCTCTGGCACAGAGGGATGTGGAGAGAATGCTTACCAGGGGGATGTTGCTGCACGACCTCTGCTCAACACAGCGGAAACATCAGGGTACGCCCACAGTGTTTCCTGCTGTACCACAGTGATGTACCTTTTATTAATTCCAGACAAGTTGGTTTGTCCATATGGCCGAAAGCAAAGATTCTGTTTTGGTCCTGGAAGAATAGCACCCTCGTCCCTGCAGGTTCCTTGGGGGAGCTAAGAAGCTGATGCGGTTGTGGTGCTTCCAGCTCCCAAACTGGATTTCTCTGAACCTTTCTCCACGAAGCACATTACAGCACTTGAAGAGCTTCAACTGTTATAGTATTGTCTTTTCCTGCTTCCCTTATCCATAAGTACTGAACTCTGTATAAATAAATTTCAAAAAATCCCATATTTACTGAATAGCACCATCCTATTTTGATCTATACTGGGAATGTCTCAGTTTTGTGTACTACTCCAAGCCTAAGGCACCCTACTCAGATAATTTAAGATTTGTCATTTTGCTATTTATTTCCTCAGTGGGTATGGAAAAAAATCAATCAGTAACTTTTTGTCCAAGGGATATTCCACAGTGATTTGCTTATACAGCATTATCTGATTCTACATGGCCATATTAACTTCACTGTGTTTTTAATGCATAGATTTCATGTGTTGTGTCTAGAACAATGATAGTGAATAGACTTCATATAAGTAATCTTTATTCTTATTACTACCACTTTAAGGATCACATAACATACAGTTCACTAATTTGCAGAGTAGCATACAGACTATCTCGTACTCTTTTCAATTCATTACAGAGCTAAGAAACCTGCTCTGACTTTAAGCAGGAAAAAAAAAAAAAAAAAGCTAATTATTTTACTGTTCAGGAAAGCTATACAGAAACAAATCAATTAAGGTGGAAATAGAATTAAACAGGTAATATGTAACAATTTGGGGGTGTTCCTTTCTTCATGCTACAAAATGTTCATAAAGGATTATAAAGTCTTCTTTCAAAAAAATTAATTTTTTTCACAGTTTTTCTAGGTGCTTTTAAAAATCCAAATAATTTATAAAAAAAAGTTGCAAAAGATGCAAACTTTTTCTATAAACTGTGTGATAGGCTATGGAACTAAATTAGAACAGAATAACCTGGAATACAGCCAACAAACTAAACTGTATGTAAACTGATAAAAGGAGTTAATTCCAGAATGGGGGCTCATGAGTAAGACTATATGCTGCAACCCCCCCTCATCTAGGCTTTATTGTCAAGTAGAACAGTCCAGAGCCCAGTTTTTAAAAGAAATATCTGAAAAGAAGTATACAAAAAAAAAGAAAAAAAGAAAAAAAGAATGTAGATATTGTATCAAAAGAAAACAATGAGTGGCATGGTACCTGGTGTGCTTCTTACACTTGTGCTTCTAACAACAATCTTGCCTCAGGCACTTTTAAAGACAGTCTCAGTACTGAATTTGCCCAATCTCTGAAAAGGCAAAAAACCAATTAACAGTCCTAGTACAATACAGTCTAAAGTACATATACAAGAAGAGCTTTGGTGCCAACAGCTTGCCTGATTTTTTCCAACTCTACTAGTTGGATTATAAAAGATATTACTTCTGACTAAAAAAGTGCCTTGCCATTGACAAGATCTCTATCCGAAAAATGTATCTCTTAGTCATCATTTTGTCCTTGTAGGCTATTTCTGATAGCTCAAAATGTATGCAGTATTTTTATTGAATGAATCATCTATTTGTAAGAACATATTTTAACTGATTCACATTTTACAATACAGCATTCAAAGAGAATATATAAGAGAATATATAAAGTGTACATCAACAATTGTTTAAACTTTGTTTAAAGTTAGTGGAAAGTATAAGTATTTGGTACCTCTACAAAATAATTTCATAGTGTAAAGTGTCATGATGAGGTCAGACCATCAGTTCAGAAGAGTCTATATCACAATATGGCTATCTTTGTTATACCAGCCTGAATTGCCACTGAAATATTAATATCACCTGATGGATGGGTTGAATTCCATGTTAATTACTGAATAAGAGCCAGGATTAACACTTGACTGCTTTCAGGCTCTTTCTCCATCTTTAAAACTTGCTGGAAAGTTAGAGATTTTTTTCAAAACCTCAAACTTTCTACATAATAGATGTTTTCTATACTAAAATATGTATGCAGTTTAATAAGTATCTAAATAGAATCTAACCGTGTCTAGCAGTGTCAGGAAAACTGAAGACACTGACAAATAATCAATGGCCAATCAAATGAGGTAAGGCTTAAAATTTTTTGATAAGAAAAATAAGGTAAACTTCTTCATTCTGAAGTAGAATTGGTCACTAGAATAGTGTTAATTTAAATTCTCTAGATAAGTTGTACCTCAACACGGAACACTGAGTCATTCTTATCACTGAACACTTCCTTTGGTTTGCATTAAACTTCTAAATTATTTTCTTTGGCATGTTAACAAATGATATAGCATCTTCTGGATCTAGCATGTTGGTCAGTCAGGTTAATTTTTCAAGATCTGGAACCTTTTGATGTTCAGGGAAATCATTTAAACAGTGCATTCTGGCCTTAAAGCATGTGTCTAATCCCCCAAAAGAAGAGACTGGAGCATTTTTTCTAATACATTTGTCAGGATTATCTACAATTAAAGAGTAGTTTCTGAATGTTTTTACTGTGAATATAAGGTGTACTATCATTTTTTTCTCCAAGGTCCAATTAGGGCATTAAGTCATGCTCTTCAAAGGAATTGATAACATTTTCTGATTCTGCACCATTTACTTTGCTTGCTTCCTAAATAAAAAGACCTCTAATGATAGCATGTAGAGCATGCAAACTTTTATTCGTTTCCAATGCATTTAGTTTACACTACACACATACATGCCTATAGTGCTTTCACTGACCCCCAGAAAATGACTCATGAATAAATATAAGCTACTTCCTATGTACAGATGTGAACAAATAGGAAAAAGACAGATAAGACTAAGCAAACCTGAAAGAACAAGACTGTACTAGAAGCAGTGGCGAGAGATAATAACTTTTTTCAATGTTGTTTTCAAATGTTTTCAAAACATTTTCAATATATTTTAGACACATTAAGTAAATTCTTGAAATATCTTTCTTGAAAGAAGCATTAAACCTATCTAAAGTGTGGCAAGCTGAAAAAGAAACTAAGTGAAAGCAGATCATTCATTTATTTCTACGTCAAATATATCTGAATAAATCAAGAGCTTAAAAAAAGCAAAAAGAATTTTTTATGTATACAATTTCTAAACATATTTAATTTCTTGGGCACTTTGCTGTCAGTGATATCATGTGTAAAATGCATTTTCAGCATTCAAGCCTCTCTTCCCCTTCATATCCCAACCTTTATGGAAACAATATGTCACAAAAGCAGTGGCTGGCAGAGAAGCCAAGGGAATAACTCACAGATGAATCAGTCATCAACTTTTACTGTTTACGATGCAGCTCTGGGCATGTATGATTTTTAGAATGTATTTGATATTCAAGGTTTATTTGTTTTGAACACAGCATAAATATGGCAGTGCATGTGCACAATATATATATTTACATATAAACATACACATATGCATTCCTAGTGTTTTAGCCAATATATGTATTAGTCAATAAAACATAATTTATATACATATATTTACATGTGTATATATAGTAATGTAATTACATATATACAGATATGTTAAAACCTCCAGCAATCCAGGTCCCATTGTGAATATTCATTTTCACTGTAATAAAACTTACTTTGTCAAATATTATCTTAATACTCTCTATTTCTAGTACTCATTCCTGGTTATTGGTCTGCTCTTTGCTGGAGTTCTTTTGAACAAAAGAAGCAGATGAATGAGCAGATCAAGTCAGTTCAGTAAGAAAATTCAACTGACTATATTCTTATTTTCTCACCTCCAGCATACGTTCTGGCCCAGGCTCTGGTCTAAGCGGACACACAAGGAGCCTTTTCTTATTCACTAGCATAAGAGTAAGATGTTGACCTTTCAAAAATTTTTTTCTTCCACAACAATTCTGCTCTTTGCACCAGCTGCTGAAAGGTCTAACAGAGAGTACAGGAGCTGACACCAGCTGTTCCAGAAAGTCAGAATACAACACAGCTCCATCTTCTGGAAACAAAAAAGTTAAAGAGAAATCTTCTACTTTTGGTCTGGGGAAACCCATCGAACTTTTAACAAGACTTTGGTTGTGCAATTCAGGATGTTCTTACTTGTGTGATGTACAGGACCCATTCCATGTCAATGACACTTGAAAGTGATCCTCTTTATTCAATAGCACAGATCTAGCTCCTTCTTCCTAGTAAAATATATGGTTCTGCAGCACACGTATAACTCTCCTGAATTCTTGTATTCAAGACATTGCCATATTATGATAGTTTCCATATATCAACTTCCTTTTGCCAGACAAAAAGCAGACTTACTTACACTGCACTTGCAAAAAAACAACCAACCAAACAAGAACAAAACCAAAACCCCACCCACACACTCAATATAGCAGGCAACTACCAACAGTTTGCTGTGTTTTCAGCCATAACTGTTCTGCTGGAAAATGGAGCTCTGTGGAGAACTGGGCTGTGGCCAGACATTGGGGCAAAGCATTTCTTCTGCTACTAACCCAGAAGCTGTGTTCTCCAAATACTTCTAGCTAAGCTACTACATAAACACAATGTTCATTTAACTTCTAAAATGCTGTGCTTTCTTGTATTTGCAACCTTCCACTGAGATGTCCTATTTACAGGAGGTGTTTAAGGCATCTGTTCAGTTAGCAATAAATGCAACCTCACCACTTGTGGAGCTGTGGAACCCAAAGGCACCAAGGTCTGCGCAGATATGTGCACTGGCATACAACAGGTCCACCTAAGGAAATACAGCTCTATGTACCTCTTGGCCACTGGTAATAATTTATGCCTACTACTGTGTCCCAGATGTGGATGTCTGAATGGAACTGAAATAAACACTCTTCTCTTATCTCTTCTGTCTTCTTATTATCCTTATCATCCTTTTATAGGCTGGAGGAGGTGTCATCTGCTCCCACGCAGAAGGTACCTGTTTGGTGTAATAGTTTCAGAAAATCAGCAGCAGCTTAATGCAGTACTCATTTTTAACTTGCTTAACTTGCTAAAGTGGATAAGTAAAAGATCATTTCCAAGCACATGGTCTTACTGGCTCTCACTTCAGGCTATCGAGCAGCCAGGACAGCTATTGAAACCTACAGATCAGATAGCTCTAGGCATCAGACTAAAACAACATGGAAAAAGCACCAGTGGTTAACGGGAGAGGAAGCCCATGTCAGTCCTCGTCCTGGAACTGGAACTGTACTGGGCTAGCGGCAATGTGTGCCCTGTAGCCGCAGCAGCAAACTGAAGTATAGAGATCCCAAACCCAGGCCTCATACAGCCAGGTTCAGCTAATAGCAGCAGTCTAGGTACAGCAGCAGAGATTAGCTATCCTGCAAGCTGCGTATATGACTGCATGCAGATATGTCTTCAGCATAAATAAATCCTTTCTCCAGTATTGCTTTCAAAGCATGCTTTAATATTTTTGTCATTCAAGTAAGGTTAAACTCAAAAATTTTATAATGATTCCTAAGAAATGCTAATTATAAAAATAGCATCAGATTCCTCTACCTTTTACTGAATTTTCTTATTGCGGGCAGTTGCTAGCCCTTCAAGTCTTATTGAGTGTTTCATTTACAGGAGAGAACTGACAGCGTACAAGATTTTTATCACTTTTTACCTAATCCCTATTGGGGTTTTTTATTCCAATTATTGTTCTCCTAAAGAGCTGGAACTTTCTGTTTTTCTTTCCATAATTTACTTAGGAAAATATTCTGACAGCCTGACTGAAGTAGAAGTCTGACTGCTAGAAAACAAGCATTGCAGGAAGGGAGAACAGATACTATTTCATTTAAAGTTTGCATCCATGAGATTTGTAGTAATGTACATTTGCAGAAATACATTCTTATAGGCATTTCAACACAGAATTAGCTGGACTGCATATGCAAATGAGATGCTGCATATAAGCAAACACAAAAGTTGCCCATTCAAAACTTAGCCCACCAAAATACAGTTGCACAAAAAAATTCTACTGTTTCGGCTTTTTACCAGATTCATTTAAGTTTTCCTTTAGAGGCAGTTCATGTGCAGTTTCACAGTGTTTAAGTTTTACTTGAAGTTAAGTTTCCAGTTCTTTTATATTTAAGATACCACAGGCTAAAAAAAAAAAACCCTCTGTGAAACTGCCAAATTTCATTAAGCTCTACGTATTATCTATGGATTTGCTCAGGTTCACTCTGAACTGGGAGTGGGCACATTGGAAATTCTAATTCATGGGAGGAAGTTAGATGAATTATAGTCTCTGCCAGTAAGACAGACTGAACAAAATGTCTGTTGTGTTTTTGTATTATGGCCTTTCAGCTAGGGAAATCTGCCCTGAAAAATAATAATACTCTCCAGGATATAAGGAGAGAATCAGCGCTCTTTGAATCTTCAGTGAAAGAACAGGACAAACATAAATTCTCTGTGTCTGTTTCTTGCCTATTTAAATTACATTTTTCTTTTAGAGTTAATAACTCTGTTAAAAAATTATAGAAGACAGAAACACACCCCCACTTACCTTCAGTTTGGATATTTTAGATTTAATATCCCATTTTTAAACTGAGCAACAAACCATCTGAGTATATATGTTTGAGGACAAAAGTCATTCACACATAAATATAATTTAAACATTCTCAAACTTCAGCATAGGCACCTATTATTTTGCCTGACATGAGTTTTGCTTTTTCACATGCTAAAATTCTCTTAATCTGCCTTGCCTATGTGCTCTGTTGTTCAGCACTACATATTTCTCATTCTTGTATACTCTCTCTTCCATTTTCTCCAGCAAAGTTTAAGTTCTACAACAAATTCTTCTTGACATGCCCCATTGAGCCATATTTTATGGACAGGAGAAGATTTGGCCTAGAATGTCAACTGACACATAAAGCAAAGGAGATGTCATTTGTAGGTTTATTTCAAAGATTTGTGGGAATATTTTCAAATTGCTACTGGCAGCATAGATTCCTGATTTCTCTTCTATTAAGGCAGCTGTTAGTCATTTCTAAAGAAATGGTTATGACTTTCTGATTATTAAAACAGTGGTGAATATCAAGCATTTTCCCTTTAAAATCATTGTAATGGTAAAGAAACAAAGGAATTTATGATATTTTCATATGTCTAAATATACTTAGCAGGTCCAATTTTTTGGTAAAACTGCACAATATTTTAGCCCAAGTTTCAGCTTCATAGACCACTTTAAAATCAATAGGAGATATCCGACTAAAATCCATTTAAAATGTACTTTTCTCTCCTAATATAGCTAAGTATTATTATCATATTTGTAGCGAGATAGTCACCAGAAGCTGCAAACATGACAGAAGCCACATTCTACTAGAGACTGCACAAACATGGAGGATGACTTGACTCTTGTCCTGAAAAACTTATGACCAGCCAAGTAGAAATAAATCATAGTCAATTTTTATTGTATATATTTTACTACTATCTCAAATGACCAGTAAATCAGCTTCATTAACTTTCAACTTCTGTAACCACAAAATTAACGGTGATTGAATATCATTTTTACTGGAGTCAAGATTCTCTTTTGCAGGACAGAACTTAGTTCCACTGGTTGATTTACCACAATATACCAATAGTCCTTATTGTACAGGGAAGCCATTACTCTTCCTGCCAAGTGTAAATACATGGTATCTGAGAACCACAAATTCTGAAAAACCATTCAGTTGGCTAATGCACTAACAATTTTATTAAAATTGCTAGTCTAAACATATCATATGATATTAAAGGCAGCTTCCATTTTCCTAACACATTTAATTCTGGCAAACAACCAAACAGATGTGGTTTTGATATATTATACTTTCATTTTTGTATCTTAATTTGTTGAGTAACTTCTCTTATTTCACAAAAGGACTACAAATATGCCCATGGAAACAGGGGATTTTTTGGCAAATTTATTATACACTTCCTTGGTGAAGGGTTTATTATTTGCATGCAAACACTTACTACTGGCAAAGTTCTACCTAATATATTCTTGGCTTGTATGTAATTCTCTCTTTCATTTTTATCATAGCAAACACATTCATCCAATTTTCACTTTTACAGTTAACATATAGAAATGAAAGACTCTTTGAAATAAAATTTTAAGAAGATATTACTGGGATATCACAAATATGGCTGCATAAAATTACTGAAATTTTATATTTTTTACTTCATAGAGGCTAGCTTCACAGGAAAGAGGCCACAGTTTCTGCATGATCTCCACGGAGCAGGTTAAGTTAACTACTATCCTTTCATCTTGTAATAGAAGTCATAAATCCAGAGTACTGTAAACACCAGAGTAATCAGTTCAGCTCATGTGTCAGTGAGCAGCAGACTGGGGGGGGGATCAGTAGTTATACATTAGCACAGTACATCACAACAGCACAGGATTCTGCAAAGAGGGCTTGACACAGAGAAAATACTGCGATTCTGCTTCTGAAAAAAGGCTTCCTGCTTTTGCATGCAGAAGGATTTCATTAATGAGTCATTCCATAAACAGCAGATGGTATGAGGAGTGTAAATACATGAAGATACCCATAAAACTAAGACAGAAGGTCAGGGATCCCAGTGGAGTAATGCAAAGGCTAATAGAGCTAAAAGACAGAGAACCATTGCCTCAGCTGGTGTAAACTGGAGTAATTCTGTTGATATCAGTCAAACTATTCTGATTTACATACTCTGGGGATCTGGCCTAACTTGTTTCTACCCCCAGTGTCAGCCATCTCTCTCCATCCTCTTTTCAATTACTCTGGCTATTATCAGTTACATTTTAGTAATTCAGCAGCATAAGGTGTGCATTATACCCTCCAAATAAATGCTCTGTAAAACTGGAACATTTCCCTAGGGCTGATTATGCAAGAGTAAAATGAGGGAGCTAAGGATATGGATAGCGTGGAGATCATAAAGATCAGCAAAAGAAGAGGGACAGGCCTGACAAGATTTTGTTTCCCACTGAGAAAAATGGAGGATGTGTCAACATCTCAGTGACTGCACAGTAACTTTAAGATACTTAATCTAGCTGTAAATTACCCTGCTTTTGTGAAGGTGGCAGTTTAGCCATGAAATTCACTGCAGCCTAATTTACCCAACGGAGAACACTGTAGGCTAATTTACCCTACAGAGATTACAGAGTTGCTGGTAGATGACGTTTTGCAGAAGTAGCAAGTTTTAAGTAGAAAGTTAGCAAATACTCTGCTGATGGTCATTTCGGACATCAGGACTATCATCAAGGATGCTTATGAAGATAGAAAAAGAAGAAAATGAGAGGGAGATTTCAGTAAGGAGCTAAGCAGAGAGCTGAAGTAGCCAAATAATATTCACATGCCAGTCTATTTAAACTGTTTAAACATTTTTTCACCACTTTCTGTATTTGATCAATAACTTTTTCCTCAATATTTGATTAGCTATGTTCAGTTCAGTCTTATGGTAATGTCTTCTCGATGGTCAAATATAATATTTACCACTATATCCAATCAGCTCAGAACAGAAAAGTGTGAGAGGAGATGGAAGAAATATACATTCAGTGCTGTACAGAGCATGAAGTTGTACTCAATCACGGATAGGATCCAGGAGCTTTATAGCACTGCGGAAAGTTAGAGCCAGCCAACAAAAATATTGGAATAGAGGAAGGAACTGGTTAAGGACTGGGAGAGGAAAATGTTGAGGGTAATGCAGTAAAGCTGAGCAGTACTTTATAGTAATGAAATACATATTGTTACTGTAAAACATGATTTTGATGTCTAATCTCATTACTTTTTACCACAAAACAACTCACTTGGTTAGCATCCCTGTTGTCATCCTATCGCTTTTGCCTCTTACCCTCCATCAGCTTATCTCCAGCAACTCATCCTTCTCATTCTTCTTGCAGTCTGGGATGCTCTCAAGTGGCAGTCCATGCTCTCCAGCTACCGCTGGTAGTAACAGGACTAGTAAAGCCAGTTTAGCAACCCCAGTAGATAGAAAGGACAGTAAATATTCAAGGGTAAAATCTTCTCATCTGCACTTTGGAGATGACACAATTTTAATTTGGGACCGTGTCGTGCATTTAGGGACGGGTGGAAAGCTGTTGTACTGGAAACAACATAGCAACAGTAGTCCAGAAAGCTCCCTCCCCAAGGAGTTTAGGAATGAAAGAAATGGGAAAGCGATGGGCTTGGGTGAAAGAATTCATCCTCCAGTTTTCATAACCTACTGAAGCTGACAGCACAACATGGTGAATCAACAACATTAAGCTGCTCTGTAAAATACATCTACTGAAACAAAATTTCAGTCATCTGCTTCAATTTAGCAGATGCCACTTCACTAAATCTGGGCAGTGCTGGTTTATAGGATGCATACACAAGAGGCATTTGAAAGGCCAGACTTCACTATTTCTTGGTTGTAAAAAATCAGAGGTAGAACAAAGATAAGGGCACTTGAACTGAGCAGTCTCTTTACAAGTTTGATTTGGCGTTTTTAATGTTCATGAACCACCACCAGCTGAATTACAATAGCTGTTGCTCTTTTTTTTTTTTTTTGTCTGAAAGTATATAATGATGTAACTTCCAAAAAAGACATGACAGGAGAAAACAATCTCTCTCCAGCAAATGCTGTTGAAATGAAGAGTAGGAAAGAAAGGACATGAGTATGTTTCCATGCTAAGCTAATGCATTCTATGCATAATATTCACACAGAAGTAAATTCTCTACAGGTAATATGGCATTTCTGTACATCTATACATCATTTTATAATATCATAACTGAATCATGTACCGATATTGATTCTAGAATTTAGAGGTGTATATTAGCTTCTGCTAGTATTTATGATCCTCAAATAGATGAGGACACTGTGACTGAAAAGGTGCTTAAAAGAGGAGTATATAAGGGTTGCTTTCACAAAGGCTTAATTGCCCTAGGGCTGCCCTGGGTTAAGGACATGTTCAAATGCTGATCTCTAGAGGACTGTATAAATGTATCCTCCCTTATTTCCCCTTTTACAATTTCATTCAGTAGAGGTGCTTGATGTAACAGTCCCCAGATTTAAACATTTAAGAAGTGAAAGCAGAACATTTTTAGCTGAGAGATTGTGAATCTGAAATTCCCCTTCAGGGTATAGTACAGAGCTCCTCCGTTTAAAGACATTTTGCTTGATGTAATTATATATTATCTAACTATAGATTTAGTCTTATGTTAGACAAATGATAAGACAATGTAAATGCAGTTGTTTTCATATCTATGTTCTGCCTGTTTCTCTATGGACATTATGTACCCACAGTAACAAAAGATTTTGGAGACAGCTTTGCCTCTTCTTCCCATGCAGAGTGTATGTATTAATGTGTTAAATAGAGATTCATAAGTAAATTTATGCTGCAATTGCTCACCCCTCCACTCTCCTGCCCTCCCTGCCCCCCCCCCACTACTCCAGTTCTAAATAACTGCAACTTGCCAATGGATATGGGAAACAAGGAACAGAAATGGTAAAATGTCAAGCTTGTCAAAAACCTAGTTTATTGACCTCAGACTTTATCTCTCAGGCCTCAGTGTGCAGGCAAATACATTGTGAAGAGGAACTAGAAAGATTTTAAGTGCCCTAAAATATATATGCTTACTTATTTTATATCAATCCCTCCTAAATGTTCTGTTTCATTCCCTGAAGGATTTGGTAATCTTCTTTCTTCACATGCATTTTCTCTTCTTTACAAAGACTTGATGAATTGGTCAGGGAACAGAACCCTGCAAGGTGACTTAGACAGCTGTTCATATAGCTTGAGTTCTGACTGTTTGGTGAATGTTCACTGTATTAGTAATTTGCATAAGAAACCTGTAGATATGAATATGTCTATATAATTGTTCACTGAGCCAGCATGAATAATGGTTTGTAACAACTTACAAATGGATGAAAAACAGTTCTGCATAAAGCCTATGCTTTAGAAAAAGGCTTAGGGTCAGATTCAAACAGCGCATAAGCCTTACATATGGTAAATCTCATCCAGAGAAAAATATCCCAGTTAAATCTCACAAATACTATTGCCAAGCTCGGTAATTCAAAACATTGAGTTTAGTCCTTTAGTTGAATTAAGATGGGAGTTGTGCTTGATTTACAGTTTCATCGATGCTAGAAAGGAGAGTCAAGGGAAAGTTTCTTTATCTATTACAACCTTCACAGTCTCTGTCAGAAGACACTTAACTGTAACAAATAATAATTTGAAAAAAATAATGAAAAATTATCTCAGAAGAATGGAAACATCCAATAATGAAAAACATAAGAATGAGTACCCTTTTCAAGTACTCTATACCTTCTGCAGAGAAAGATTTCCCTGAAGTCAACCTGTAATTTGAATTTGACATTGAAATGTTATTTGCACGTGCTGTTTACTACATATGTAAACAATTATGTCATCAAAGTGCCTTCCAAGCTCACAGATACAGCATGTAGACATTTTCTGAACGTCAGTCTCATAAATTCTGTTTTGCCCCATAGAGTTGTACCACAGTCATACACAACTTAAATGACAAAATCTGTGATACCAGATCTTCTAAGTTACAGTTCCTTGACTACTCAGGAACCTGTAACTTTGAAAAGCAAGCTTTCAAAAGTACTCAAAATTTTTCTTTTTTTTAATCTGTGTTTTCTTTTTTGTTCTTGGCATTGTGAAAAAAGATAATATCTCATAGGTAAGAGCTGTAACTTCTGAAATCAATCCAAAATCAGTATTCTGTGAAAATACAGAGACTTGCACTTGATATTGTACTGAATTTTGGTCACAGAGCAGTGATATTTTAAAAGGGCAAAATAAAACCTTTTGATTAAATAATACTTTGTGGTTGCTGAAAATAAATGGGTACAGGCAGATAGTTAGAAGATTTCTCTTTTGGATCTTTCAGTGTTTCTTCTCTTGTCCCAGTGAGATGTATGAGTGGTATTTCACAGCCTAGCACGTGCATGTACAAGTTATTCCCCTGTCAATGGCCTCTCATCATGACATCATTTATCATTAAGCATGATATGTCCTACACGTATTTCGTTTTAAAGTTTACTATTCCTCTATTTCAACACCTGGTGGAGATAAAAATATGCTACTGGGCCAGGACTGTAAAAATCACACTCTAGTTTTAGATTTAAAATTTTATTTTGAAGTCATTGCTATTTTACCAGTCACATCCAAAACCCAGGATTTCACTCCTAAGAAGCTCTTTAAGATGCAACAGCTGCAACACCATGTGACATTCCTTATCATTCTTTACAACAAGATCTAACAAAGTATTTACTTCAACAATTTCAATTCAGTTAAGAATGTAGCTCAGCTTTTTCATTTTTAAAGGACAGCTTTATTTTAATGGATGCATACATTTAGATACAGACACTGACTAAAACATTTATTCTTTTACTAAATTTTATTCTTTTACCATTTAAAACTTAGTGCAGTGATGGTCAAATTTTGCTCTTTCAAAGCACTCAGAAATTAAAAAAAATCTGCCAGAAATATGAATAATTCAACAGTACCATATTATCTTGGATCAAGAACTACAATACTAAATAATCATGTTGAGTGATCTGGTACTCTTTGCACAATGGTAGCTCCTTGTATGTGTGCAGACTTACATTGTATTATAATTGTGAAATGCATTTTTAATCAGTCAAAGCATGAAGTGGCTTTGTATTTTAGCCCCAACCTTTCACTTCAAATGCTGAATCTCCTGGAGAGTTTTGGAATATCTCTTCCTAGACCCTGAGGTAAAAATTGCCAGACACAACAGCTCTTCAGATGAGAAATGTGATGATGATAAGTTTGCAGGGCTCTTACCTGAACTCTGCTACCTAAATTCTAAATTCTCACCTAATAATCTTGCCTAGCCCATGTATCTGTGGAGGCAAAGAATATGATACCACACAAGGAACAGAGGGGAAACAGAATTGCTTCATATTACTGTTACAGCCTTGATGTTGCTCTGTCTCCATTTCAGCGTCCTCAGTCTGGCAGAGGCTACATCCAATCAGTCTGAATAATGATATTTTGACTGCAGTGAGCTATTCATTCAAGGACACTTTTAATAATATACTTCTATTTGCAGGACATTTGTTTGAATGATTCAGGTTTGAATAGTTATTTCATAGGCTCACCAAACCTTGCCTTTCTAATTTCTGTAGTAGCAAAGGAGATGGTATTTGCTTTCGCAGGCCTTATTTCAGGTGCATCAGTAAACTTTTTTGTTTATATGTCAGTGAAACAAAAGGTAGCATATATGATTTGAAGAGATGATTAGAGATAGAAAATTTTAAGTGGTTTCAATACAGTTATATACAGGATATTTTCAATGGTTATGAGCCATGCAATACAGAGCGCCTGCGGGCAACTTCCCATTCACTGTTCTTCAGTGTTTCACCTGTCATGAAAGAGATGCTAAGTTCACACAGAAGTGCAGGGAAGTAAAAGCTATAAAGTCTAAATGAAAATGTTGTAAGGCACAGAAACAGATCTGTTTTTAATCACTGGCCTGTCTCATGAAAGTTGACTTTTATGTGATGGATGGATGTGGACCACTACCCTTTACTTTAACAGACCCATGTCAGACCAGCTCATACAGAGCAGTTTTCTTGATTAGTCCAGCTGATGGAGTTAGATGTCTCCGTTTCTGATTAGCAGCCTCTGCTTTGGTGCCAAATTGTGCAGGTTCTAATCCCAATATCTGAAGTAAGTGGTTGCCTGGTAACTGAAGTGTGAAATAAAGTGCTGAGAACATCTCATCTTTGGTAAATATTTTTTTCTTTATTGAACATTTTATTGTTTATTTATTTAATCTGAAGTCTCACAAAAAGTGAGATCAATCATTTTCAGTGTTGGAAATTTTTAGAAAAATCACTTTGCTGCGATTTAGTATTCGTGAAACACCACCTTCTTTAAATAGAGAAAACTGACCTGTGAGAACATTCATAAGAATTTGGATTGCGAAAAAGGGAATGGTCCTGTATCTCTCAGTGATTCTCATCTCCTGGATCTATCCATTGCTCAGTCTTTTCCTTTCAAGTTGGAATGAACAGTTCTTTTGTATCTGTGCTGCATCTGTGCTGCTGCTTCTTTATTCTCCAAGAACTTTGCTCTGTGGTTCTGGAACATGCATCCAAATTCTGACAAATTGTAACAACTACAGAGTAAAAAGAAGGCTCTGATTATGGGGACAGAGACAGATACTTTGCTGAACTCAGAGATGCTACAGTTTTTATATTGCAAATTTTTGTTTTAAAGCCCAGGGACACCATTCCTCCCAAATAGGTCCAGACTATGGAGTCCGTTTACAGTCTGTGGATGCTGCATGGCCACAGACTTTATGCCCAGTACATTTCAGTCAAAAAATAGCTGAGTTGCTATGATTTTTTCTCATTTCTATCAGTAAATCAAAACTCTGATTTGCATCCAAAAATATAGTTGCACTTTTTTCCCCACCAAAAATTATCCTGCTTCTGAATATGTGTACAGTTTAAAAGAATGAAGGATATGTGACGTGAATATGTTAAAAAGAAACAAAAAAATCTTTTAATAACTTATTTTCAGCTTTAACTTGTCTGAGAGCTTTGTTGGACTGTTCAACTGGGTGATGACTTGGAGATTTCAGTTGCTTAGTGAGTGCAGCACAACAAACTGCTGAGGTTCATTGGGAAAACATTATTTGTTTTAAATGGTAGGTTTAATTTCAGATATTCCTAAGGCGGAATCTGCTAGAGACATACCTGGTTACTGAGCCATATTTCTATTTGCTAACACCCGTCCAGCAGTTCAAAGGGAAGGTCAAATACACAGTAACTACAGATCACTGCAATTTTTGTGAGACCAGAGCATGAGAAGTCACACTTAAGGAAAGAAAGAAAAAAACAAGAAAGAAACATGTCTAGAGCTGAGCAGGAAATATTTTCTCTATCCCAGGGGCATTTTTGAAGTTTTAAACATTTCTCCTGTCAGGGACTGGAATAAAGAGTCAATAGCTCAAATTTTTTGAAGCCTAGCATCAGATAAATTGTTGAGGGTCAAATAATATGTGTACTCATGTATGTGTGTGTGTGCACACGTACACACATATCACATTATTTCCTTCTGATTGTGGCAAGAGTGTGCCACCCCTGTAGGCTTCTGAACACAGAGCCATCCAGCAGACACATGGAGAAGAGGAGTAGGATGAACAGGCAGTGCTGCTGGCAGAGGAAATGGGATGTGTTAGCACAACGATGCTAGTCTCAGATTCTGTCTATAGTCAGTGGAGAGCTGGACTCCTCTTGAGAGCAGCTTGGTGCAGGAGACCAACTTTGGGTGCTTTCTATTGCCCACTGTCAGAGTCTCTCTCTCTCCATTAACTATAAAGAAAGCTATCATCACAATAGGAGTGCACGCACGCTGAGCATATCCAGACCAGCATGAGAATTCCTGAGGAAATTCCACCTCGTCCTTGTCTCATCCTCTTCCTTTCTTTCAAGAAAGGGGGGTGACATGACAGGGTGATGAACAACACTCCTGCTGGGACAGACTCACTGTATGCAGAGACACAAAGTGCCACCTGTCTCCTTCCTTTGGGCTCCTGCAGAGTGATGAGCGAGAAGCAATTCTGAGGGAGGAGCTCTGTGGGAGGGGAGACGAAGGGTCTGGGAACAGCATGCAGAGATCCTTGGTGGCACCGTTACGGCTAAGCTCTCCCATGGGTGTTCCTCAATCAGCTCTTCCTAATGGATGCAGAGGGCATAAATTATAAAGAAGGACTGCAACTCTGACTACCACCTTGCCAGGATCTAAGAGCAAATGTGAATATGAAATAACTGGATAACAAGAAGGCATTCTTCACAGTATGGTATGGCAGATTATGTAGACTGGGGCAGGAGAGAAAGTAATAATCAGGAAGGTTCTCTGGCACAGAGTTAGAAATTTGAGTGCAAATACGAACTCTGAGAGTCAGAAGGGTGTGTCACAGAGTAGTTAAGAAAGAATCAGAAGAAATGAGATATTAATTCTAGAGGTCTGTGTATTTCATGAAACTGAAATGTAATCATCTGACAAAGTTTCACTGGCCTTATATCTTACTCTAGTGGATGTGGAATGAACAAAGGTTTTGCTCAGCCAGGCAAGAGAAAGCCTTGTAAGGAAATATAAACTCCTATCTGGCAAACCATCCAAACTTATGTGCATTTGTAGTAGTGCTATGTGATTCTTTTTAATAGAGTATTTGCTGGCAGATCATTGCATGCTAATTCATAGCTTCCTACATATGACAGTCACCTTAGTGAAACAAATTCTTCTATTGCACTTGTTAAGTATTCTGTTATGGAAAACTTTTTATCTAATGTAGGTCAGCACAAGGGAAGAGAGAACAATGTTAGGATCAAGCTCTTTCTTGTGGATCAGAAGAACAACATATGTCTTTTAGTACTACTCTAAACAAGAATCTTTGGTGAGACAGAATCTTATTTTCCTCTGTTCTCCATACTATATTAAAGTTACACTATGGCAAAGAGGTAGTTAAACGCATTGTTATTGAAATAAGCTGATTTGATACAAGAACACACTAAAAAGATTTCAAAAGATACTTCAGATGAGCTTGCTACTGCAAATTTATCTGTCATCTATTAGAGTTACTTAGGTGATTGTCCACCAGAGGAAGAATCCAGGCATGTCAAACAAGATAAGCTCCGATAACTGGACAAAAGAAATGGCATAGATGGGAAAAGCTGTGGCAAGAAGTGAAACAGTAAGATAAGATCAACAAGTTATTGGGAAAATGTGTTACAGCATGAAGTCAAAGGTTTCCCAGAGATCCATTTTTAAAGTAGGTTTGAAAATCAAGTATTGAATTTTTCATAATTACTCAGCAAACAGTAATGTTTATTATTCTTAGAATTATTAAGCAAGAAATTCATTATCATGATACAATTAAAAAACTAATAGAAGAAAATATTTTCCATGAAGAAGACTGACTGATAAAATGCAAGTCTGTACTAAACTGAAGAGCAAAGCAGCAACAGCAGCAATGAAATTCCAAGAGTTCAGTTGGTCCTGTGAAACAAAATGTTTAGGCCTAAGGGAAGAAAAGATCTGTCATCTTGATAACCATGCCTATGCCTTGTGGCATTTCCAGGAAATGATACTGCTTGAAGAGAAACCACTTCAAAACTCATCCATCATTTTGTTAAAAGCCAAAATTTCCATATACTTTTTTTCACCTTTCTCTCTCTTGCCTTTCTCTTCTGTGTTTCCCTCTGTATATTGTCTCTTCACATGCAGTTAATTCTCATTGTTTCTATTTCTCTCTTTTGTTCTTTCCATTTTTTGTCTTTTTAAAGTAGGTAGCACGAACACCACAAATTACACTGCATTGTCTGATACAGGCTGGAATAAGAATACTGCCCAAGTACTATAAAGCTTTAACAGAACCTCTGTAAAGCTTTTGGATACAATTATTTTTTTTTTTTTTGGCAAGGAAGGGGAATTTAACTACATATTATATAAGTAGTTATGTATGCATGTGTGTGCATATATGTAAATAGATTTATTTATACAAATAATTATTATATTGTTTGTCAGGCTGGTGATTCCTCAGAATGGGAGGCAAGTCTTGTAATCTGTCAGTTAACAACTGAACTAATCGGATTTGACTTCATGAAAAAAATTTAAAACATGTTTTTACAAATTGGGGTTTAGGCCATTAGATTGGGATTTAGGCCATCAGTTAATTTTGGGAGTGTTTTAATTATTAAGTTTTGTTCTGTTCTTATTATGAGTTTTTGTCTTTTGTTCTTCCAAGAAAAAGTCTTCCTCATCAACAAAATAAGACAAGCTAATGCTGTTTAAACTCACAGGAGATGAGATTTTTTTCCCCCCAAGTCTCTTAATTATCCAGCCATTTGTGCAGCCATGAATGTAGCTCTTAAGCCAAACAAAAGTCTAGAATCAAAATAGCATTAGAACTGTACAGTCTTTTTAAGTATTGGTTGAGGGTCTTTTCAAGCTTCATACTTTGTGAAGATTAGGAACATACTGCCTGGTTTACAGGCCAATTTTAATGGCCTATTTTGCAGGTGGCAACAGTTGTTACTATTTAATCATTCATTTTCTGGCATTAATAAAGGAAGCTAGGAATTTCTTATAAAAAAAGAAAATCTTTGTCTGTGCCATTCTGGTTATCAGGTTATTGAAAATTCTTCAGTTTTAGCTCTTTTTTTTGTAGTAAAACTCAAACAAATAGCTGCTGAATGAAGAAGAGTCACAAGGAGGAAAGGGGTGTTTTTCCCTCTTTGTTGCAACTGTAATAGCTTATCAATGGAAGATAGGCCTTAAAATTACCTAATATGATTACTTCCAGCAGTATTTAATTATTTTCATTTGAATCAAATCTCCAAAGTTTCAAAGATTCCTTAAAATTTATTATGATGAATTTGTATATGCATGTGTGCATGTGGGAAAAAGGGTTGCAGGCTAAGGGAAGAGATTCAATATAATGTCATCTAAATATTCTGAGAATTGCTTTTATATTCTCCAAAATGTTACTGTTAAAATTCAACTGCAACAAAATAAGGTGAATTTACATTAATAGATTCACCCCTTCTAATCTTGCAGTCTTAGGTAGGATGTGTCAGTCAGTAACTCTCCATGGGATTCTCTCTTTTTTTCTATTAACAAGGGAGCCAACATAGCTTAGACTTGGCTGCTAACTTTTAGATCAATATGGTTAGTGGTATCAGACAAAAAGATCTCATTGAAATCAGTAAAGCGCTTTCTACAGAATGAAATGTGCTTCGTATTATATAACAAAAAAGGGACAGTTAAATATTCCTCTTTCTTTAACATTGTCAGAAGCCCAGATGAGAGGATTGGTCCCCTGAGAGACTCTGCTTGAATCTGTAAGTACTCTACTGTGATTTGGGAATATCTTGCAACTTTGTCTAACATGACAGGAGCCTCTGACGGCATAGAATATTGAAAAACACCCTTCACCTTCCATGGAGAAACATAACATATTTAAAACAAATTAAGTGTGGGCTGAGCACTCTGCCAAGAGACAACATCCCTAATTGGCAGCTGCTGTTACAGCAGAGAAGGTTGATTAGAGATGAGAGAGTAGTAATTCTCCACAGAAAGGAACTGTCTTATATTATCAAAAATTACCTGCTTGTCACAGATGTTCACTCTGCTTTTTAGCATGAGTTTGAGTTTGAAAGACTGGAATCCAAATCTATCATCATCCAACACACAAAGAGTGTTTTTGGCAGAGATTTGTACATTATCAGCAGAAAATGAGTTAGAAAGCATGACAAATTGTAAAACTTTGAAGTAACATATAAAGATATTTGTAACAGCAGCTTTTCTCCTGTTCTTTTTCTGGTAGAGATGGCATTAGCATGGTATAACATTGGAGGAAAAAAGGGGGAAAAACTGTTTCCCTTAGGTAAGAATAAGAAGAAAAGGGATAAGTTGTAGAAGTTCAAACATATAAAGTGAAATAAAAGAAAAATTCCACCGTTGATACTAAAAAGCTATTCGGAAGAAGTTTGCAAAAAGCATTTAGAACCAGATATGCATACTCTTACTCTTGGGTTGTACTTTAGAAAAAAAAAGTCAGTATTACTTTTTAAATAAGGTAATGTTCACCACTAATGACAGCCGGGCCTGCCTCTTTATCTTCCTCCATTCCCATGTTTATTCTCTTTACAAGTTGATCATTTTGTAACTTGGCTTAGAAGGCAACATCCCAATAATATCACTATTTAAAAATTAAATAAATCTTCCTTAATGGCTATATATCATGGATCTAAGACTTGTGTGACTCTGGGGACCTTTTGCTTATAGTGAACGGCACTGCATGAAGTGCAAATGTTTTATTTCAGTGAATGCTGTCAGAGCCTAAAAAAAAAAGTAGTGGAATTGAGAAAAAATACAGGTGAAAAAAAGGCAGTAAACTGGAAATTAAAGGATATCAAAGGATTACACTGGGATTCTAAAGTCTATGATAAAGCATTGCTGAAAAATTAGGAGCAAACAAAAGAAGAAAACCCTCAAGTATTTTCATGTGGAAGCTGTCTTGCCTATGAACATCATCAGACAGCTATTGGAGTCAAAATGCTAGAATGTATACAATTTTCTGTCCTTCACCAGCCTCTACATAAAAGCTATAAACATTTTGAATGGAGGCCTCTCTCAATGTCTCAGACTCCTGATGCTGAATAGTGCAGAAGCCCTTTCTTGCTCCTAGTGTACTGACTGGATCCCCTACTCCAATTGCACGCCTCTGAACTTGCAGAGATGAGAACAAGGTCACTGGCAGGAAAGCAAAAGAGTTTCTGTAATTGCTTAGCTTTTTCTGTACTCCATGAAAAGCACAAATGCCTGTGAGTGACAAGTTTTAGAGGAGTATCTGGATAGTCAGAAACCCTATCATGAAAAATAGAGTAAACAGAGGTTGACACTTAGCATCAGGTGTTTTTTTAAGTGGCACTTAGTCACATTTAAGAAAAGTTTAGCCATTTCAAAGTTATTTTGACATATCAGGCATAAAAGCAGACAGAACCCCCACAGACTTCAAATCATAATTCAGCAAGAGATTTGAAAAATAGTCTTAAGCATCAAAGATATTCAACCATGCAGAGCCAGGTGTTCATTCTAATTACACTGGTTTTACTTTGAGTTACTTTTGATTTATATCAGTGCTACTAAGAACAGAACCTGGACCACTGAGGCTATTATCCTCCTCCTGTTAAAGCTGATAGAAAAATTTGTATTGATTTCAAAAGAAGCAAAATGATTTTTTTAGTATAAAAGACAGCCAGAAGTGATAAATACAAATTCTGACAATAACAAACCAATTGTGCAATGCAGTTTATCTATACTGAAAAAAATGTTGCTGACTACAGCTTTGGAACACCCCAAAAGATAAATTTTACTCAATTCAATATTGTTGCAAAGAACCGTT
Organism: Apteryx mantelli; assembly: GCF_036417845.1. Taxonomy (NCBI): domain Eukaryota; kingdom Metazoa; phylum Chordata; class Aves; order Apterygiformes; family Apterygidae; genus Apteryx; species Apteryx mantelli. Next base: position 52,763,048 of record NC_089982.1, read on the forward strand.
TATTACAGCTAAGTACACAGTTGTTTCTTTGCACCTGTTAAAAAAGCACTTGCTTTTACAATACAATATTGCAGCCATAATAATAATAGGTCTGTACATTTGACACAGGCAATCAAATCCATATAAAATAAGATGAGATCTCATGTTTCAATTTTTTTTTTAAGTATTTTTGCTATAGTTCAGGTATCTTATCACAGCAGTAAATAAAATCATTGCTATAAAACAGGAAATTATGACATAAGGTTTATTTCTTTTCATCTAACATCATGATCAAGAATAAACAACATAACTGGAGCCTCCAAAGGCTTGCATAACAATATTTAACAAGGGACAGAGATGAAGAACACCAAGGACAAGATTTTCATAGAAATGAGTAAGGGGTAAATCAGGAGGTAACTATACTACTGCTATGTTGTTTGCATGTTCGGTCATTTGATTTGGATGCACAAGAAAGGACTTATGCAAAATTATGGATACTTCAAGACAGAGCTATTTTTCCTTTTGGTTTCTTTGAGCATTTAAAATATATTCACTCTGCTTTCCGTTCAAAATCATAAATTTGTATGCTTCTTAATGCAGGTACATGGCCAAAGCATATGCTTCACCTATGTAGTCTTCGTAAAGGAGCAGCCTCAAAAGTGCTCATTAGGAAATACTGTAGTAGCAAAATCATAGCAAATTATGTTCTAGTCCATAGGCTGAATATTTTGGCCAGTTAAAAAAAATACTAAAATAGATCTTGTAAGATATTTTTTACAAAACATTTCTGTCATCAGATCGTCACGAAAAGATGACTAAAACCAGTTTGTTTTGCTGAGATACCGAGCTTCTTAGTACTTCCATGGTCTGGAGCCACTGGAAGAGCAGCCAAGGCAAGTTACAGAAAACTGAAAGTTACTTTGTGCTGTAACTTTCCTCCAGACAATACCTCTTTTTCCACTTGAATTCAGCGCTGAAAAAAGATGAACAGAAAGTTGGCGTGATCAGCTAGACCTCTTTCAACAGATAACAGCTTTGTCTAGCAAGCTGACAGCTTTCCAGCAAGTTCTAACACTGACTTTTTAGGGTTTCCACCAAAGCAGAAGGTGAAACAACAGTTGCTAAGGTCTCTCTACTGCAACTAAATTTCTTCCACCATTTGAGGTTTGATTTGCCTGGCATAGTATCAAATTGTGTAATGTGTATGTTTAGTTTGTGAACTTGATCAGAAGCTATAAAACTTAAATGGCTTCTTCTGGTTTTAAAGAATAAGTCTGACTGTTTATGTAAAAATACATTTGTAAGGTTTCCTAAGTTCATATAGTACGGCACAAGATAATTGAAAAAGATGTAAAGTGGTCTTCTTCAGAACAGCATGAGGGACAGAGCTGATCCTTTGGAGCACTCAGGATCTAAGATTTCAGTTTCTGATCACATGTCTTCCTTTGGGGGACACTCCTTTGTAGGTAATGCCCAGTATTAACAATAGTAACAGTCTCTTAAGGCTTAATAAACTTACTCTAAACAAGGAGAATTAAATAGCAGTTTCTGCTAAAATTCATACATATGAATGTTTTTCTGTCTCGTTGTAATGTGTGCTAGTCAAAGTAATTGAACTTTCATTTTATTAAGCTCATAGATGTGCATTAACTTTTATTTAAGTCATGCTTTAGGTTAATCAATAGAACTGATGCTTCCTTCACTTTTGCTCACATAAGGAAGATATATCACGGATGAGGTAAAGGATACAAATTTAACCGTATTCAAACCATTAAACACAGTTACAGTTAAAACTCCAAAATGTGGTGATTGAATCCATCCAAGCAGTAAATCAGACATATTTCTTTTTCCTATTTTGAATACATAACACAAAGCAGTCATCCAATTATCATGAAGATTGGCAACAAATGGTATTTGCATTCATATTTGAGACCATGAATTGAGACCAGAAAGCCCAAATACTTTGTTAACTATGATTCTGATTTAAGCTAAAATGATAGTAGAAGATTGAATACAAATTTTTCAAGTGTCTGAAAGTATTTGTATTAGATTGATAATAAATACAGCACTAAAATATTTTGGTCAAATTTGTATAATATTGTAGAAGAGGCAAGTGATAAAATGTACAGAGCATCTACAGAACTTTGGAGTCTAAGTTCTAGATTTAGAAGTGATTTAAAAATGTATGAGCTTGAGTCCTGTTTACATTCAATAAGATTTAGACTCCTTATTCTCATGGTTACTCTTAAAATTTTTACCAGATTTCTAAGAACCGAATAATACAAAACCCATAGGTAATAAAAAACCCTGCCCTGCCCGTCAAAATATACTGGATGTTGGTTCTATTCCTCTCCTCCCACTGTTAAAAAACAATCCCAGATGACTGAGTATGGAAACAAATATGATCTCATCAGAATTTGTGTCACTATCTGAACAAAAAAGAAAAGAATTAAGAGAAAATAAAGATAAAAATCTACTAAGGAAGAAATAATGCATTTTCCTTATGTTATGGATCTATGCTTTCTTTTCCCTGTATTTCAGCCTGATTTTTTGATAAAAGAGTAGGTACTATTTTCATGCAAATGATGCTGAAGTGATAGTACTTTATGATATAAAGAGGCATAGCTAATTGAACCTTTTTAAGTCTAGGAGTTGGATAGTAACATTAGGGTGCCAAATGTACAGTAAACAATAGTTGGAAGAGTAAAAATAAATGACCTGCAGATTAGCCTCAAACACTATTTTTACTGCATTATACATAATTACGTACTCATACAGACATGGGATCAAATAGTAAAAATAGTGCCAAAAGGAGGGAGAAATATCTTTCGAGTGATTCATTTCCGTTATTCAAGTAAAGATGATGTATTTTTTGTTGACAACACTGTGTGTGAGCAATCTTGGCAAAGGAAATCTTAATGTTAGTTTTATCTTGTCAAGGCAGTAGACAGAAGGATCCGGTGGTGACTGACACCCACTCATGGCCTGTGCCAGAGATGGAGGGGTGGTGCCTAAGAAGACACCAGGCAAGGAAAATCAAAGATGCAGGGTGGATGATCATAAAGATGAGACAGTAAGAAATCCCATACCCACAAGGCTGTCCCAGGACTCTGTCATCATTAATATCTCTCAAGTCATTTGTCATAAGCTCTCTATTTGCTGAGGCCTAAGAGGAACATTTATCTCTTTGTAAGTATGTATACTGGCTTTCACTAATTTTACAATTCAAGCCTTAATCTTAGGCCAAAATTAATCTGTAAGGGCTGTAAGGTTATTCTTCAGAAGTTAAGAAGTTAAGTTAAGCCCCAGGCATTGGGCTTAAGTTCATCCCTCTGTCTTGCTAAAAAAATGCTTCAGCCATTTCAAAAACTTCTGAATTCACCTTGGAGTATGAGAAAGGCAGACAGGGAGTCTGAAGAGGCTTTTGTCAGGGCTGAGCATTGTATATAATACCACCGGCTGATAGAGGGAGCATATTTCTGTAATATAGAATTCTTTAAATATAATAAATATAAATGTACCTGCCAGGAGCAAAAGCATCCAGTCTAATCACCTCCTCCTTTCCTGATATGTTATGTCCCATGGAATGACAGGAATTCTTTTGTATTAAAAAAGTCACAAAAATGATAGTTATATTAGGAGAGTCATTGAATTTTTATCCTCTGACAAGAAAAAAAATGACAGTAAACAAAAACCTAGAAATATTCCACTGGAGGAGTTTAATGTTCCCCACCCAGTTTCAGTAGGTCCCATTTTTCTGTTCTGGAAAAGGAGAAAAAAAAGTTACATATAAAAACACAGATGTTTGGCTCAGCCCCACTAATAAAACCATCTTCTACTGTATCAAGAATCTACCTCCTTAATTAAAGTATAGATCTTAATATCACTAGACATCACAAGACCAAAGAAGGACTCTGCCTCTTTTTCAAAATTATAAACCGTTATTTTATGCACAGGTAATGCACCTAAAGTACCTTACTTTTTATCATGTTGAAACTTGAGACATTCTGTTTTATGAAGACTGGGTGCAACTTGTTCGGTTTATTTTGAATCAAGAGAAATATGAAGAATGTGCCAGACTCTAGCCATGTTAAAATGGTCAAAATCTTTAGTTAATCTGATTTGCTCCCTATTTTAACTATGCTACTGATTCAAAATTTGTTAGACTGTCAAACTTTTCCACAGCTCTAATAAGTCTGATGAGCTTGTCTCCCTAATAAAAAGAACTGTTTTTGTATTTAAATATTGTTTCTCCTGGAGGTATGGTTTTGTGCCACATATGTACAATTTTCATTAACTGTAAGAGAATTCACTCCTGCATACCTGGAGAACAATTTACTGCAATGTGTCAGTTAATTTTACAGAAGATATTTTAGACTGAATGATGACATAGTCATAGAGGACTAGCATGAGAACTGTTTCAAACTTTTTCCTTGAAGTATGATATTTTAAGTTCAAATTTACATTACCTACATAAAAAACAGAAGATACTGTGGGGTATTTCAGAAAAATCACATAATGCAGAATACAACAATATAGATCTGAAAAATGTGTGTGAATTTTATGTATCCACAAATTTTGTATCCGAATTAACCACCACATTCAGCTAACACAAAGTATTAGTATGTGGTTTCTAATACATATGCTGGTAAGACTGGATAATCTAAATGCTTCCAAAGGTGGATACAGTGGTGGAAGAACTGAAAACTTGTACTAATTTTGGAAGACAAGTTCCATTGGAATAATTATATAGAATTTCTCAGAAAGAATATGAAGAATTTCTCAGGAAAGCAAGGACTATTTGCCTGTTGTACAGCAACCACCATCAGTTTAAGATTGCTGTGATATTGTCAGGCTCTGTAGGATAGGTGAAGTACAGAGTGGGAACTGTCTTAGCTATTTCACTAACATTTTTAGAAAAAATTATTCTCTTATTGTTTCACTGAAACCTGTCATTATATTGGTTTTAGAGAAACATGTTTTTATTTAATACTTCAAGATTTTACCTGAGAAAGTATAGATGATATCAATGTGCCTCATTCCTAAATGAAGAAAATAAAACAGATACTGTCCCTAAAACTGTATATACTTATAGCACTCCTGAATGGAACTCTATTTAGTCATCAACAATCACGAAGCTTTTTAACAGGCTCTAACTGTGTGTTTTGCACTAGAACCTCAAGTAAATATTAAAAGTGCTACCATATAAATACCTTTCGCTTTCAGGCTACAGGTAAAATATAAGGCAAGAATATTTATGTGGGTGAAATAAATGAAAATACTGCTCACATGCACAATAGCAGCTCATTATGTAGTGCAGCCTGCAGACTGAAAAACCGCAACTATGCACAAAAACACTACTTTGAAAACCAAATGGATTGTAATATCCGTGCTTTTACAAGAGAATAAAGGCCATATTCAATATTATGTTTCATTAGCTTTAGTTAAGTCAGTTAATGCGCACAGTCTTCTTTGAACAGGTTTTTTCTGTTAGTGGTGCTTAAATGTCTTTTCATGCAAATGTGTCATGCAAAACATTTAAGAAAATATTTCTCACTGTAAAATTCTAAATTATCTACAAAATCCTACTTTCTTCATTCATAGTGATGAAGGATGAAGTTCATCCACCAGGAGGACCTAAAAAGCCTTAAATACCAGTGATTTAAATTGAGGCTTACAAAGTAGGACTAAAGTCACCCCTATATAATGTTTAGCCACTATTTTAGCAGTCTATTGAGAGAAAATAGCCAGCTTTTGTGAACTTGTTAAAGTTTCAAAAGCCACGACTCAAATCTCATTGATTTCACTGAAAACAGGTGGCTAGGTGCAAAAATGAATCCCTGTTCCCACAACTCTACCTTTGTCTCTGTTGAGAGCTTTGAAACATTTCCCTTCTTACCTCTAAAACAGCATAAGAGAATTTCCTCCTGAGCTACATTTTTTCCCATTTGTATATATGCATATTTGGAAATTCTCTGGGCCGTCTTTGTTTGTTCTCATCTTTCTAATTCTCTGAAGAAGTAAGGAAACTCATACCTTTGACCTTCTTTCTCACTAGCTTTTCTGTGTTCTAACTCAATACAAGATATTTTACTGGCTTCACACAAAGGGAAGTGAAGGTTTTCTAGCTACTCCCATTTAAATGTTTTCATTGAGTTGATTTCATGCAGTATTTTCCCTCAGTAACAAGAACCACAGATACAACAGCTTACAGCTGTTATGGCTGTGTCATAGATATATGATTAGATAGTGGTCTTTAGAAGGCAAATGTAAAGTTTTCTAACTTATCTTTTCTTATTTAAGTACATATTATATTTATAAAAAGAAACCCTAACATTATATTAAAACAGTTTAGCAAAAGTTTATTTTCTTTTGTGTCTCCTAGCTGCAATAGTACTGTATTTCCTTGTTTGAGGCTGCTGCTGTGAATCTCTCTTTCATATTTAATTACTTTAAAACTCTTCATTTATCTTTGGAACAGTATTCAGTGGCATGTTGAGTATACAATAAATCATTCTTATTCTCTCTACATATAGATTGCTAATGGGTAGGTATATACTGAGCTTTTAGTCTTTTCTTCAGGACTCATTTCTAGCCAGTATCAGCAAAATATTTAGTCAAAACATTGTGCAGTTCAAGAAGCATAAAGCATGTTTAGTTTTTACATCCATAGCAATGCATTACTGAGGAGTGAAAGAAAAGCGGAAGGAGATTTGCAATCTTGTGATTTTATTGCATGACAAAAGTCCCCAGGACAGATGAGAAACTGGAAAATACAGGCCTGTTTTCCATATTTGATGGAAACATATATGGTGAGATTTCCCTGGGCTGCCAGGCAATGATCCACAGTTAAAATCTGAACTTTTTTTCACACATATCAAAAATAAACATGTTTTTTAATATTAAGTAGGATTCTAAACCATTACAAATTTTTAGAATGCTTTTGTTACAAACAAAGCAAGGACAAAGCAAAATCTCAATAAACCTTAATCAGTTTTTTGTAGATGTATCAATAATCACAAAAAATACCAATTAAGCAGAAAACAGACTGTGGAAAGCTATTCTGGATAAAGTAGAAGTAATTTTGGGCTGGGACAAGCTGAAGGAAATACTGCTTACCTTGTTAATAAATTGTGGGGTGAATAAATATACCTGCATTTACATTTTTTCATTCTTATATGTGCAAAAAAATGCTACCTTATGTATTCTAAGATTTCTTCTGGCCTTTCACAAGCAGGAAGAAAGTTGAAAGCATCCCACAGACATAGTCTTTTTTTTTTTTTTTTAAATCTCAAGCTGTTTCATTGTGCTGTCTCAATTTAATTGAATTTGTTATTAATATTTCCAAAGAATTTTCCTGACAAAATCTGCCCCAGGTAACATACATCAAGCATAACTGAAATTAATGGAACTATACAAATGCAGTTAGAAAATGTTAGTTATACATAGTGTGTGCAATCTTATTATTTGCTAGTGTAATCTTATCTGGTAGGACAATCCAAATAGAGTTCCTTGAATGTCATTAAATCCATGGAGGGTTAATTCAAAAGAACTCTCAGAATTCTCACAGGTCTCAGTTTAGCCAACTCTATGAAGCACACTCAGTTTAAGATTATAGCTAATAGCTCAAAAAAAATGGCTCAAACCTACTTGGCTTATTTAACATCACAGCAAAAATGAAAGGAAAAGTTAAAAAGCCCTAAGCTGATTTAACCTAGAAAGTTCAGACCTTATTTTAATGCATATTCTCAGACCAAGCAGCCATACTAAACATTTAGGATTGCAAGTGATAGCTCAATCCAATTTCTTAGCTTATCTTAACGACAATCAGAAGAAAAAGAGAAAGAAAAAAAAAAAAAAGAAAGGAAAACCCCCCTGCACATGCAAGAGCCAACCTTTATACCTAAAAGCAATAGGAACAAACTACAAATTCTCAAAAATTAGAGTAGCACAAAAACTACAAAGTTCACCCCAATGCTAATTAACTATTGAAAGGTTTTCAAGAAGCTCAAGCCAATCAGGGAATGATCTGGGTAAGAGGTCTCCAGATACAGGTATAAAGGCAGAAGCAGACTTAGAACCTCCTTACTAAGTAAACAGAAGCTGGTGGGATAGTGAGTACTTAGTCTGATGAAGGTTTCTCAATGGTTGAGAGAACTGGGAAGGGCTTTTTTGTTTTATATTCATAGACAACATCACAACAAGAGGCTACCTTGATCCCCTGCATATAGAAACCAGTACCAGGAGTCACTTTTGCATTTCAGAATAAAGATATGAAGACAGAATTACAAAATGAAGAAAAGGGCTACTAAGGCCATTGTTTCAATTGCCATATGCATAAATATGTTCCTTATGGGTAAGTAACATAAATACATGTGTGTATAGTTCAGTTAAACTTGAAGTTCTCTAAAAGAATTTTGGTTCTCTAGGCATGAGTGGGTGCACTAAGGGACCAGAAGCAAAAGAAACCCTTTTATTTTTCTCACTAGAAAATGCTCATGCAACTCTGAGAATACTAGTTGGAAAGCAGAGATCTCTAACTAGTAAGGGTATAGCTCTTGTAGAGGAAGCCACAGCATCAGGTAAGTAAATACCTGATTTGGGGACCTTGGAGAATGCAATGAGCTACTTACCTACAAAATACAGAACTGAGAACTGAACTGGTTCCTATGAAGTTCTAAGCAGAAATCTGCAGTTGTGCATCATGTAGATACCAGTGATGTAGGGATTGATGGGATCAGAATTTCAAAATAAAAATTTTGATTCCCTAGGAAGAAAACTGAAGAACAATTGTGGTTTTTGTTTTGGAAATGATTACAGTACCTGGATGAGACAAGAGACTAGTGCAGGTAGTAGCTACAAATTTAATGCATGACTTAACGTTAGAGGAATGAAGCTTCAGCTCTATTAGGAACTGAGGACAAACTTGAACTAAAAGGAACGTGACATTCTTCTGAACTACAAGGGAACCAAACTATTGCTACTTAAAACTAGAAATGCTTTCCTTTCACTCTTCAGTTTAAAAACAGATTTAAGACAACAGGAATGGGAGCATGTATGGTTCCATATATGGGTTTTCTTATGGATGAAGATGAAAATGTCTTGAAAGAAGGGCAAGGCAAAGGATGAAGCAGTCAGATAGGAAATGAAAAACAAAGTGCTCTTTCTTCTTTAAGGTTATAAGCAAAATGGTGGTGAAAAATACCATAAGCCTAAAAATTGAAACAGGGGAACTGGAATGTCTAGCCCTCAATGAAGACACTATGACACCGAGCATATTAAAACCTGGTGCAAGGGAGACAGTGGTACATTGATGCCAGATGTAAAAGAGTAGTAAAAGAGAATAAGCTACCTACAGAGACAATTGGTAATTAGGATATAAAAAGAGTGATCAGAAGACAAGGCTGCTAAAAAGAAGCAAAATGAATTTTTGAATCAATGTATGCTATGGAATAAATTAGGCAGCTCTTATGCCAGAACCTTCCTTTGCAGCAAAGGTTATGGAACAAATTGACAAAATAAACAGCAAAAAATGTCAGAATTGTCTCTCAGAATTTGAGTCAACTCCATACCTAATTACTACAGTAGAATGTAATGTCTCTGTAAAGTGTCTCAGCACTGGAGGTCTGGATTTGACAAATATGATGCTATTTATTAAAGCTCTAGGAAAGAGCCTGTGACCTATAGCTCTACAAATATGAGGCAAATTAGTAGAGAATAAAATAAACAGTAGAATCAATAGATATAGGGATAAATACTATCTAGCTAAGAAGAGTCAAAATTCTTCTCTAAAGGGAAGTCTTGCCTTTAAAATATCCTGAGTTCTTTGAAGGACTCAATAAACATTTGGATAAAGATGATCCATTTGGTTTAGCTTACTTGCATGGCCAAAAGAATTTTGACAAGAGCCTCCACAAAAGACTCCAAAAGAAATTAAATACCCATGGGATAAGATGGAAGGTCATGGCATGAATAAACAGACTAAAAAACAGAAAGCAGATGATAGTAGTGAGTTCTGAAAATGGCAAGAAATTATCCACGCAATAATGCATGAGTGTGTGTATAGATCAGTGCTTTTTGCCATGTTCCCAAATATCATGGAAAAAAGGAGTGTTGATGAAGGTCTACAAAATCATTTATAAGTGGATAAGTATTGTTCATACTCTTTTAGTAGGAGAATTAGGCAGAATCAACTGAAGATGACAGGGACCAGGTTCAGAACAAAAGTAGCTTGCATCGCAGTGCACTTGGTAGAAGTATAAACAAATGTCTGCCATATTTTTTCTCTTCTCCAGCATCCAGCTATTGGGGGGGGGGGGGAGAGTGGGAGGAAGGGCAGATAATGGGCTAGATAGATGCTTGGTTAGTCCATTTTGATGAATTCTGGTTTTAAAGTGATTATCAGGATAACAGTGATTCGATAGCACAGCTTGTCTGTTGTAGGTAAACATTCACTTGGCCTTTTAAACTAAGACACTGAGAAGTTAAAGTCAATATTTCCACAACAAACTCCTAAACTGGGTTGCCCTCACTTTGAGCTTGCCTAATTTTCTGGACCAATACCCTTTCTTTTTGTTGAAAGATAGATATGGAATAGATATGGAATGCCCATAACTTACCCCACTGAGACACAAGGACATCCCTATGCTATTAACCTCTTGAATATTTCACCTTATTTTAACTCTGATCAAGAAAGAATAAGGTAGAAGTTTGTAATAGAGTGAGCAGGCGGTTTATTCTATCTGAAGACTTGGTTGTGACTGCTGGTTTTCAACCTAGGAAACAAACTTAAAACAAAAGAACCCACCCAATCCATAAACTTACTTCACATATATTTCACTACAGTTATATTGGCAGCTTCTTGTTTAGAAAGCTTATTTTTTTACATCTCCAATTATGCTGATCAGTGCATTGCTCTCACTTTACAGTAGTTATTCTTCACATCTCAGTTTATGACCTGAGGGTAAGCAAATAAGGGTGGGGGCAGATCATATTTTTAGCTACATCCTTACTATATAAGTTTGGCTTCTGACTATTGATCAAGAGTAACTTTCCTAGAGCTTTGATCTTTAGACAAGCTTCTGCAAAGCTCATTGAAACCTGCAAGCTTCAAGGGAGCCTTGGACTATGACTACGGTTCCTTAACCAGGAAAATCTTCTTATTCTGGATGGTACTGGGATATATTCACGTTCTGTATAGTTTACTTGAAGGTCTTAATGTACAGATCAATTAATACAATACAGGACTCCCCAGGTTTTATAATTCTTCTTTGTGTTTAAGAGCAAACCAAAACCCCTTAATTTATAGGTATGTTTCTTCTTTAGAAGGATTTTATTTCACAGAGTTCCTGAGCTTGGTTTCAGGAAATGTCTCAAATTTTCACAATCACTGCTGCACTACTGAGGAGCATTCCTGAACTACACTGTATTATTTCTGCAGATCTAAGTAATAAACTGCCAGTGGATTTTATATAGATAAATAGGAGCGGAAATAAACACTTGAAAAGAATCTACAGGACTTGTTTACAAGATGCTACACATCATATGATAAGCTTCAATTTGAACAGAACTCTACTTTGCCAGAACTTAGAAGGCGAGGATTTTCTGATATTCAAATTAAATTACAATAGCTGCAAGTGGTATGAAGGGCTGTTAAAGCTACTGAGTTGCAAAACCCACAATTTGATGAGGTATACAGTTTTCCCCTTGAAGCCAAAAATGTAATTATGAAAAAGTTTTGAACTGAAAAATAGTTTTGTCAGCTGTTTTCATGAGAAATAAAAGATCACTTAAAGGTGAAGAGGTTACAGATAAGAAAGAAAATTAAATAAAAAAAAAAAAACAGATGTACAACTACAATTGCTGAAGAATGTAAGAACAAAATTAAATATTATAATTAGAAGGGGAAGTCATTCTACCTTTACTAGACATATGCTGTTAAAATATTTAATTCATCTCCTGATTAATTCACTGGATGATGTGAAGGTTATTACAGAGGTGATAAATCAGCAGATTAATATGTATTCAGCAGGTATACATGACGTAAGACTAAATGAAACTCACTAATTCAATAGGAGACCAGTTAGCTCCTATGCACTGTATTGGGCCTAGAGCAGACTTTTTTGACATGTGGTACTAAATTATCATACTCTGTCGATACCTCAAGATCAGGGGAATATGTTGCCTGGAAATAGGCCTCTGGTGCAAACACTTTTAGCTATTAGGTGAATTCTAAATATTGTTTCCTGAATTCTCTGAAGAATTGCCTTTCAGCTATCTTTTGGTATTTATTACTTCTGGTAAATTGATTCTTTAAAATATTTGAATCAAATTAACTTTTTAAAATGTATGCAAGATATTTTTATCACTCCATTTTTCTCCCATGTATACATCTTATGTTTTTATATTATGTTTAAACAACAGCTCTAAGGACCTGTTCAAACATGTGTAGTGATTAGTAGTAAATCTCCAGCCCACCTTCCATATGACAACTATAGAAAGTTAAACCTTTAATGCATACTCCAGGGAATGTGCCAACTAACAAACCTGTGGAATTTGGAATACTACTACAATTTCTCACTGCCAAGTTGTTAACACTAAGTCTGAAAGGAAGAATACATCTGAAATGGAAATTTGCCTGTCACCTCTTGCTTGTTCACAACTGTTCAGTGCTGCTACTCAACAGCTTTACATAACTCATTAGAAGCAGAAAACTGGTCTTAATAGCTTTTTTGTCTAGTGATCAATATTTCTTTAATTTTCATCTCATTGACTCAATAGGGCTAGAAAAGTGATAAAATAATGCTGTGTAAGTGTGTAAAAAGAATGCAGCTCATTGCCCACATCTGCTTGCTTCTTCTCTAACACACATAACCCTGGTATTGGTAGGCATTTTAAAATACTCTAGTGCCATGTACAAAACTATGTGCTTTCAGTCAAGAGTACTAGAGATTTTAAGAGAACTGCAGAAGAAACATTGCATGTTTTCTAATAATGAACAATAAAGTTAGGCTGAGTTTAAGTCTGGGTTTTTAATATACATAATTAAGCAGACATGTATCAATTATGCTGATGTACAATCTCTGGTGTATTCTCCAGCCTCTCCTTGGCAGGCTAGGGAACTCAATCACTAGGAGTGTGAGGCCTCCCACAAAGCATATGTACTCTGCAGAATAGGCACAACCATTAGGTTCCTTCTCATCAAAATATTCTTTATTTGGAAAAGAGAGGGTGGCTTGAATTCCAGTTCTCAATTTTATTTATTTATTAGTACAGAGTCTCCACAGAATAACATTTGCCTGTTCTCCTGGACCCAAATGCTTTGCTGCATTCTAGATATCTATGCAGATATCAGGAACCTGTACACAGCCTGTAGTCTGCCTATACTCTTTGTTTTGAGTATAGTTGGTTAAGGCAAATATTTCCCAGGCCTGGAAAACACCTGCTAATGCCAGCTCTTAAATGCTGTGATTGTTGATTTTTACCATACATTCTTTTGCTAACAAATAGTATAGTAATTCCACTCTTAGGTTTTTTTGATTGGCAGGAATAGATTTGGAATTTCAACAAGTATCATAGCTGATGGCATGTTTACCCAGATGGCAATGCTATCAATTATTTACTGTTTGTTTTTTGTTTAATTAAGCATGATACCTCAACACCATACAAAACACAAATAAGAGGCAATATTTGCCCTTCAGAGCTGAGAACCTGAAGACAAACAGGAAAAATTAGATGAACTAGCAGACCTAACAAAGATGATCTGCCTCAATGTTCTCTATTTTTTTTATCTGTGGTTCTTTTTGACAGCTGATGAGACCGGATTCCTAAATATTTTGTTTCTGAGTCTACCTTACCTGCATTAATACTAATGCCAGATAAAAATCTGGTCCAAACCTGTACCACTTGAAATAGACCTATACCAATGGTTTAATTTGAAGATGTAAAGAAATGTAAGCCAAGCTAACCCATGTTTTCAAAATGTTTTTGCATTTGATTTCAAAAATAGTATTGTAATCACAAATAGAGGTTAATGACATGATGAAAGCACTTCCACTGACATGTAGTTTTGCGTTGGCTAAATAGTTAACATGACTGAGAATTATTACAAATGTAGTTACCACTGTAGTCAGCTAAACTAGTTACTTGTCCTCTGAAACTGAGTAGTGGGAATGCCTGCTGATGTAAGATTCTTCTATGAACAAATGGCTGTTGCTAAGCCTTCCGAATTGTGCAAATGAATACAGCTCTGAGTATTTGACCATTCAAATACAGTAATTATATCCCCAAGATATCAGAGCGCACATGCACAAATCATACTGCAGTAGCATATACGCCATTTCAAAAGATTATCTAATATCATTATACTCATCAATTAAAAAATCACATACAGGAGTTGATTATAATATATCCATTTATCATTACAGTTTACACTGAAAAGGTGTGAGAATTTATGGAAATATCTTACAGGTGCCTGTAAACTGCACCAGTATATTACAACAAAGAAACATGTGATACTGTCCCAACCTTTTCCCTGCCAGTCCTCATTTTCCTATATATACACAGAACACTACATTCTTCAGACTTGTCATATGTTCATCTTATTCTACTCATTGCATTCAATTATGTTACCTGGCCTCAAACTTTGGAGTTGGTATGCTACTAAGTTTTGCATGACAGGTGTCTCTTATAGAAGCCTGGGAAAAGACTATTCACTCAATCTTTAACATTCTTCATTGTTTACACTAGGAAGCCTTACAAACTGGAGCCTTAAAGATGAAGAAGGGTATGTGAAACAGCTGACAGACAAAGCAAAATCCATTTAGAGGTGGAAAAGAATTTTTGTAAGGGGAAAAAGCCTTGAAGATAACAAGTAAAATAAAAAATAAAACTCTATTTTAAGTCCTATCAGAACAGGAATATTTTTCTTACCCTCAGAAGTTTTCACTTCTACTGATATATTTTGATGGAATGATGTTTTAAATAAGAGCAGAAAAGATTTTGCTTTCAGTGCCTCAACTAGCTCTGTTATGTAACATAAGAATCTATAGCATATGCAACCAACACTAAAATTAAAATGTGACTTTTAAGCTTGATAAATTACAGCACTGTACTGCCTGATGGAAGGGTAAGAAAAACTGTTTACCAAGTAGTTACAGATTCTCCTTAGGTATAAAATGAATTGCAAAGGACCTACAAACCCCTAATCACATAGTGTGAACATGGAAAAGATTCAGATTTGTAACTAAGCCCTTTTATTCACAGTTTAACTAGAAAATGAGCTCATGTAAGAAAGGTGCTTTAAGTTAAGCTAGCATAGCAATGTATTATGTCTGGCCACACCTTGAAGGATGCATGTAATTACAGTGAATCAGAGAAGGATTAGCAGCTGGTGGATTTTTGTTGCTGTAGCTGTCAGTTTTGATTGAGTCTACACTGCTGAGTAATCTAAGACGAACCAATGCATCATTTCTAAAACACCATTTGTGATCTATACTAAGATATTCAAGATAGCAATTGCAGTAGTAAGTGTTCAGAGGAGAAATTTACTACTTGAAGTGTGATTACCTGGAAATGGGGCAGAGCAGCATTACCCAATAAGCTTGACTGAATCAAAACTAGAGATGATGTTGTGCAATATTTCAGGGGATGCTCAGTCCACCAAGCTGTGTGCCTGCCTGATGCATCTTTAGCAAAAAAGTTCTTCCTCTGCTTCAAGGCAGTTCCATGATTCCTTCCTCACAGTCACTATTTTAGATTACTTGCTATTTTTAGAGCAGAATAATGAGAAGGTTAAAAAAAAAAAAACAGAAGGAAGAAGGTGCAAAACCAAATTCAATAAAGGGAAGATGAAAGTAGGAGGACATTTAAAGTCAATGTCCAGGAATGGATGAAGGGAAGGGAGATAAAAAGACAGATTAAAAGACCCTATCATGGCTGCCCAAAAGCCCATCTGGTAAGTCCCTGTTACTGTTCCTTCTGAGTTCATCATGCTATTCCTTTTGGTTGAAATTTGGAGGGGAGGAGAAGGAATGGGACTGAGAAGAATGACATAGAGGAAGTGGATGTTTTCTCTGACAATCTATTTAAAGAACTGGAAATGAAATAGTGGATCCACTAGTAACTGTTTTAAATACTACTTTCAAACAGTAGTGGCGTCATGCAATAGGTGCTGAATTTATTTGAGGACACAGAAGACAGTGGAATGAAAATGCAAGGTATTTACCAGGGATAGTTCATGCCAGACTAACATCCTAAACATTTTTTTGTTTAGGTAAATCTATTTCATTACATTTTATTGGTCTAAAACTATTTTATCTGGATCTCAAGCATTTCATACTGGGAGCTTTGGAAGTTAGACTTCCAAAGAGACAATGAGGTTCAGCTGAGGCTTTGAAGAGAGGAGACAGAAGTCAGGTAATTGTATTGAAAGCTGAGTTATCTCTTAATGAGAAATTAACACACCATTTCCTAATGGTTTCATTCAGGATGATTACTATTGAACAGATTCATTAGCAAACTTGGTAAAAGTAGGAAAAGTGTGTTAACTAATTTTGCCATTGACATAAAGTTGGAAGCTATCATTAATATCAAAGAACGAGAATATTTTACAAGAAGAGGGTGACTAAAGAATTAAAAAAAAGAACAGGATATATACAATGATATCAAAGTCAAGGTCTGAGCTGGCACTAATAGACAAGCCATTCTTTATTAGTGGCCCAAACCTAGTATCTGCTTTGAGTTCACTGACTGAGGAAAGCAAAAAGAATTTCTGTCTATTAGCCACTGAATACTTATGAGCCAGCAATGCAGCAAAAACTCTGAAAATTGCCCATCTTTCTCAAAACTCCTCATGTGACATCTTTTCAGTAGAGACAGGGAAGTATCAATGATCTTGTAGATGGCTCTAATAAGAGACTTTCTGGTATACCATCTACAGTTCTGTAGAGAAAGAAAAGGTAGAAGAAATATTCTCAGCCTCCCTTACAAAAGGAGTTTCGCTTTTTAAGCCAAGCAAATAAAAACCTGAAAGGACACAAAAACATAAATTGTGCACTGTAAATCACAATTATTCACTGAATATCAAAGACATTATATTCTGACATTTCATTTCAGTGACATTGACTGTGGCAAGAAAAGAAAATGGCATGACATTATGTCATGCATAATTCTGGATTTTGATCAAGTATGCATGCCACTTCTCTTCTGTGGAGCTTACAGCTCCACAAAGGCTTTTAACGCATCAGGGAAAAGAGGAGCATAGGAGAAGAACTATTTAAACTAAAATAATTCTGGCATAAGAATAAGTACGTATAAACTGGCCATAAATAAAAGGAGTCTTGAAAATCAGAAGAAGGTTTTTAATCATCAAAGGACTGATTCTATAACAGCGTTTAAATGGACACTCTGAAGCAAGAAGCCTCTTCCATTCAAAGGCAGAACTTCAAAAGGAATAAATAGTGTACTTGCTTGTGATACCAGGGACGAGACTTGACAAACTTCCTAATTTTGTACTGTCATGAGTAAGTATTTACAGGAATTACTTTGACAATTTTTTGTTTTCCTAAAAACACACATGGAGATCTTAGGGATTCTAAGGATATACATAATTACATGTAGTCTGGTGCTTTATGAAACTTGATACCACAAAAGCCATGTCACATCGATCATTTACTATTTCCAGTGCTGATTTGATGGTGTTCTCTTTTCCACTGTATGGGGATACTGGAGTTGTAAGCAGATGTAAGTGGCATGCATGCTTGATCAAAATCGCAAATACTGAAAAGGTTAGAGCCGCACATGGTTATCTACAAAAATTTACCAAGTATCTGAGACACTAATGTTTTGCATTTCATTTTCATGACACCAACTGTAAAAAGAATAGAAAATGGCACAAAGTTAAGCTCTTGGAAAAGAGTTTTAATAAATATAGAATATGGTCTGATGATAATTCTTGTGATTAAAGACTTGCTAAAAATTAGAAGGGGTCATCAGTATTGCTTTGGTCACTTCATTGAAATGCAGATTGTGTAAGCAACACTTCTTTTGCTGATATCATTAAAACTGATTCTACAAATGGAATGAGTTAGGTAGGCAAAAGACATTTTCTGCTTGTATCTCCTACAGTACAGTAATGATTTTCATACTAGTGACAGACTACCCTTAGGAGTTTTCCTGATATGCAAAGCCAGGACTACAGTCATCTGAGAGGAAAAAACAGAAGAGTTACATTTCTTGTAAAATATCCAGATACTGATTTCACATAAACTGTTTAATTTATTTTCTCTATATCCAATATTATAATCTGAGCCATGGCATCCTTGCTAGAAAATTCCCAAAGCAGGAACAGAAACACAGAAAAACCTAACAGTGCAAGATTTTCTACACAGTTCAGCAGGATTTGATCTGATTCTTTTGTGAAAAGGGAATGAGATTAAGTCCCACAAAAGGTGCATACACAGATCCACATAGGTCATAGAGAAGCTGCAAAATCTAGAACCACTGAGTCAGAAGTCATGAGTTAGTACAGTTTCCCCCAGTGCCCTTCTCTCTTCACTTATTCTCGGCTTTCAACCAGGTTCCAGAATCTGAACTGAAATTTTTACTTCCATAACACTGACTATGAAGCCATTTTGATAAACATCATTTTCACGTGTAAAGGTTCTCTTAGAAATCCTGCTATTCATAGTGACGGTTATGTGAGGAGAATTTTACTGCAGAGTTCCCATCTCACCAAAAGTCCTACAGCTACAGTTGGGTTCTTTTTAACATGGGATTTCTGAAGATAAAAAACACAGTAAGAGCAGATGACACACAAAAATGTAGTAGTCCTACTAGTGTTGGCACTTTAAAAGCTAGGGAAATCTTGCATCACCATTCTCCTCAACTTGTGAAGACCCAAAACCACGTGGAAGATTGTAGAAGGCAAATGGAGCGTGAGCAGATGAAAGCAGTACGGAGTTTTCTTCCTTTGCATGATTCCTGGACAAGTGTCTATTTATGCTTACTACTTCTGCAAGTATAAGCCTAATATATCCCACAGGAACATGTGAGTTTTTGAATTGGAAGGAGGAGTTGATTTTTTAAGGAGAATTTTAGTTGCATGTTTACACATACAGGATTTTCAGCAACAACAGTGAACACTGGTAATTTTTACAATTTAGCATGAGCCAAGTGAGAGAGTGGACTGATAATAACATAACCCAATTGTGTATTAACATAACACAATTGTGTGCAACAGTATTGATTTTCAAATAATACTGAACATACAATACTCTTCAAAAAAACCTCCTCTGTTACAGGATATAGCAGATGCTGGATCAAGCACTGAAGCAAAAGGAAAAAGAAAATCCATTGATTACCACAACTTATCGTGACATCATTTTATATACCCAGCTCTCCTTGGCTCTGTAATAGTTCTTATCCACAGTTGCTGCATTGCCAAACTTGGCACTGAGCCTCATATCTGCAGATCCCAGAACATGAAATATTTAGGTTAAAGCAAGTAAAGAAAAGGAAAGCAAGTCAAACAAATCTTGCATTCACTTGTATGAGTACACTGACCATTTATCAGTACAGTAAACACATTGTGTTCAGCAGCATTGTAACATTATAGTCCCATTTTACTGATCTTTTTAACTAGTCTTTACTCAGTGGCAAAAAGACACCTGAACAAACGTTTTTGCCAGCTGTAGTATTATACGACAGACAACACAAACCTTCCAAAATAAGATAGTTATTCACTTACAGATACAAAATTTTTAAAAAGAGACAAGATAATAGTGGCAGGCCTGATCTGGTAAGAAAAAGTACTGGAGTTCTATGATTTCTATAAGGATTTAAGTCTCAGAAGAAAGTACAGTGGTGGGTAGGGGCTGTGTAATCTCTTCTAACTTGTTCTTATAACAGTTGGTGCCATAAAGGAGAACTCTTGCAATCCTAACAACCAGTGTTTCCCAGGAAGATCCTGGCAAAAATGGGAGGCTGTCTTGTGAAGCTGAATAGGCGGACAATCTAGCCATAAAAATGTATTGCTAACTAATTAGCAATCTTTCAGCATTCTGCTGGATGCTAAAATCTGTAGGAATAAATTACTATGGGATTACAGATCCAGGAGACTTGAAAAAGGACTCAAGGAGTCATCACAAGGAGTGCTAACATTTCAAGAAAACTTGAAGCTGATGAACAGTTAACATGTAAGAGCTAATAAGACCTGATATTGTCGTGCTGCACCATGTTTTCAGCCACAGAGGCATTGTGCAAAGTTAAATGACTGTTCAGTTGTTTAATGAAAGGAAGATATTAAATCAAACATATATGCTACTGAATTGTTTGGAGAAGAGATATTCAGAAGTGGAATTATATAAGGTCCTTATTATTTACAAAGTGTATACAAACAGCTTTCATTGCAATATTGAAATATCACATATTGTGATATTACTTATACTAGGCTGATTGATGAGAGCCTTACCTTCTTCCTTGTTAAAATATGTGAATAAAAAATCCATTTTCTTTCTATCTAAAATTCCCCTAAAACATAAGAACAGTAGTGAAAACAAGTCTCAGGTGACCATTTAGCTGGTTCTATTTTCTGATATATACAGCATTTCCTGTGTTTCAGAAAGAACTACTGCATGGTAAAATGTACTTTTTGACCCACAAAATATCCATGGGACTGATTACTTTTAAAAGCAACAGGAATGCACCGAAAAGCAGATGAAAAGTTTATGGGTGGAGAGTGAGAAAGAATCCTAATCTATATGGAAGTACAAAAGATATCCTGATTCAACACTTTTGAGTACCATGATGAAACACTATATATAAAGTTCTTACAATTAGCTTTGATCAAGCTGGCTGCAGGAGGAGAAGCAGTATACCTGTGTATGTGCAGTCCTGAGTCTAAGTAAATTAACCTTGCTGAGCAGAGTTTATTAGCTAAGCACTATAAACCCTAACTAATCTGACAACAGAGCTTTCCGAATACCTCTATAGCCCTGTTATTGTTTATATCAATGGAACTCCTTCAATTTTTATTAAATGCAGATAAATTGCAGAAACTTGAAGGTGAATGAAACTATACACATCCACAAAGAGATATTTCTACCGAGAGCAAAACGATGGAATTTGGGTTCAGGCAGTAAAAGGAGACTCAAAAATAGAGTGAGTGTAATTTGAAAGAGATTTCAGTGAGAAAATGAAAGTTTGATGACATGAAAATGTTCACTAATTAATGTCAATTTCACTGAACTGCTTTTTTCCCCCAAAATCACAACCTGGAATAGAAGGAATTTCAAGTAAAATGTTGCAGAGGTGTATTTGAAATTACTTTTATTACATTTCCTTTAAAACAGAAAATACTCAGACTCCAAAGATTTAAGCCTTGGATTCACCAAAAATGTTGCAAAAGCTCACTTTCCATTCCACCTAAATATGGTTTCTAGTAGCATCAGCAAACATACCATCTGCTTAGCCCTATTTAGGAAACTTTGTTTCATTTTCATGACCTAAAGACAAATCATTTCTTCTTTTTAGTTTGCAGCTGTAAATTAGGGATATCACTTCTGACCTCCACAAGGCTGTTTAGAATGTGGACATAAGCAAATGCTTGGCAATAGTAGTAAGGTGTGAGAAAGTGTGAATGAGCTGGAAGTAATGAGCTAGAAATGGCACTGTATGTGATAAAAAAAGATAATTATGTTTTCAACCTTCATAAACACAACCATGCCGATCTGTTATGTCCTGTTTAGATTGCCAATTATTTGAGAAGTATTTTTATTCCTCTAAATATTGCAAATCATGAGAATATCTTTCTTATGGGAAACAAAGTAACACTTGGAAAGAAAATATTAGGCAGCCAAACCAACATCCTAATATGTAGCAAGCTGCTACTGAACCATAAATGGGCAATAATACAAAATGAACTAATGGACAAAACCCCAAGTCCTTCTGGAAGCACTGTGATTTAGCTTTTGATAGGCTCTTTGCTGACATGCTCTTTGCTGACTTTGGCAAAGCTTTTACAACACGTCATGCCAATAAAGCTACAATGCCAATGAAGTTGTCTGAACTTGAAAACACACATCACTTTGTATGCTATTACACTAAGGTACAACGATCATTTTTTTCTCTGCTGTTCTGGGGAGAAGGACGAAGAACAGTTTCAGACACTGACACTAGCTGACTGTCCATAACAGTTCATGAGTGTTGACTGGGCAAACCTACAACTTTCAGTCAAGTGGTAACCTACTAGGTGGGAGAACAATGTTCATTTTGTATGAAATATCAATTTTCTCTTTACCATTCTCTGTCTTAAAAGTGGATGGCAATCCCAAAATAGTACCATGCCTTATCTGTGTTTTAGACAGCAAATTTAGATTTCACGTGCCCGATACTACTATTATGAGCCTCAAGATTGCCTGACCAAATGTCATAAACAGTACAGACAATAAATAGAGAAGACCTTCATTGACACATTTTTGCTGCTTACTACAAGATTGATACTGAAACCATGGCTATTGTTCAGACTCACAAAATACGCAGTTACCTATGAACTTCCACAGTATTCTTGCTAACAGTCTTTAACAATACTAAATAGCCTTAATTAAATTCTGATGTTTTTAAAGTTCCCAGTGGCACAATCTAACCTTTCTACTGCCTCTTCTGCTTAATTCAGGGATAGTTTCTGTCCCAAAATTGGTTTTAGAATGATTAAATAGTGCAAAAAGCCTTGTACCTGGAAAGAAAAAAAATTCCATAAATTGCAGTTTCATGCTCATTTATTCCAACCTTAAGTATATCTGCTTTGAGCAAAAGGACACAAGAGGACATACGAACATGTAAAAATATGGATTATATCATAATATGTGATTCTACTTTTTATTTGAACTTTGTTTTAAGGTCTGAAATATCTCCATTTATTTAACTGGGGCCTGTTCTTAGTATATCCAATGTTGTTACACTCATTTAATATTCCTATACAGTCACTGCCTTTTACAAAAAAAGATTGTGTGTATGTGTGTAAAACAATTGTTAAACTTTAATGTAAAACAAGAAAACTACTTTTGCCAAAGGGTCAGTTAGTATGAGTCATGCAAGCAGCTCTAAAGCTCTGCTTTCTGCAAGTGTAAAAATCTTAGAAACTGTGATGTATTATCCTGATTGGAAGAATGCTTATACAAGGAGGTCAATGATACGTGTAGATTTCATATTCTAATCAATGAGACCACTGACTATGAAACACAGTGATACTAATAATCACTAATAATACAAAATCTGACCATAGTAATGACAGGAGAGTAATTCCAAAACATTTTGAAAAGTCTGATTCAGTGTTCAGGTATGTATTTCTTGAGAGGCAGTAAACATCTGCTGTAGTGGTCAGTTCATAGCAGCATCAAGGAACACTGAGATAGTCAAGTCCCAGCAATCACAGGGAACCATGAAGTTGACGGTTACTCCAGAATGATTTGCATATCTGTTTTAGCCATCCCCAGACAAAACAAACCACAAAAACACTTCTCAAAATCTTATGAGATGGTTAGTACAACAAAAATAAACCCTCCAGAACACTGAATGTCATAGGAGAAGAGCTCTGATATCATTCTCCTGCTACTGATCTCTTTTTCCAGCAAAACCAGGAAAAAAAAATATGATTTTATAAAGCAAAAGAAAAAGCATGCAATTATAGTTATGAACTTTAGTTTTGTGTTTTATCTTTGGGTGATGACTTTGAGTTTCAGTAAAATGTGCAGAAGTGTCCACATTGACTCTTTTTACAGAATTAGAATATACTGTCATGATGAAATGACAGTATTAGAGATTAGCAAGAACATTAGCTGAATAATAACAAACAAAATTCCAAAGTCTTCCAAAAAACACAAATACATTCAGCCATAACTTCAAACCTGGCTATCTCCTTCAGTGCTACCACATGCCACAGATGCGGAATAGGTAAAATTATGAAGTGAGGGAGTGATGACAGGTCTGTATCCATACATCATTCCTATTGAATTGCATATGTGCACCTTTTATTTATCTAGGTATTTTTGTTATTACTCTTGGATATGTTTCAGCAAGTTAGAATTTCTAATTGACTTAATGGAAACATTCTGGGAAAAAAAATCTGCTCTGAGAACATTTTGCTTACGCATTTGACATTTGTCTGTTTTTCTTCTTATGAGGAGTATTTGCATGAAAAGCAGAAAACAAAGAGGTTCATTTGCTTCCAAGATCTATTTCCCACCTGAAGTCAGAATCAATTCCATATTAACTAATTGAACTTCAATGGATTTTAACTAGATTTTATAATTACAGAAATACCCTGCTTGACACAGAGAAGAAGGTGAAGCTGGCTTTAAGCCAGCTTAGCACTTTCCTGCTCATAGGTTAAATCCCAGTACAAGCTAAAATAGCCTCAGGCTTTCTGTAACTGGCACCAGACGGTAGAACCCCTTAGAGGCAATTACATTGGCAGGGATGACTGGAGCATGGTATGCTCCAAGTATAGTCCTTCCTGCCCCAGTACGTTTCCAATAAGCATTTCCTTAGCCAGGTTGCTGCAATGACAGCTTTACACTGCTCAGAGATTTCTCCTATATGGGATAAATCTCCAGTTAGTCAGAACAGGTCTGATTCTGCTTTGGACAGCTAAAGCTATATAAAGCCAGGTTGGCTTAGACTAGCAGTTGGCCCTATAGCTGTAGCTAATGAATATGCAATAGTCTAGTTCTGTATGACATCAGGTATTTCTTACTTTTTTTTAATGATTCTGTTTTTTCTCCATCCTTGTAACAGTTCATATCTAAAGATTATCTGTATGAAAAAGTGATTTCTTGTACCTTTCTTAAATTGCTTTGCCTTTAATTGCCATTCACATCCTCTTGTCCAACTACCACAGTTATGGTAGAAAAGGTCCCCCTCCCCCAAAACTTCAGGTTGACATTCAATATACTATTTCAGCAGCCTACATTCTCGGGCCTTATGGAGTTAAGCTCTCAGCCTGTCTTCATAGCTCATAACCTTTAATCCTGACATCAATCTCAGTGCTCTGTTCAATTACTATAGTGCTGTGTTCTGAGAAGTAGCTGAAGCTCAAGGGAAGTTTGTGAAAACTTGCAAGTTTCTCGTTCATTCGATTAGAAAACTTGTAAGAAACATGCTTCATTCAGAGGTTCTCCAGAATTTCTCCTTCTCATAAGTGAGGCATCGAATAGCATCTTTAGTCAGTATAGTTGAAAAATCACAGCAAACTATTCTGTTCTTGTTACTAAGTTCTACAGGTCCTCACAAGCCCTGAATGTATTTTTAAAATCCTTTTAGGAATGCCTGATTTTTCACTTTAATCTAGTGTCTGGTATGAATGTACAGCCCCAAGAAAAAAAGGGCTTAAAAGGGTGCTAACTAGAGTGTCCCTATTTTATGTATTGCACTGTGTTTCTAGATCAGAAGATTGTACTGCAATAGTTATTTCTAGATAATGCAGCTGTTGATCACTAACCCACAATCCCAACCTCCCGGAACTGTTGAACAGTTGAGGAAGAGCAGACGTGGAGGACCGACAGAAACAGGTCAGACACAAAATTAGTTTTAATAAGAGATTGTATACTTTTCTCAATAACAAACATACTATTCAAGCTATCTATTCAAACTGTTTCAGATGGCTATTTTGTGATTTAAACCTTGCTGTATTTTCCTCTTCATTTTATACTTCCTTTCTTTGTCTAATGTATCCTAGTGCAGTGCTACGGAGGAATCTGATTGCCTTGCACATTTTATATGACATTTTTAATGAAATTTTTCATCTGACACACACACAGGCATTCTCGAAGAGGTGTTACATAGGTTAATTTTATTTCAGTTATGCAATTTATAAATTCTGTATACATATTTCCAAGTTTTTGGAACACTTATTTGTCTGAAATTTTATTGTACTGGTCAGTACTTATCTTTGTAACCATTCTGAAAGCTTCCACAGTAATTTTGAAAGAGAAACTTAAAATGAAGCTTCTAAATATGAATTTATGTAAATAAGTGAACTGTTTTTCAGAAGTGCTGAAGATGCATCAGCTCTCTCTGACTTGAGTGCACATTAGTATACATCATGCTGCATATGAAGTGTCATCCACCAAATGAATAAGAGCCCTTGCCTGGAGAGCTTGCAGATCAAGTTTTGGCAGGTATAATATAGGAAGGCAAACAGAATGTGGAATATTCCTAATACCCAAAAGGCCTAATGAAATGTAAAGCTTCTGCTGAAAGTATAAGCTTTACCTATAAAAAGAGACTATTCCAAGCATACAGAAAGACATGGATAAGCACATGAATGCCCTTGCACCTTATCTTCCCTGGTTTGTAAATGAGGAGGAGGGCAAATGGAAGGAATAGAAGGGAAGAAGGACAGAGGAATAATTCTCACTTTCTTGCCTGGGTCTGCATACTCTTTCAAGCTGAGACTTCTCCACAGCATCACTCTTCAGTGAAGTTTACCTCAACAAGAATGACTAGGCTGGAGATCCTTTAAGTAGTCTAGGAATCTTCTTTTCAAGTATCTTCTTCATACTTGATTAACAGCTTTCTTGTCTGTATGTGAAGTTTATGTCAGTTCAGTCATCTAATTGGCTGAATTGGGCTAAATTTGCATTATGGGCTGCAAACATCTCAAGCTACTTCTATGAACTTAGCTTTCCATTCTGCTACTCCTGACCTGTGAAATTTCCAAACTTTCTGGTGGACCTTCCACTTCTCCCTTTTTGAAAATCAAAAGTGCTTAGTTGAGGAGCTCTTCTGAGGTATAGAGAGATTTCAGTGTTTGAGAACAAAAATTATTTTAAAATTATGAGCATAGTTGAGATGGAAAAACTGAGGAAGTTTTGCAATCTTTCTTAAAGATGAAGTATATCTTGTTTCCTCTGAAAATTGCTCCACAGCCATTGATACAAAATATCTTCTCCCTGACTTTCAAATATTCTGTCCTGAGATTTAGCCCTTGTATATAGAAGACCACAAATAGAAGGGTGATTCATAGACTCAAATCTGAGCTGATCTGACATGGATGGGGCTAAAACCACACATTATTTTAGGAGGAGGACACCACTATCTGTAGCTGACTAGCAATAACAAAAAGATCTGATGATAGGCCTTCTATACACACGGCAGTTTGAGTTCTGGAGAAAGCAAGCTGCCACAGTTTGTAGAATACAGCCTAGGCATCGTCTTCAGAAAAATGAATGATTTGATGAGCCTGAAGGTATCAAATTGCTGTTTCTGACTGAGCTCTGTAAGAAGGTGACAGAGAAAATATATATTCTGGAAAGTGGGGTTTCTTCTCTATCTGAGCTTAGCAAGAATATATGTTTTAGTCCTGTAAGTGGTATAGCTTGGCATTGATCCAAAGCTATGTTCTCCTATACATTTTCACAGTCTTGTAGTATACACTACACAAGAAACTATTTCTTCTTGAAAATATTACACTATTTCAAGAAAATGCATCAAACTCCTTGTTTATACTGCACTGTTTCCTGGCCTCATTGATTTGTTCTATACAGTGCAAAAATCAAGTCTTAACCTTCATTAACATCATGGGTCTCCACCTTATCATCAAACTCTTACTTCCCCCTTTTTTTTTATGTTTACCAGGCTATATTCTGAGCAGTGATATACAGTAGTGAAGCCAGTGTTATCTCAACTTCGCTTTTGGATAAAAAACAGCAGAGTCCTCATATTCTGTCATTTGCAAATCAAGCAAATAATACTGAAAATGTATATTTTGCCAGATAAACAAGTTTCAATATTTAATTTACCCATTTTTAAAACAATAATGCCCACAGTTATTCTAAATATATACCTCACTTACTACTGTCTTTTCCTTGGTTTCACGATGAAAATTTTAAAACAAAGAAGAAAAAAATAACCCTGCAGACAAATGAACAATTTCAACTAGGACTGTCTAACTGTAAAGAAAAACTAAATAAACAAATTAATATGGCTAATATAATGTTTTCTAGGTGTTTACAAGTAGGTTAAATAATCCTTCCACATAGTTTTTGGAAAAACACACTGTATGAATGACACACATATTACAACAATTGTGTTTTTTTTTTTTTGTCATTTTCTCTAAAAGTTAAGATCTATGGGATCTTATGTATCATTCTCAGTTTATTAGTCTATAACTTTATGATATTTTAGCAGCTTGGCAAACTGAAATGCAATAATGTTGTAAATTGTATTGACAGCCTTTTCATTCCTAAGCTTCATTTTTATTGTTCCTGTAGCTTGTACAAATTGGCACACAAGATCCTATTAGATTAGACAGCTAGATTGTTTGACATACAAGAAAATATTAAATGTCACTGTATTTTGATGAAGGTCAATCAATACCAGTTTGCTAGAAAATTCCTAGTATGTACTTCTCAGATTTTAGACCTTGAAGTACTTTTCAGGAAAAAAAAAGCAAGAAACAGATTAAAAAGAACTTGAAAGCAGGATGTATTTGTTACAATTCTGACACTGATAAAAAGCCCATAGAGTGATTAATTCATCTTATACTGTATTATATAAACTTTTCGGCCATTAACTACCATCAACATTTTTCAGGGACCAAATGCATTCTTGTTATCAAAACTTTAATTCATAATACTATTGGGAGACATGTTTTTGTGACATAGCTGTTGGTCACTAGTAGTGAGCTGAAGATCAGTTTGGAAACTGCTGCTCTACAACATATGCTATCTTATTATCCATGAGCACTACTGAATTTTGTAGTCTCAGATACTAAGGCAAATCAAAGTTCATTAAATATTTAAAATCAAAATATAGCATTAGCAAGCATAGGTAAAAGCCTTGTAGTTTTTATTCACAACACTGTCTTGATCCTTGTTTTCTAGTACTGTGATTCTTTCCTGTTAAGGTGAAATCCTTAAAAATACCGAACAACTAAACATGGAGCTCTCCCTGTGCAAAGGATAGTAGGTTTTGATATTGAGGGTTATCAAGAGGCTTGCATTAATTTTTTCATTTGAAAAATAATCATTTTGTGACAGTTGCATCAATGACCATGGCATTTCTTAGTTATGAATTTTACTTTCCAATTACAAAAAGTGACAATTACAAAAAAGTGGCATTTCAAGCCAAGAAGTCATAGGGAATAGATACAGTAATATAACAGAGGTGGACTGATACGGATAAAATAACGAATACAAAGACCATTACAAATTTATATTTCTGCAAACAATAGTTAGTTGTTTAATTGCAAGCGCCGTATGTAATCAATTTGCATTCACATGTGTAACAACACTTACTGTAAATCACCCATTTACACTCTTTATTCTGACTCCATTATCAAGAAAAAAGTATTTGAAAAAATATTTAGACATTTTATGTTGAAACTAAGTGTTTTGGTTTTTTACACTAATACAAAGGTGTTTACACATTGGGTTTTTTTGCCCCAATGTTTAGAAATGTGGGTTTTAATATAAACTGAGGTTTTAATACAATCTGTGGGGTTTAATACAAACTGAGCATGATTTGCATGAGTTAAAGGAATCTTAGACATGAAGAATAGTAGTTTCTCAGTCTATTGGAGCATTTTTTAAATTTCACATTTAGTTGAAGGAATAGTTCTTTCCTGATGTCAAGCATTAGTACCTTTTTCTCCTACCCAAAAGATCTGTTTGTGAAAGAAACTGTTGGGAGAGAATGAACCTATGCAGCCTGACTGGAGTAGGGAGAATTGAATTACCTTTTGTCTCTTTAGATTTATCAGAGTGGGCATTGTTCTGGGATACCAAATTCTATTCACTTACCCTCCCAGTAATTTATACTGAAGAAAGCATTTCTACGGTGAAACCAGCATGGATAGTCAGGCTTCCTTCTACTTCTGCTAGGTCAAGAGTGAGAGGGCACAGAAGGAACAGTGGACTGCTGATCAACAGCCCTAGGACACAATATGTCATAAGCCGTGACTTCTTGAATTTGTACTCCTACTTTCTCTTTGCAGACAGGCCTTTCTTTTTAATCTCTCTTTTTTCAGCCTTCTCCTGTGTTCTTCAACAGTTAAGACCCTATTCTGGTTCCCTATGATCACTTTAACCTTTTCCTTCTTTCTCATATCAATATTATAGCTTTCTTTTCTTAATCCTGCTTTCTTTTAACACAAAGCCTTTATCTTTGTAAGATATATTCAGAACATAAAACATGCACCAAACACCACACCACACACTGTTTGCATTCTGACTCCCTATGCTGACTTTCTGACTTTTCTCACTTTCAGAGACCACTTTTTTCCTTCTGTACAATTTGCATAATGCCTTTCTCTGTGTGAAATTCTCTAAAACAGTTTTTCCAATTCTGTCTTCCTGCTGAAGTGGACAAAGATGAAGTGGGTCAATGCTGCAAAATTGTGATAGTATCTCAACATCAATAGATATGCCTTTTCCATCTCAGCCCTAGGAAAGAATTATCCAAACTTTTTTTTTGGCATGACACACTTAAATATCAAATTATGATGTAAACCACACAGCAAATTGTACCAGGAGGCATCCACCACATCTGAATTTAGAGACAACACACTATAACTCCACCTAAAAGCACCTTTTGCACTGTGCTTTTCAAAGAGTATCTTGTATATATCAGGAGAGTTCTATAATGAGTCTCAAGCAATTATGCCGCTTAGGATCAATACCTGTCTCATTAATGGCAAGTTTAGAAATTGCAAGAATCCTGTCTTCTTTGCATTCTTGCAGGCCTATCAAATTGTTTCACAAACCATGCATATTCTCCTCTACTCCAAAGATAAATTTCAAAAGCAAAATGAGGTGTAAAATATAAGTTAAAGAGAGCAAATGACCAAGCAAGCAGGAAGTAGATGCTATGATGAAAATGGAACAATAATAAAAATGCAATTGTGCACACAAACTTTTACATTAATTTTCATCAAATCTGATTGTGCATCTGCAATTGTTTTTTAATTTAACTGGTTGACTGCACATACAAGTATTTCCCATACCAATTACATCAGCTGTTTGACTAATATGAAAAATCCCATTACTGGTGTGCGAAACAGCATGTGTAAAAGCAAAAAAAAGGAATTTCGCTACAATTGGCAGAACTTGTTGATAAGAATCAGCATTTCTTATGTATAATGATTCATATGGGGTGGAGGCAGTGAGAAAGCACTGTCAGTTAGGAAGGATTTTTGAGATTAGGCCTTTCTGCAATCCCTTGCCTCCAGACAGGAGCATGTGGCTGTTGTAGCAGGATCCCACATGTAAAATAACCAGTTTGCTCTCAAATCAGGAAAGAAGGGCTGCTTGATTCCTCGTACCTTTCCTAGAATCATTCAGAATTACCTTTGGGATGTCTGAGGAGACATTACATGCTGCTGAGATTGCGTGCTGTTCTCCCAAG
The DNA here is from genome assembly GCF_036417845.1 of Apteryx mantelli. Classification (NCBI taxonomy): domain Eukaryota; kingdom Metazoa; phylum Chordata; class Aves; order Apterygiformes; family Apterygidae; genus Apteryx; species Apteryx mantelli. Next base: position 52,794,428 of record NC_089982.1, read on the forward strand.
ACAAATCAAGACAATGCATGAAGGGAATGGCTTCGCCGTCATTTTCTAAGGCAGATCCTGTCAGTACTGCAGCCTGGCTTCTGACCATGCCTGGGGTTAAAAGACCTTTCATTTCCGTTATGTAAGGCACCAGATACATAGAACATTAAAGTTTCTATACCTTGTAGACTAAGCAAAAAACACAATAGCACACATAAATCAGACATTCCATCAATCACTGCATTCAGACACACAAAAACAAGCAACTGCAATATAATTTCCCAGAATGGGAACCTGTAAGTGACAGCTGAAATAGCTAAAAAATTATTTAGAATGCATAACCATGCATAACCATAACATAACCATGGTGATAGAAATATTCAGACTTCAGTTTATTGATGGCAACACACTAATCTTCTTAATTTATAAGCAAAAGATCAGTTCCAATAAACTCATTTACAACAGCAACCTCTTGGGATAATGACAGCCTGTTGGGGAAAGCCTTAGGTTCCTTCAGCCTTTCCATCTTCCTCTGCCAGGATTTCCTTGATTTAAGAACATCTGACAATCCAAATCCTGATGATTTCTCTATTCTTTGCATATTTCTTCCTCCCTAATGAAATAACTGCATTGACTTCCTTGTCTGCTTAACTAGTATAACTTTCCCCCATCATTTTTTGTACTAGTCCTAAGAAAAAAAGAAGGTTCCTCATCATACACAGCAAGTATGTTTGCTCTGTCATTTACAGCAGAAAGATCTCAAAATCCTCTGCAGCTTTATTCTCTTATAAATTCATTTCTGCTCTTCGCATTTTTCTTTTGCTGACCCATAAAAAAGGATGTGGGTGTGGGTGGGTGTGACAGCTCCAGTTTAAAACACTTACAGCTGAGTGTTTACACATAGGGGTCTATATTTGTCTCTAAATTCTCACTACAGTCACCCTAGAACTACTCAATACAATCAGTGGAGCTTGGAGAGTGATTCATCTCACCCTAATATACATTCAACTACTACAGTACAGCTCTGTTCTTTAAAGATAAGCATCTTCTGCCAGTACAGCAACAGTGAACAACTATCAGCAAAATCTGCATTTGGATTCAGAACAGGAGTTTTCACTGGTGGAAGTACAATGAACTTGCTTAGGGTTTTGTGTTTTTTTTTTCTGATTTTGCTCTTCTTTTTTACACACTCTTGTGTATATCTCACCTATTGCTAACTTGCTTCCTAAGGGTGGAGTAGGGTGAAAGAACACAATTCCTAACAATCTAAGGAAAACCCATAGTATTGTTAACTTCCAAAAACTGATCACTTTTAAGCTTAAGCTTAAATAGGCACTACTCCAGCAAAAGAATAGGTGATACTCAGTTTATTACACAGAGAATTACATTTAATCCTACAAGCAACACAGGATTCTCTACCCAGTGAGCAGGTCTTGTATGGATATATATGGTTTAAGGAGATCTTGGCACTAAAAAAGAGGTGAGAGTGCGCAAGCTAAGACAGCAGCTAAGACAAGGTTGATAGGTGAGGCCTACAGGGACACTGTAAGAGTACTCCCACCTGTGCTGCTAAGGAGGTCACAGGTCCAGAGGAGGGGAGCTTTCTGTTGGAAAAAGAGGTATCTATTCTCTTAGCTGAGCCCCATTCTCCAGCTGCCATCATAGTCTACTCTTGTACTGAGGATGCCCCTGCAGAACAGTGTGTCTTCAAGGACAGCAAGAAGCAGGTGGGAGAGTCTTTTATTAGATTTACAGATAGCTGGATTTGTTACGTGCAGGAAAACCACATGGGTGCAAACCTAGCAGATATTTCAAAATGTCTAGATAGGTTACTCATGGTTCATGCTGGCACTAATGGCAGTTAAACCTCATAAAAGAGATCTTGGAGCTGTTGCTGAAGGTGCTCTGAAATCATCTGGGGAAGTCCAAAAGACTGTGCATTATCAAGAAATGTGTGGAGAATAAATGTCATTTTGTCACTATGCTCCCACTTATTGAGTACTGTGTGAAGTCATGGTTTCTACATCTCTAGAGAGGAGAGCTACAGAAGGAACTGAGGAGGACAACTATCAAGAGGTGGACTATCTGACTTATGAGGACAGTAAAAATGCTGTTACCCGTCTGTTTGGAGAAGAGAAGACTGAGAGGGGCATATGATGGAGGGTTACAAAATCATGAAAAGAGTGATAAGATAAACGCAGAACTGTACTGACCAAATTCAAATTCTGACCAAATTCAATGATACTAGAAATAAGGATATACAGATGAAACAAGCAGGAGATTTTAAAACAGATATAAGAAAGTACTTTGTGCACTGGATAGCAAACCTCTGGTGCTTACTGCCACAGGTATCATGGGGGCACAAAGTATCAGAAATTTTGAAAACAGGTTAGACAAATTCATGGATGACAGGACAAGAAACAGATACTACAATGAATGTGAATATTTTAGAGAGAGATGATTACTGTCATCTGTAATATAAAAACTGTGGAGGCTGGACAACAGAAAGTTGCCTAGTTCATGAATTGTCCTTAAATATCATCTTCTATTGCCAGTGCCAGGCAGAATACTAAGCTAAATGGACTTTTGGTTTGATTGTGGAGGGTCTTTCTTACATGCTTATGATGCCTGGAGGTATCTCAGCCTTCATCTGCTAGTCTAAGTTTTTTATACCTCCTGGGGTCCTGAGTATCCTAAGGGTATCAAAGGGTACGACCCTTGTTTAGGTAATTGCATTTAGCCTCTGCTGGCTGAATAGCTCTATAGGCTTGAATAACTGCATTAACTATATCACCAGGACTTAGCTGGTTGCACAGAAGCGTCTAGTGCCGTTTGAGATACCCTAGGGAATTCCAGTTGCTGTTTCTATGCCATAGGTTCTACATCATGTCACAACTGCCAGCTCCATGTGGACATGTTAGTACCCTAGAGCATCTCAAATGTCACAGGACATTTATTTAGGAGGCAGCTGAATCAAGACCTCACTGAGACTAACAAGATATAAAAAAGGCAAGGCAAATACACATAGATGCTGAAAACTAGATTCGCTCAAGCATCTCCATTTGAGATGTTCTGTACTATCTGAAATAAATCTATGCGACAGGCAGACTTAACAAAAGACCAGTGCTCTTCTTTACCAGTAGTTGGTGGTTAGGTGTGATACCCTAGGGCATCTCAAATAGAGATGCTTCTCTCACTGGACGCCTGTAGTTGCACAACTAAATTGAACCTCTGAACTACGTAGATAAGTAAATTTGATGTCTCACACCCTAGATATTCAGATCCTGCTTATTAGACAAATTTCCTTTCTACATCTAAAAATGATGAATACGTGGAATTTTAGGGTATTAAGACAAAAAAACACTTTTTACCCATAACAAATTCTACTGGGGAAACACCTGTGGCAAAATAATCATATTTCAATTAAAACTGTAACCACACCTACAAACAGTCCTGATGCACAGTGTATATATGTGTGTTTATGTGTGTATGTGTGATTATTTTAAATTTGTATATAAACAGTAGACTTGATGTTCCTTTACCTATTTACTTTGGAACCATTTGAACTATAAGAAAAAATCCATAAAGAAATTCAATTTTTAGGGCTGGTATTTTATAATTATTAGATCAAATAGCAATTCTATCATCCAGTCTTTCTCTTCTATCATCCATTGCACCACTGCAAACACTTCTGAAATTTACAGGCAAGACAATAGCTTAAAAAGATGCAATCCTCTTTGCCCAAACTGCCAAGAAGTTTGGAATTACTTTGTATCAAACACAGGTCTGGGTTAAATGCTGGGTTTTATTTTATTTTACCTTTCTAAACCAGTCATACTGTCTGCATTTAGAAAATTATAATATCAACATTATGGATGTTCCTTGTTCTCCAGTATACGTATTCTTTTATCTAGGACAGTAAGCTTTTATGTCTTGTATAAATCTTCTATTAGTCTGCATAAATAATAAAATCTAATGCATGTAACACACAGAACCAGTATTTAGTATTTCAATAACATTATTTTTAATGCAGTAGTGACAAAAAAAATCTCTTGAATACGTACAGTAAATAACAGCCTTAGCGGGTAGAATGAGCGGAGATAAAGGGAAAGTAACAACTCTTTGGATTGTGCTTCCAGAAAAGCTGTATACTTTGCTTTGGATTTGTAGAATTTACTAGTTATGAAGAATTTTCACAGTTGGACATAACTGCCACATATTAGAATAGGAGAACCCGAAGCCATGGTAGAAATTTGGTCATGAAAAGCTGGTAAAGTTAGTAAATGGAACTGAAGGTGGATTTTGAAGAGGGATGGGAATAATTATTCACTGATTTTGAAGAGGGAGGGACAGTTATTCACTGTTGTTTCAGAAAATGTTCCTTTTCTACTTATTCCTCCTACATTCCTGAAGCACCAAGTTCCAAAGACGAAAATGCAATTTTTGATTAATCCTCTTGATTTGTCTGCACTCCTGATACCATCTTGAGATATTTGTGATTCAGAATTTGGATTAACAAACTATGATATCCTAGAGAGAAAACTTAATGTCTAAATATTTCTTATACATGCTAGAAAATTTTATAAGCTGGCTTCATATTTCTATACTGCTACTTTCCTCTAGAGCTCTTCTTACAGAACACTTATTACTACCTACATTTGTATTACAGTATCATCAGAAGCCTCAGTCAGAACCAGGGTTCTATCTTCCAGTGCAATAGCACCTTATTCTCAAAGCACTGCATAAACCATCTTCTTTGCTATGCTGTCCTCTCCCTTTATTTCTTCCTCTATCTGAGGGCCAACATGAAGAAATCCTACAAGGGCATCCAGTTCATCACCTCCTCCACATCCTTGCAATGCTCCAAATCAGTTGAAAGTCTCCTCCTCTCCAATGTCCAAGCCAGATGTTACGCTCAGGGGCTGCTCCTTTTTTATTATTGCCTGTCTCATAAATGTGAGATATTTACTTTTTAAAGGATCCTCCTCTAGAATTTCACAATTCATGGATTGCAGAATTGAAATGTATTTGTTATAAGAAAGGAGTCAAATACGACATCTGAATCACATAACTGCTGCTACAATTACAGAATCCTACTCTGCATCATTCTCATAGAATGCCATCTGAATACTGCTAATGGAAATCCCTTTTTAATTACTCTGCAGGGAAAATGAGGGTTTCAAATCCAGGTCCTTATTAAAATAATGATGTCTGGTGATTTCTTTGTGCCTTTGATCTCAACCTTACAACTTAACTGGTAAAACAGAGATTTGGTGGGACACCTAATCTGACTAGAATATTAATATAAAAGGCTATTTTTGGAAGGATAAGCTGTGAAAAAATGGAGGAGGTTTTCCCTTATTTATCAGGGATACATACATCTGTTCTGATGTCTGGAATGATTCAAGAAGAAAATAATCTGGACTAGGGAACATGAGACTAAGTAGCAGCTCTTCAGAGAAGAAAGAGGGAGGGGCAAGGAATACCTAGATCAAAATCTGAACAAGCCAACAATGAAATTCTGTATACATATTTGCTGTTTTTATTGAGGTGTATAAAGAGAAGTACAAACTGCAAAATACACAAAATCATGTTTCTGTTCAGCACTGGTAGATCCTCAGTTGATACAAATATCCACATTTGGTCACTCTACTTCAAGAAAGTACAAATAAAATGAAGATGCAAGAAGTGATCAAAGACAAAACATGATTCAAGAGCAAAGACTGCACTAACTGAAGCTGTTTAGCCCAAAGAAAGAAGGTGGGGAGAAAAAAAGGAAAGAAGTCACAACAGACTTCAGATACACAAAGTTCTTTGCAAAAGTAAAAGGAATCATGTTTTCTGTGTCCAAAAATCAACCTGACAAGAAGTGATAGGCCTAAACACAAGCAAGAGAGATTCAGCGTAAATATTTTGGGAAAAATTCTGATTTTAAACATAGTGAATCAGTAAGAATAAATTGGCTGGAAAAGTCGCAGATTTTCTGTCATTGCAGAAATGCCAGAGCAGTCAGACATATGTCTGCCAACTAACCTGAGGTGGAGGATAGAACAGAAAACCTTTCATATTCTCTCTTAAGCCCATTCTCCAATCTTTATATTCTATGAGTTACATATTCAGTCTAAATAAGCAAACAGAGTAGAAACATAGGTGAAAAAAATGCTATGATTTACCACTGCTGGCTAGTGGGAAATTTAGACATGAAATCTTGACCTCATCAATCAATTCATTGTTCTATCACCATATTACCTCTCAAGGTATTTCTCATGAGGTCACACAAGAAGCTATTATGTAGAGACAGCATGAGGATCCTTAGGATCTCCAGGCTATTGTTTGGCAGTTGACACTAGATAATTGTAAAAGTCAATTCTGGCCTTCAAATATCTCAATATCCACAACTTCCCTCCATTTTGTGGCTATATACAGTACCCATATTGAAAAATCCCATGAATTATACAAAGATTCTGGTTTTAGAATGTGCATATTAAGAGTAACTGATTTAATAATCAATGACAAAAGTGACATTTGCTGCTTTACTTAACTTCATGTTTTTATAATGTGTTCTTTAGTTTCATCCATTTTTTAATGTCAAAGTGTTCTATATATACTAAATAATTCATGTACACTAATTTTCCACAAGTTTAATTTCAATTTTTATTCGCCAGTTTTGTTTCTGATAATAGAACACCATAGGAAGAAAAAAGTTTCTTCTCTCAGCCTGTGAGAGGATACCTAAATAATAGGGGACAATGGTATACTGTACCTATATGATACTTTACACTATATAATTATGGATTAGTATTGCAGCTTCTACTCTAAAATTCCTTTTCCTTTAGGGTTAAGCTAGACTTATTAATACTTTAATGTAGAGATTTTGCAGCTGTGTGGTTTAATTACAAAATATGTTGGTTCTGACTGAATAAATTACATGATTAAATCCAACTTTGGATACAGAACAGTGAAAGTTATATTAAAAAGTCATTATATTCGGAAGTCAGAGCAAGACACTATAACTAAAAGGCAATTGGATGAAACTAGCTTTGAGACTACGTGATTTTAAGCAGAATTTGGTAAGTGAATATTAACATGTGCATTTTATTAGAAACTTCTCCTCTCTTTTTTTCATTTCTTAGTTACTTTAGATGTCAATTAAATAAGACACATGAAAGACTCCCACACGAATTGGTACCATTGCACTTTGGCTCTGCTCAAGCCCATAAAATTTTTCTCCTGTGTCTCAGACACTGGTGAATCAAAGCTGAAGCCATCATGTGGGCTACAATAAACTCTTTGTTCCTCTAACTTGTTCTCATCAATGATATTTTGTTTCCTACAGCTGTGTGTCACAGAAAATATGCAGCTATCTAGTACAGAATTCCAAGTGTTACTAATCTAAACAGTTATCACTATCTACAGGGCATTCTAAGTACAATCAATGAAGCTGAGGGAATTTTGTTTTTTATAAATAAATATTTAATGCTTCAAGACTACTGAAAGAGCCGGCGCAAAGCTATGAAAAATTTTACCTGAGGGCTTATACAGTTTTAAAGAATAAGAAATGTTTATGTTATCACAGTACCTGCTGTCATCAGATACCTCTCAGTTCTACCACAAGCCTTTCATGAATATCCTACAATATAAGTCTTGTTTTGTATTGCTTTGTGTGAAACCTTTTGTTTTGATTTTCAGTGCTTCCTTTCATGTTGATAAAGTGTTATGAGTGCATGAAAACACTTCCCAAGTGACTAACGTCATGTGCCCAATGCTAGTGAAGCTCTGAGCAAGCATATCCCTTTTGTTGAATGCAAAAAAGGAAATACCAGTAACATTGCTATAAACTCCATATTTTTAACAAAAATAATAGATTAGCAATGCCTCAACCTAGCAGTAACTGCAAATAAATTGTTGATGTTAGGGACTCAGACCCATACACAGAAGATTAAATTTACTCATACTGTTGTTTTCCTGTCTTCCTGTCTTTTTATTCATTATGTATTACCAAAATGACATGCAATGTCTCAATCATATTTCTGGTATATGTCTGCTATGTTTTAGACAAATCCTTCAGTCTTTACTAAGATAAGAACTTCCACTGAAAGAAAAGTGAGCATTTACCCCATCAGAAACTTCAGCACTTGCTCTTTTAAGACACACTGCAGCTGTACTTAGAGACAAAGCTCATTACCTGACAGATCATTTCAGGTGATTCTACAGATGTGTGAGCAGACATGGAAAATATCATTCAATATGCATACTAGCCTTCGGTAGATATTGGCACGAGCAGCCACTGGGACACATCATGTCAGAACATCACATAGCCTATTTATAGTATGTTCCATTAACATGGCTGGATCAGATTTTTTCAAATAACATCTATTTTGCATGCATGCAATATTTGTGAGCAAACTTCTACAAATGCACATGTCCTGGGTGTCTCTCAAAATTCAACAGATTCTCTCTAGCCTTAAGACTCAATTTATCATGCATATAAATGCCTTTGTGTATGTATACGTGAGTTTTGTGTGCCTATATATATTTGCCTAACCAAATCTTCCCCAAGGAATTCTTCACACATTGGCAAAACAGATCATAGTATAATTATATATCGCAATGCATTTTGAGTAATGTTTCAGATCATCTTGTAACAGCTGGTAAAAGTCAATACCAGTGTAATGACTAAAACGGATGTACTCTCATTTACAAAAGATCTAGTTATTGTACATTTGTTGGTTATGCTCAAGATGTAAAAGTGCCTTTAAAAAACAATGTCAACATATAAAAGAACAAATACATGCCCCAGAAGACTACCTCTCTAATTAACTAAGATTGAGGAAGAGGTGAGAATTCTAGCTTAGAAAAGCAAGAAAAAGTTTAAGTAACTAAAAGCTGAACTACCCCAATATCTTCATAGGGAAACTAAAACTTAGTATTCTCTACCTGCCTATTTTTCCTTGAATTGTATGATGCTGCCCACACCTTCAGTTAGCCTGTAATCAGAAGAGATCACAGTGTATAACAGAAATCCCACTGCATGGAATGAGCTATAATCAACTGATTTATTTCATGATTTGTTTAGGTTTGGATGCTCGCAATTTTCAACTATAAAATGTGGGATTTAGGTAACTAAAAGGAGTAGCATCCCTTCCAAAAAGACTATATTCAAAAGCTATGCAGTCTCTGAATTCTGAGATGCTTCAAGTCTTCTCCCCCCCTTGCAAAAAGTCACTACAGAATCCTAGATGGTTGTTGCCTATATGAAAAAAATTGACCCCATTCAAAGAAATAATCCCTATCTCAAAGAACCAGGTCTCACTGTGTGGTAAAGAACTCAATTATTGTAATTAGTGAATGGCCATTTTTTAACTCCAAACCCTGATATTCTGCAAAAATCTCATGGCTCTGGATCACTGTTTTTCTGCTAGATCAGAGAGGGATGAAATATCAGAAGAACAGGGACACCAATGTTCTTTCCTCACTTCTTATATCCTTCAGATTCTACATTTACTTCTTTCTGTCCACATAAACAAAAAGAGGAACCATCTGGCTTTAGACCAAGTTTCTCCTGCCACAGGAACCCTGGATATTCTTCTTCAGAAGAAAAGCTTCTTTTCAATATGAGTCTGGGTAAACAATCAGGAATCCCAGAAGAGAGCCAGTCTGTAATACTCTCTTCTTCAACCTCAGTTATTTTACCAATGTGCACTTGGATGGAAATAGAGTGTAAATGTTCACTGATTCAGGTCTGCGTTATTTTGGTAGCATGTATAAACTTCAATTCCAAGCTAAGCATCAACCACACTCAACAGGATATTGAAATTCATAGCACAATAACAAAATAACTGAGTGATGTTGATCTCAGCCTGTGCCTTGGTAGTTAACTGTTTTATTATTATTTATAGCTTTCATTGCAGTTTTGCTCAAAGGCTCCTCTACAGGATCAAACCCTGTTCTGTCTGGTTCTGTGAGAAGAATACAATATATATACTTAAAAAAAAAAAAAAGCACAGATCTATCAAGCTGATGGCCAGCATTCATTTTCCTAGTTCCATATTGCTTGGTTGTTAAATAGACCGTCCCCAGCTTCCCCCTTTTTCCTAACCGTTCTTATCCTCCTTCAGCACAATCACTCCCAAAATATATTTAACAATCCCTCTTTGCACCCAGATCACTTATTACTGCCAACCTGGATGAATTTATCACTGTGTCCTACTGGTTTTACCTTTCAAATATTCCATCCCTTATTTGGAACTATATATACAGAGAGATGACATCTTAGATTATATTCTGGATTTGATGAAGCTTTTAATCAGGTCAGTTAAGAGAGGTCTACAGCAAGTTGCACTGCTGTTTATTCTCCATACATATTTTTTATAAAAAGTGAATTACAGATGCTAAAACAAATTTGATATGAGATCATAGTCAATACTGACAGAAAGGCAAAGTCAATGTTCAAGGTAGAAGGGTTGGTAGGAAAAACATAAAAATTTTGCTTGTTAATTCTGACATTTTAAACTCTTAGCATCTAAAACAAAAATGTGTCAAAATCCAAGATGAGTGGAGCCATGATAATCTTATGCTAGACAGAACAATCCTATTCAAAACCAGTCTTTCAAGGAGCACTTCCAATCAAACAGATCTTCTCTAGTCTTAAATCTCTGATTTATAGCAATATATAATTTTATGACTTTTAAAATATACTGAAGAACATATAAACTCATTCTGAAGGTAAATTTACTAATCTGTGTTGATGGCATAAGAGCAGCTCCAGAACTCATATAAATTAGTAGGTCAGAATCACCTAGTTGAACTTGCTGAGCAGGAGACAGAATCTGGGCAACACCAAAAACCTATCAATTAATGAAAAAAAACCCAAAACAGTCTAAAGAGAAGTACAAGAAAAAGCATTATTATGTTTGTAAAGAATTACATCTGGTCCTGTCTTTTAATCCTCCCTTTGTAAAATGTTAAACTGCAAAAAGACTAGAAATTGAAGAAATCACAGAAATTTCAAAAGTTTTCCCAAAATTTGTTCTACACATTTTTGGTGATTTGGTTAGCTCGTGTGGTGCATGATGTAATAAACAATATCAAACACAAAATCAACTGATATACAACTAATAGCTGATCACCACAACCCAGGTATAAACAGGATTTAGGCACACCGGGTTCACCATAGTACCCGCTAAGAAGACTGTTGTATCAATGTATCTATGTCAGATACCTATGTTGCACTGAAGTTGTTCCACCTCTTTCTCACTCTAGGCGCTGAAGAGAAACTCCTACCACAGAGTGCAAAAGTTCTTTTCCAAATTTGTTGACATTATCTGAAAAAAAAACAAAAACCTTCAGCTATGAGAATTCTTTTTGTAAATAACAAATGTTTATTTCCCAAGCAATGGTTATTTTATTAGATCAAATTCCTCCATTTTAGAATTTAATTTTGTACAATTCAGCAGCTTCTTCCTCTGTCATGACTGGCAACCAAGGTTTACTTGAGGAAAAATTACTTCTGTTTTAAAATCAGTCAAAGTAGAATTGAATCACAGATTAAAAAAAAAAAAAAAGATTGCCTGTGGACATTGGCTGTTTATGACATTCTAAAAGCAGCTTATGAAAACCTGTTCAGTAAGCTCATTTGGTTTTTAGAGACCAAGTTGTGGTTTACAGTTAAACTCAGCTCATTTTTTTCTCTGATCATAGGAATGAAACTTCCTGTTTATTTCAGTGTTCACTTCATATATTAATTTATCAATGTATTTAATAATTTATGCATGCAGTTTATACTTTCAAAACATTTGGAAAAAAGTGCAAACATTACAGACAATTACCTGCAACAGGCAAATAATTTCAATTTTGTGTCAAACCAGATCTGCCAGACAGATGACCCTGGAAACAGCATTGTCGTCTAAGAATCAGATACTCCAAGGATACAGAAAGAGAAGCAAACAAACGACCAGTGTCAAAAAGGGACTCAGAAACATTTCATGCAGCAACAACCACAAGGTTAAGAATGAGCCCAGAAGTGCAGGGAAGTAATGCAAGGATTCCGATGAAAAATTTTACAATGATTTCCAGCAGCAACATGAGCAAAAACTAGAAATCATTCTAATTCATATTTGGGTGCTATTTTCTGAAATGCTTAGACCCTGCAGTCAGCAAAAGTCCTGCCACTGCCTTCCAAAACTGGAGATTTCCAACACTTTTATCCTTAGGTTCTATTGGAGGCCAAAAAATCAAACAACTCCCCCCAAAAACATCACCAACAAAAACAGAACAATGATAAGTAATCACAACATTAAGGAAAATCAAATCATGTTTACTGATGACATTAAACCAAAACCTGTTTTTGTAAGTGACTTGAAGTCTCATTGTGTTTCTTAAGGGGCAGGTGCTCTGGGAATGATTACGCTTCCAGGAAATGCCATGTTCTCCAGTGTTGTCACAGGTACACAGCGTGAGGCTACACAGTATGAGCCCACCTTGTGACCCCATTCACAGTGGGTGAGGTGGGGTGAAAACAGAGGTTCTGGACTTTTTAGACCAGGCAGTACATTAGCCAAATCAGTTTGTGAGGTCTACTGCTTCATAACAAACTGTAAGTCACATAAGACCTGCCTTGTATGCAGATGCCAGTCACAACCTGTATCTCCCTTCTGGGAGCCAAGCCACCAGAAGAAAGAAATAAAAGAAAAGGCGGAGAGAAAGAGAGCAAATATATTTCTAGAAGTAGCAAGCAAATAAGCAGACATCTGTCTTTGAAGCACTTGGGTAAATTCTTCCTGTAGCTACATGCACAGAGCTCCTCAGCAATTTCTGGCCCAGAGTTGAAAGGCGGTGTGCATTCTCCCCAGCTTCAGTATTTTGAACCCACTCCAGATCTTGCTGCTGAATGTAAAATGTGAAAAACAAGTTTAAGAGAGGTATAGAAATATCAAAGTCATTAGTACTCCAATGAGCCCTTCAAACCAATGCTACTTCTGCCAGCTGCTGAATATTAAATGAGGCAAGACACAGACATGACTGAGAGCCTGAAACCTTGCCCTTCTAATCAGTGCCTGGAGGAAGAGAATTTCCGGCCACTAAAGTAGTCAACCAGGACCTGACAAGCCATTCATTAAAACAGAATGGTCTATTAGTGTCTCTCCTTGTTTCAAGGTTACCATATAAATCAAATTACAAAACCCAAGACCTTTAGGAAGATGAGTAGAGCAATCTGATCCAGAAAAATAGCAAGCTGTAAAAATTGCTTGCAAAAAAAAAAAAGCAAACAAACTCTGAGATGAAACAATAATTGCCACATAATTGGCATGGCTGAAGCTCAGGAAGTTTCAACAATGAAGTTTTGATAAATTATTACTAAACATCCCAAAAAGCAAAACCTGTTCTGGGATGATACCATTCATTTCTCTGAAAGGAAAAATGTGCTTGAGAAATCTGTGGCAGGAAAATACTAATAAGTGATGACAAATACAAATGCACCATTAAGTTTGAACAGAGACTATGTTCCACAACACAAACTAATTCTCAAAACTCCCACACAGAATTTGATGTTCCTTTCACAGGAACTATATTTGTTTTCTTCTATGGGCCCTAGTAGTTAAAGTGTGTTTCAGTCCTGTAGCGCAAAAGTAGAACATACTTATGCCAACATCTGGGGCCAAAACCTATGTTAAAAAATTACTTTTATTCAGAATGAAAAAGAGAATTGCAAGCGAGTTTTCTGCAGCACAATGAAGTTCTTGTGCCTACAGACTACATGGAGTAAGAATTGCAGCATAGCAAGGATACTGGACTTTAAAAAGGGTATTTACTTTCTCGAAACACCTGACAACTACCTGTAATCCTACTACTTTGCTAAAAATCCAACTGATGATAGCCTTAAAATTGTTATTATTTCAGTACCATAGATACACCTCATTACAGGTATTATTAACAAGCCCACTAAACTGTTTATAACTTAAATAACAACACACATAAAAATAGTTGTTGCTGGAATGGTTATTTTACACAGCTGGACAAAATCTTGTAGTGAACATCAAGGACTTCACACTGCTAAAATAACATTCAGTAGATTTTCTGTAAACTGCACTTTTTTCCAGTTGTTTTTGTCTGACTTTGAGAAATACATCTTCCAGGCAGCTGCCTTAGCTTTGAGCTTCTATACAGATAGTAAACTTCTTTTCTCCTGACTAGGGCTATATGATCTCACCTGAGGTTATGTTACTAACATCTTTCATCACAGATCCAAGGTGGGGTAATATACATTCTATCTCAACACTGAAACAATGAAAGCTGGCTGAATATCAAAAAATCATTTACTTGAGCTAGTTTGCTTAAGCATCAACACTTGTGGGTGATCTTTTTCAGAGTTTGCTCAGGCTATACATATCTTTTGGACATGAAAAATTATTCTGGAAATCAGGCAACAAATGTCTCATTCACAAGGATGCAGGCATTTTTTTTTCCCTTCTAGTAGGCCAATTATATCCAGAGTATTCTGAAATGCATATAAAGTATTAAGGACAAAATTTAGCCAAACTTTAACACTATTGATTCAGTGTAGGTAAAGGTGAAAAGGGTTCTTTGTAGGTCACCCAAGACAAGTCAGGACTATGGACTGAAATGAAGCCTGTGCAGTGCTAAGAGGAAACATATTTTGTAGTTTTGGGACTACTGAGGGCTATGTATCATGATGTCTATAGTGAGTAGTGAGTATCTATATAAGTAGATAGAATACTGGCCTGTCAGATAAATGTAAGCAATAAATGATACTATTACAACTCATTAAGATGAGTCATCTAGGTCTAGCATCTATTGTAGATATAGTAAAGAAGTTCTAATCAAGCCCAGAACTATATTAACTCTTACACAGCCAGCATGTACAATCGTACTCCTACAATCTTTCTTCTAGGCACGTTTAATGTTAATGTAAACAAGCCACAGACTATAAGATAATTTTTGCAGAAGGGCGAGGACGGGATCTAAATATTTGTCCAAAATACACAAATAGAAGTGTATTATACATTAATGAATATATATATTTGCAGATGAGCTAAATATTTTTCTATTTTAATAAAACCATAAAAAATACATAAAGTTAGCTGAATTTGACTTGTATGAGAAAATTGTTTACTCTAGAGTCTAGGCAACTTAGCAAAGCCAAAAATCTGAATCCAATTTAGAAAGCAAATAGCAGACCAAATATATCATTAGCTGAGGAAGCATTCTAGCTGCTCAACCAAGGCAAAAAATGTCCTCCTAAAACCTGAAACAAAACCATGTTAAAATAGGAGTGTTACACAGAAAACATCCATTACATGGATCATACCAAATAAATCATTATACAGTCCTCAGAGGACCCAATCTGCATAGCTAAATTAAAGCAGGGATTTAAAAATGTTGAAAACCTATTTTGACTAGCTCAGTCAGGTTCAAATTAAGTCAGATGCAAAAAGCTTCTCATACTGTTTGCAAGGAAAACTTATGGTAGCCAATTATATTTCAAAGTGCTATAAAACATATTTGATGAGACTGATATATTAGTATTTCCAGACTATTTCTTAGTGCTCTACTAAGTGCTTTCTGAGTAATCTTACAAACTATGAGGACATCAAAAGTACAATTAAGTGTTCTATATTTAAAATTAAAATAAAGAAAATCTTCCTCTCAAACTGTAAACATACAAAAATTTAATTGTGGCTTCATATCTTTACAAAACTCTGGTCTTTTCAGATCAAGTGATTTTATTGCAATTCTGTTATATTACACATAGACTAAACGCTATAGTGATTATGCTATAGAACAAATTTCAGATACCATCCACCTCTTTCTGAGAGAATTTCTCTTGTGTCTGAGAAACTTCCCAGTGAAAACTTCCTGAAGAATAATATATTCCAGAAAAGTTATTGCTTTAGTCCTTGTACCAACTATTTCTGTTAGTGATGGCATAGGAGTGAAAAGCAGATCTGGATCAAAGGCAAGTATGAAATCAGCTTTTAGAGCCTGCTTGGTTTTATTGCCAACATATTTTATAGACCAAAAGACAAAAAATGCTGAAAGTGTATTAGAATATACTAGAAGATCTAAAACAAATGAAAAGACAGACAAATATTATCCGGAAACCATCCTGATTCCACCTTTGCCAAGCATACAGCTATTGAATACCAAAGGCAATTAAAGTTAACCTTGTTATTCCCATATAAGCATGCTAGCTGCACCTCTGTATAAACTGTCTGGAATGGTCCTTATTTATCTTTCACCATTTGTTCGAAAATGATGGACTCCCATTTCTGATTAGTTTCTAGACTCTGAGCTCTGTTTTCAGGTTGCCAAGTCTTTTCTAAACAGGAAAACTCCTAATAAAGACTAGGAAACACTGTTACTTCTGTACAGCTAGCTGGCTTACGAATATGGATGTACCTATGAAAACCAGCAATCTCCTAAGCATTTGTGTACACACAAAACACGTGAGTGTTCTCAAAGCAAGTAAAAAGGGACACAAACATGATCGACATGCACATTTGAAGAAATGTCCACGAACATTGTGTTTTGGTGTTCAGTCATCTGCATTTGTATGTGTCACTTTGCCAAATAGCTACAGTATTTACTGAAGTAGTTTTCTGAAGTAGTTTTCCCAAAAAATAAGGGGTAGATGTTACTGTAGCTATCTCACAGATGTGAAAAGCTAATGTGAATTTCCTAACTTAAGCAGGCCTGAAAATCCTACCCTGTGTAACATACCAAATCGAACACAGACCACAGTTTTATTCCCTTAAGTGCTATTACCTCTCTCAGGCATACAAATCACACACTAATATACATATATACAATATAAGATACTTTGGGTTTTGTACATTATTAATGTACCGAAATAAGATATCCCAGTCCTTCAGGCAGCACATACATACACGGTAAATCAACGTTTCAGCTAGATTTTCCTGCAGAGTATACTTTCTCCAAATCAGCTATCTCTTAGCATAAACACAAATGAACCAAAATTACAATTTCACTTTAATTTCTATTGAAGAGAAACAAAATTCTTTCTCACACCCAGTTGAAATTAAAGACTGAGAACAGATATCATCTTTTGGCATACAGAGTGATTTAGGACAATTGGTAAAAGCTCCAAGAATTGTTGAAATCTCTCCATTTCAATAAACCATCACATACCAGGTTTGTCATCTTAATGTGATAATATAACAGTACTATAATATTCCCACAGTCATTTGTCAATAAACACATTTGAAGTAGAAACCAGTTTCAAAAGTGAAAATTTTAAAGTGCTAATGCTGAAAATATCAATATCAAACATTTAAACATTTTTGGAATTTTGGAGGAGCAGAAACGCTTGGTTTGTATTTTCTTCCTGAGCTAATTTTGAATGAAACTGACCTGTTTTCAAAGCATTTGAATTCCAGTGAAACAACAAATTCTAACAGAAAGGTATCTACAAAAAAAAGTACTTTCAGAGGTGCAATTGCAACTCTGTTATTCTTCCACATTCCTTAGTCAGATTAGTTTCAATTAAATACACCTTAAAGCACACAGGGATTTCAAAGCCCTTAGATGTCCTTTCAAAGTCCTCTCCCTACTTCTGTGCAAGATCCTGGTTTAGGGCTGAAAACTAACATCTTGAAGTCATCATGCAGAGAATATTAGAGCAGGTGGAAAGTTCTTTGAGTGCCTGCAAGAGCACTGATTACAGAAGGTTTTTTAATCATGGTCTCTTCACCACTTTGTTTGGGCAAGCAAATCATGCAAATGAAGTGGCCCAAAGAATTTGAATAAAAGAAAACAATAAGAACCAAAGAAGTAACACTGTTCCCACTTATGCCTGCTTTAGAAATCTTGCTTTCCTCCAGAGTACTCCACTTCAGAACGGGTAACAAAATGCCACAATTTAGTTCTAAAGATACTCAATCTGCTCTTGCACTGGAGTCACTTGGGCAATGTGTTGCTATATCCATTTTAGCATAAGTAAATAACAAGCTTGATAATAAAACTCTTGGAAGGGCTAAATTGCAATTGGGCTCAGCAGGTGTCAGAGAGCAGAGGCTCTTCAACTAGATGCATATAGAGCTGGGTTTCGAATGAAGAGATCTCCCAGCCATCAGCATGTAACCTCTTCTTTTTAACATACCTTGCAGCATGACAGCTGTGATGCATGAATATTGGGAATGAAAAAGGCCATTCAGCCTACTGAGGTTCAACCTTTCCTTGTACATTATTTTCCTGAGACACATACAATCATTACTTGAATGACCCTAGTGTTTTTTGCATTCACAACTTTGCCCTGTGGGGACTTCATGCATTTATTATTCGGCAACAGAAAAAAAGTGTTTCTCATCGCCTTGCCTGAATTTATTTTTCTTTCACTTCCTTTTACAGTAGTGACTCAGTCATCTGTAGCAAGTTCAACACAGTAACTTCAGGTTTAGTTTTTAGAGTGGCACTGCATTTTCATTCTTATTAACACTGTTTTTTTAGATAATATTCTATCTTGGTTCTTTAATTTGGTCTTGAAGGAGCTGTCAATCAGCCAATTTACCTTTGTACTATCTGGGTCCAGCTAGCAGAGGCATACAATAAAAAAGACAAAAAGAAAACCCTTTTAAAACCACTGGAATTTCAAAGCATTGAATCATCCATCATCTTTTAAAATGTTCTACTATTTTAATTCCAAGAGTCCTAAGAATAAAATGTTTGCCCTTATGACAGTCAGCACGGACTCCTTTTTCTTTAACCAGGAAATAAAATTCATTTGTATTCAGAATTAAGTGATCATCTTATTTATCCAATTTGATTATATACTCTTTAGATGCAACACATGTTAATAACTAAGGTGCTTTCTGGTTTGAGGCTCGGCAGCACTTTCAGTTGATCAGTTTCAGATGATTAAAGATCTGTTGAAAATATTATGATTAATCTTCAAATTGTTTTTGGACTTGATACAGTTTTAGTAATACTTTAATTTATTTTGGTTTTCATAAAAGAAACAAAAAGATGCTTTTTAGGAATTAAATTGTAAAGTAGAAAAAAAAAAAGAAAGCCAGGGCTTTATCTACCAAGACTTGAAGTGTTACCCTCCTTATCTTAACAGGTTTCTTAGTGAAAAGGAATACTGCTTTAGAACATTATGTAACTTTACTACCTCCTTTACACCTCCTTTCTTTTGTCACTGTTAATTAGACTGTGTCCCATTTCTGTTTTCAGTTCTATTACTCTAGGCTGAGACTGGCAAAAACCCCAGCTAACAAAGTCTTTATGAAAGCTATTATTTTTAACAAAAATAGTGAAAACAAAAAAAAATCAAGGATCTCAGTAACAGATTGAAGAAGTATCTGACATACACTTTTTGCCCTTTCTTTACCAATATTCAACAGTATGATTTTTGCTAACAGTATAGCATTTTTTGAAACCTTTATTAACTAAAAAAGCAAAACCAAAAAATATTACTCAAAATCACAGCAAGCTATTAGCCTAGATTGTTAATCTGTAACATAGGTGCATAATATTCTAATATTGGAATAAATATTATTTTAACTTTTGAACAAAATATTATGTTTGCATCCCTAGTTAGTATTTTATTTCATTCAGTTCAGCAAGGAATGTAAACAGTTCTCAGAGGTTCACGTGTTTGTTCTTACCCAAAGTGGAAAATAGGAAGTCTTCACTTGAAGAGTGAAGGTACCACATAATTACATCATCATTCCCCTTCCCTCCTGCCTTTTTTTTAAGATTTCAGACAATATTCATATGCTGTATAGAAGCAGTAAGATAGAACAGAAAAGAAACTAATTCTCATTTCAATTTTAAATTCTGGATGTAATTGATGTTTCAGTGTTCCTCAAGCCAAAACACCTTTACTCTGCCTCCAGTATAAATAGGACTTACTTCCTCAGGCCAACAGATTTTGGACAACGCATAAAGACATAGAAGCCTGAGACACCTGTGACATATAAATAGAACATTAATGCTCCCAATCTGGAAAAAAATATATTACAGAAACATGATACAGACCTCATCTGGATTTAATGGCACCCACACTAGTTTAAAGTCTGAAGAAAAAACTCCAAAGAACACCCTATATATACTTATACTTATACTTATATATACTTATACTTCTATACTTAGGATCTGACTATGAGAGCTCCTATGTACTGTCTTCTCCCTTTGATTTCAGGTTTTCATGCATGAAGATTTCTTTGGTCTTCCTGTCTGGGAATTTTTGTCCTGGAGAATTCCAGGAACCTATACAATAGTCCATGATTTTCAGAAATCTGGCAAAGTTGTTGGAGCTACTCCCAAGTGCTGAGCAGCCGCCATATCAACTGAACAGCACATGTGCAGTCAATCTGTTATTTCCTGAAAGCACTAAATTCACTGTTCAGACTTTGTACAGGTGTTTTGTACAGCTGCAAGAAAACTCAGAATTACTGTGCAAAGCACAGAATGTTTGCAAAGTGCATAGGCCGTGGGTTTCACTTGCCTTGTCACAGACTTTTCTGTCCAAAGAATCATGGAGAAAAATATACCTGTCTTTCACGGACTACACTGAATTTTTCAGTTGCCCCTTACATCTGAAATGGTAAATAAGGCTCTTCAGATTGACTTGGAAGAATGCCTCCTCAGAACATCTCCAGGAGTCTGGATTCTAAAGTATCAAGTTCTCTCTCCAGCCCGTTAAGTCTATAAAGTGATGTCTGACAGGCAAATAGTTTCTTACCAATGATAGCAGGAGGACAAAAGCTCTCAATGAAATTAATGTCCTGAATTAGTTAGTTTGCAAAATGTTTCTGACTTCCCAAACTCTCATTATTTTCCCATCTTTTCTCATTTAAATGCTTATCCAGATGTTAAACTCACTAATCTCTAATAGGAGATAATGTTAGGTGATATGAAAGGCACTTGGGGATGGCATGAAAAGAATTTGGATCATCCACATCATTGACAATTCCCCTTTCAATGGACCTTCTCTCTTGCAAAGGCCAGACTTCACCGGCACAATTCAGCTTTTTCCCTGGAACCTAACAGCCACCGCAGTTCTTAGCAAAACATATTAGCTCAGGCACAGAACGGTACTAAAATACCTGTGTGGCTTCCAAAATGGAGCTTACACACATCTGGCTGATTAAAATTTGGGCTTTGTAGGTGAGGCAGGATAGATTCCAGCAGACCCAGATTGCATGGTACCACAGGGTGCTTCAGGTAAAGGGATAAGATCACTTTATCTGACAAATATGGAATAATCCAAACCTTTTCATTATGTCTTGAAATTGTTGATGCTGAATTTCATTATGGTTATTCTTCAGATCTCTCTTTCTGAAGTTCCTTATTCTACTCTCATATAAGTAATTCAAATTTCCAAATTATTTATGAAGAGGTTGAACATGAGAACCTTCCATCCCCACCCAATGTGACCTTTGGCTTATGCAGGAATTCACTATTTATCCCAGTTTTTTTTTTCTTTCTTAGTCAGTTTTATCCTTTAGAAAGATTGAGTCATGAAATTCTCAATAATTTCTATGGAAAAACTAAATGTAATGTAAATTACTTTCAGGAAGGAGATTCTGTGCACAGAGACAGTCACAGTCCTGCTGTCAAGTTCCTTCTACTGTGTTTCCAGCCTTTTACAGACAGAATAGCCCTGGAGCAAACAAACCTCCAGAAACTGCATTTCTTGGAAAACAGGTTGCATGGGTATAACTTTAAGAAACCCCTGGTGATTAGACAAGCAAACTTTTTCTTTAAAAATATGTATTTATTTTCCACTCTAGGAAGATGACTTGTCAGGAGAGACTGGTGCTGGGAGGATTTGAGGAGGGATGACTTTTGACCTCAGATGTACGCGGGTGTATGGAAAGAGTAAGATCCCTAATAATGTCTTAAGAAACCACCAAATACAACTGAGAGTGTTTTTGACTTGCAGGACGTATGCTTTAGGACAGTTACAAGCAGTCATGTATCCTTTCTTTACAATCCTATACAACCACAAAACCCTTTAGGCTAGTAACCCATCTCCCCTCCAAGTAGTTTAAACAAAAAGAAATACTGCAAAGTTTCAGGATCTACCATGTGGTAATTTTGGGTAAATGGTGATTTTATCACAGAAGTCATTCAATTATATTACCAATAATTAAAGAATTCAAATTTATATATAATTATATATAGCTAATAAATAAAGGATTATAATTATAATTACAATAGACACTGCTATATCAAAAATATTCTGTTTTAGCAAAAATAAAAATTTCTAAAACCTTCATGCACTTATAAGGCTCAGGTTAGCTGACACAATACACATAACTTTGTATTTTCATATACTTTCAATTCAAAGAGCTCAGACACTGCCCTTCGGTTAGAATGATGAAACAATGGCATGATATACCCAGACAGTTCAAAGATTGTATCAGTCATATTAGGTCAAGTCAACTGGCTAGTAACAAAATCAGAAGCCAGACTGAATGGTGAGAGTATGTAACAGTGAAGAAATCTTCTTTGACTCCAGTAAAATTTGAGTAAATTTTTGGACATCCTTTGACTGCTTGCATATGGTCGGGTATTTCTAAAAGTTTAAGGCATGACTCCACGCAGAGTTCAAAGGTATACTGTCGCGGTCCGCGGGAGTAGCGGGAAAGAATCATACGCAGTCACAGAATGCAGATTCAATTCCAACTTTATTCAGCAATTTGCCCATCTTATATATGTTTGTGCAGTCGTGGCATGCAGGCATGCGGCGCCTTGGCCACTTTGATTGGTTAGCTGCTATGAAGCACGCGGCGTTTGCCTTAATATGATTGGTTTACAATTTCTGTTCACGCGCCTAAAGCGAATACACGATCGGTGCAAAGTTGCTGTTCACGTGGAGGGGCTTATCAGCCCCCTCCTTTACTTATTTACCACTACTTATCTTCCCCTTCTGTAATGGTCTAGGAATGCTCAAGGAGAGTTCACATAGCCGCAGGGATCCTCACAGATTATTGTTGTGAAGCACTGCAAGGGCCCCAACACCTCCCCCTCTTTTTCAAATAATAGATCAACCATTTTCTGTACCCGAGCTAGGATGCATTGCAGTATGCAAGGCCCACAAATCAATAGGAGCATACCCACGACACCTACGGTAATCAGCTGTTTTAGTCCCGCCGCCAACCAGGGCCTGATCCCCAGCCCCCAAAGCCACCCGTCAATCCCAAGGCCATTCTCCTGCTTCAGTTCATGTAGCCCATTCTGAATATTTCTTATACGCTCATGGATTGATTGCAAGTGGTCTGTAAGATTTAGACAGCACATTCCTTCAAACTCTTCACACCCATGACCGTGAGCTAAGAGCAAGAAGTCTATGGCGGCTCTATTCTGTAGCACAGCGTGGTTTACGCTCAGCACATCCTGGGACATCTCATCTAGCACTCGCGATGTAATATTTAACTCATTTTTGGTCCAACAGGCCAGTTGCTCTGCCAATTTCATCGCCTTAAGCCCAGCGGCTCCTGGCAGTAGCGTGGCGGTTACCAGCTGCCGGAAGTCTGACCAAAAGACGGGGTCACCAACATCACTACATGCTAGCTCATGCACGCTCCTTTTAGTCCGCCCTCCCCTAGCCCAGTTCTGCAGCTGAGTGATATTGGGGTGGAATAGGCTCAACCGCCCCAGATAGCACGGACCCCCTCTCAGGATGCACGGTACTCCGTTCCAGGCTCTATCTCCGCAAATCAAGAACACCCCAGGAGGCAGCGCCTTTGGTGTGGTGTGGTTTGTTGCATTGCAGTTTGAATACATCTGTCCCTGGACGCTGCTCGCGTCTATGGCAGAGTTCAAAGTCGCCCATTCTGACGAGGGCAGATTGAGCTTTTCTGTTGGGGGGGGGAAGCTGACATACCCGCCAGTACCGCTTTCTGAGGTGTTGGCCGTCGTACAACTGAAGAGATTCAATTCCTCAGGGTCTGATGCTAGGGTCTCATTCAGGGCCAGGATAATGTGACACTGCCACCCCCCATCGCGTTGCCACTCGTTTAACCCTGGGGCCGTTATCGTCTTATTAACGGCTGTGAAGTTCAGGGTTGTCTCGTTACTAACATATGCCTTGAATTCCTCTGCTCTCCAGGTGGGGAAACCGATTAAACATGTCCTGAAAGGGTCGCCCACCTTGCCCATAGACAGGCAGAACGATGTCTGGCCGGTCCTGTTTGCGATCGTAAGCCACACATTTTTCCTTGGATTGTTAAGTGTGTGTATTGCCGCGCTCAGGCTGCTCAAACTGATTATGCTGCCTATAAGCATGGCTAGGGCCGCCCTTCCACCAACACCCCCAATACTCTTTTGTTCGTGCCCAGTCATGGCAGCACGATTACAATCACAGTCCTGTTCGTTTCGGGTAAGGATGGTGCTTATTCGTTTTGTCCTCTGTCAAGAGCCCTCAGCTCCTGCCGTGGGTCTTCAAGCGCAGGTAGCAGCTGACTCGCGAGCTGTCTCCGGTGAGCAGTCGTCCGCAGGCCCAGCGTTACTCTTCTTCAACCACGGTCGGACCCACTTTGTGGGTATCCACTCCGTACCAGTACCTGCAATGACACAAGCATACCCTCGGCCCCAAGTTAGTAACTCCACAGGTCCCTGCCATGAGTTTGTTTGTGGTACCCATCGGGACACGAGCGTTTTAATGGGCCTCGTGGTCTGCGCATGTCGTGCCCCCGGGCTGATCAACTCCCCTTGGTCTATTTCGATAAGGTTGCGCCAATTTAACACATAGCAGGCCTTTGCTACAATGTCGTGGACGGGGAGGGTTAGCTCCCCCTCTTTTTTCAATACAGCGAAAAGACGTTTTAGATCTTGATGACGGCGCTCCACGATGGCCTGACCAGTGGAATTGTAGGGGGCCCCCGTGAGGTGTGTGATGTCCCAGTCCTTCATGAAGGTGGCACATGCCGCGCTGGTATAGGCGGGTCCGTTGTCCGTCTTAATTCGATTAGGCCTTCCCAATGCGGCAAAGGCCTGCATCCAATGCAGACGGCAGGCGGTAAAGCGTGTAGAAGTTGTGGCAGTGGCCCAGGTCATTTTACTGAAGGTGTCGACTGTGACGTACATATTTAAGATGACCAAATTCTAAAATATCATAACGTCTGTTTGCCATAATTCATTAGCTCTCAAAACTCTAGGGTTCGCCCCTTCCTTTGAAGGCATTGGGGTGAACTACTGACAGTCTGAACAAGACAAAATAATGTCCCTGGCCTGCTGGATGGGTAGCTGAAACTGCCTCTTCAGCGAGCAGGCGTTTTGATGAAAGAAGGAGTGAGACAGCCTGGCTTGTTCCAGAAGGTTGGGTACCACCGCTGGCATGGCTGCAGCATCAGCGCATCAATTTTCCTCAGCGATGGGTCCGGCCAGGTCCGTGTGTGAGCGTACATGTAAAACATAAAAGTCATGCTTTCTGTGATTAATAAGAGTCCAAAGAGCATAAAGTTCTGCACAGAGCAATGGATTGGAGACCTCACGGAGAAGGGAGGCCTCTAACCTTTGCACAAGGCCTGCGGCATAACAGGAACCAGTAACAACATTTACAGGTTCCTTGGCACAAAGTTCAAAAGCCATACGGACAGCCACCATCTCCAGTACCTGTACCGACCCTCGTTCCTGTGTACGTACTGTTGTTTTCCATTGTTACGTGACAGGGTCCTGCCACATGATAGCAGCCCTTTTAGATCTGCCCGAAGCATCGGTGAAGACAGTTAAACCAGGAACCGGGACAGGGCGACAGCGGCGTCGAGTGACTAGGGGTAGGCTGCCAGCCTCTGCCCATAACCTGTGCCGAGGATAATGAATGGAAAGCTGCCCAGTGAAATCAGCAAAGGCGATTTGAAAACCCCAATCTTCTGAAATTAACCAGTTCAAGTTGTCTATAGTGGCTGGGATATAAATAACTTCAGGGTCACAGCCGTTCATGGTTTGCAGTCTCTCCCTGCCCTTAATGATAAGCTTAGAATACATTTCTGTAAGAGTCCATAAGGTTTTCGGTGGAGTATGTTACAGAAAAATCCATTCCAAAATGTGCAAGGGATCTTTGCTTTTTGTATCCCATTGAAATAATACTGCAAAAGGCTGGAAGCTGTTGGCAATCAGGGCTAAATAAAAAGGCAATGAGAAATCATGTCGCCAACCCTGGCATTCCTCCAGAGCGCGGGCACATAACTGGAGTGCCTTTCTCGCTTCAGGTGTCAAAGTTCGAGTGGAGGTTAGGGAGGTGTCCCCTTTGAGCTTTTCAAAAAGGGAGTGTAGCAGTTCCGTGGAAAGTCCTAGCACTGGTCAGAGCCAATTAATGGCTCCTAATATTTTTTTGTAGGTCATTAAGCATGACAATATGGTTTAATTGCAGTTGGACTGGCTGCAATTACAACAAGAAGTGAAGGAAGAGAATTAGAGCCATTATCTCTGAGGATCATAGTCAAAAGGTTGTAGCATTACTTTAGATTTGAGGTCGGTGGGCGGATCGAGCACCAGGATCTGCTCGTGCTTTGCCCGAGCCCCAGCGGCCGGCATCTCACTCGCTCGCTACCGCGGGAGGAGGAGCGGGAGGGGGAGGCGGGGAGGCCGGGCGGCGGCTCGGTGCTGGTGCTGGCGCTGAGGGGCGGCCGCCGCTTCGTGCCCCCCCCCCCATAGGTTGAGATGGTGGTACGAGCTTGTTGTAAAATTTTCCAATCATGTGGTTCCCATTTCCCCTGACCATTCTGTTGTAGCACGGGGAACGCCAGTGCTGTGGGGCCCTCGGACCCCGCAACAGGCTTCCATTGTCCTTCTATTATAGCGTCCTTGATAATACCACTCCAGCAGGACTCCCTTGGAAGTCTGGCGAGGGGATTTATTAAGCAGGGAGGGACCTCCCTCTCTTTTTCCGCGTCCTCCTGTGCGTGCGCTCCCGACGCGGCTTCCTCATTCAACGCCCTTTGAATTGCCGCGACCGTCCGGGCTTCCCCATGCAGTTGTTCTATCATGAGCCGCACCTCTCGATATGTTTTTGCCAGATGCCTGGCCTCCTTTCCTCCGTTTTGGATAGATTCCCACAGTTTCTTCCCAACCTCCTTCCAGGCTTCTACACTGAAGACCTGGCTGGGTTCCTGGAGCAAATCACGCCGCCTTCCCCACCACAGCAAATCCACTAATGCCTGGCGCTCCACCTTCCGTTCTGTTTTCGCAGCCACTTGTAATAGTTTTTCTATCGTGGCCTTTTCTACCGCTGATACAGCGCTCCCCATACCGCCCGCCGCCTCACAAGGGCGCCTGACTCACCCGTCAGATGGGATGCGTATACGACTTTTCCTTTTTTCTTCCCGTCTTTCTTCGGACGGCCAGGCTCGCAGTCTTCTCCCGGGGATGAGCCTGCCGGGCGGTTCCCACTCCCGTCACTCGGACTCTTAGCAAAGCTGGCTTCTTCTTTGTTCCATCACGTCGGGGTCACCAGATGTCGCGGTCCGCGGGAGTAGTGGGAAAGAATCATACACAGTCACAGAATGCAGATTCAATTCCAACTTTATTCAGCAATGTGCCCATCTTATATATGTTTGTGCAGTCGTGGCATGCAGGCACGCGGCGCCTTGGCCACTTTGACTGGTTAGCTGCTATGAAGCACGCGGCGTTTGCCTTAATATGATTGGTTTACAATTTCTGTTCACACGCCTAAAGCGAATACACGATCGGTGCAAAGTTGCTGTTCACGTGGAGGGGCTTATCAGCCCCCTCCTTTACTTATTTACCACTACTTATCTTCCCCTTCCGTAATGGTCTAGGAATGCTCAAGGACAGTTCACATAGCCGCAGGGATCCTCACAGATTATTGTTGTGAAGCACTGCAAGGGCCCCAACAGTATACATACAATATGGAGGCCTGAGACTAGTATTGCACATTAGCAGAATGGTATGGTTAATAAAAACCTAAACACTCTGTGATCTTCTAAACAAAACTTCAGAAATGGTCTTGCTCTTTATTTTTTTCAAGTTAATGAAAACATTTCCTTCACTACTGCATGCAACACTGAAGTCTGTGTAGTTTTGTCCTTGCCATTGCTAGATTCAGGGATAGAGAAATACATTTTTTTATCAGGGGCTTATTATCCTACACAGAAAAAACATAAATATGCTTTGTTCTTGCTACTACCATGTGGACAAAGATGAATGCATTTTTTGCTAGCTTTGCTGCTGTTGCCAAGCAGAGATGAATATTACCTTATCTTTTTTATTTTGCTTAACAAAATCCTGCCCCAAGATGAAGCCAAGGCCAAGGGCAGACAAATATTTCATATGGAAAAGAAAGATAAGTAAATATCCACCATAGGGATGTTTGCTGTTGCTTGGAAATACTAGAGAGAATCATGTGAAGAAAACAAGTATGCTTACATCTTTTTGATTCTGTTTAACATAGTATTCTCATTAGGAGCACTGGAGCCGTCTTCTCCTATCTAGAAACATCCTGTAAAGCATTCTTGCTCTGTACTAAGTTAATGCAACTGCCCTTTACTCACAAAGAGTGCTTAAAAGACTGGGTACATTATGCTGGATACAAGAACTGCATTATACTATTGAGAAAAAAGGAAAACAGTTAATATTGTGTTCAAAGGAATATTATATCTTTCCCGCTGAGCTTAGCAGTCCAAAAGTTCATGTTTTAGGAGTCTGATCCTGCAACCTTTATTCATCCAAGTTACTTGAATGGAACTATTTGTGTGAGCCAAATTGCTTGCAACTGGTCTTGAAGATAATGTTCATATCACCTCCTCAATATGAACTGATATGAAGATAGATTTCAAAAACCATTTGTCACATAAATAGGAAAGTTCAAATACAGAATTGCATCTGAATTTTCTGGTTTCACAGCATTTTGACCTGGGATTTTGTTCTAGCTCAAAATTCAAGAGAGGCATTTACAAGGACTTGAAATGCACTCAGATTTTTGTTCAGGATTTATTATTTCACAGTTGGTTCAAATTCTGCAGTATCTCTGGGGAGCTTCCACTAAAAATCTGTCTATGCATGTATATATGTGTATATATATATATACACACACAAACACACACACACACATATATGCATAGACAGATTTTATATAGATATACGTATTTCTGATTCTATGGGGGTGCACAAAATCAATCTTGTGTTCCCCTGTCGCTGGGCCCACTTGTGTTTATCAGAATGGGTTCCAGAACAGCTGTGACTTGAGCTCTTTCTTTCATGGCTGACATGAAAGCACTTGACTCATGGTGCTTGGAGGTCCCTTATCAGACCATGCCTTCTATGTAAACCACCTCTTCTAGAGCACCACCACTCAGATTGCCTAATTTGATTTTAGATCTTTTTTTTGTTTCAGAAAAGAGAGGTAGAACTTCCTAACTTCACTTGAGGTTGGATTACTATGGTTTTAAGTCACAATTTCTAGCATTCCAAAAAGTCAGGACAGTGTGCTAAGACTTAGAATTACTACTTAATAATTTAGTAAAGACTATGTCTTTAAACAGTGAAACTTATCTGAACTTATATTTATTATGACTGGAAAACTAGCTGATTGAAAACAGTTTACAGAGCTTCCATACAGCTTCCATAACAGTAGTGCTAAAAATAACACCTTAATAACAAGTAACCTTAATAACTTCCTTAATAACATATAAGTAGGAAGCAAGGAAAACAAAGCTGTCACAAGGCTTTACTGTCAAACACATTTTCAAATTTTTCTTTGCTCATGCAGTTATTTGAAGTCTTTACACTTAATGTTAAAGACTTTGCTTTGAAAATAGTGAGTGTTGTTTATTTAAATAAATATATAAATAAGTCCAGAATGCATTTGATGGTATTTATAGCTACATTAAGACAATCACTGCCAGCAGCTTAACTTTCATTTATGCAAAGTTTATGCACATAAGACTTTAATAGTTCTAGAAGAAAGAAACTAAAATAAGTGGAATTTCAGCAGTAATCAAACCATTACTATATTTTGGTGGCACCACTTCAACTACTACTAATGCCACATTTCTGAAAGGTCATAAAATGAATGCAACTTTTTTAAAGAAAACATTATAAAAATGATGAATATCAAAGAAAAAGTAACTAATGGTAGATGAACGTTCAGCACGTAAAAACCCACATAGAATAGTTGCACTATGACTCTTTTTACAATTCCTGATGGGTGAATCCCCTGTAACTAAATTCTATTTAATCTCACTGAAGCTCTGTAAAAACCCAGAACTCCGCTCATATGGTACTGAAAGATAGGTGAATACTGTGCAAACCCTCAACAGATGAAAACTGATATCCTAACAACACCAGCAGACGTATGAAAATTTATACAGGCAGAGACAGTGAAAATATTCTTCAATATTCTTTAACAGTTTCAACTATTCTTAATTAGCTGTGTGTGAAACATGCATCACAGAAATTAGAAAACTAGCAATAGAGAATAATGTTCTGCCTTACCTCAAATAGTTTTCCCCAGGCAAATCTTACTTCTATTATCAATACTGTTATATAAAGAATGCAAAAAGGCATTTTATTGCTCGGAACTCATCAAGAAGCAAAAACAAATATACATTTTTTTCAATATTGTTTCCTAGGGTACTTTGTCTTATGGGAAAAGCTATTGAATCTCTACTAAAGACTTTTTTCTTCCAAAGATGCTGTTGGAAGCTTAGAACTTGATTAAACTAGTTCTGAAAGACGAATTTATCCAAAAATATTTTCAAAAGTTGTGATGCTCTCTTTTTTTTTTTACCTCTCTTGGTGTCATTTCTATTATTTTGGAGGTCTTTTAATACTAATTTTATTTAAACATAGAATTTCAGTTGACTCAGAAAAAAAATGGTGATTTTCACTTTTTCTGTGTTCATTAAATTTCACAGCAGTGACAACACACCAGTAGATTTGTTCTAAAAATTGAAAAATTTGATCTTAGCAAGGAAAGGAAATGGCTTCCCTAGTTCCTGTTCATTTTAGTGGTATCAGATCACCCATTTCTTGTACATCTGCTTAGTTCCCTATGGAATCAGAATATTGTGTTTTTTTCATTTCCTTTCGCAAAAGACAAGTTTTTCCTGAGAAATTAATATACTATTTGCTTAATACTGCACTAAATGTTTAATATATATTTGACAAACTTCAACAGGCAATGCTTGTACTTGGCAAAAGGAAGCACTAAATTATGCAATAAAGCCCCAGGCAGAGTACTGTTAAACCTTTGCATCGAACAGTGGAGAATTCCAGATTTTCCTCCTACGAACACAGACATGAACTCAAAGTATTTCCACTGATGTCAATAGAAAAGGATAAAGAATATGGGCAAAAGATTTAGATTCTTAATTTAATGAGGATTTTTTTCAAGTAAAGGCTGTAGACTCAATTCCAAATAAATGCATGTCTTAGTTTTTCCATGTAGTACAGGGGATTTTTCTGTTGCTACCTGGATAGGATGCATAGTTTCTGGTGACTAAGTCTGCATTCGCCATTGAGGGCTTATTCAGTTGCCAACATAGCATCTAATAGTATCTTAGATGCATAGGAGTATCAAGCCATCCTCATCAGACTGGCCTGTACATATGATTCAGGACCTGCAAAAAATTTAGATGTTCTGAAACAGTATCTGGACATGATGCAGGATGCCTCTTGGCAATTCAAATGGCAGTAGATGCCTAAGGGTGGCTAACTGAATCAAGTCTAGAAGACTGAGAAACACCCAACATCATTGAAGATAAATACTGAAAATTTGAGTTGATTTTTATGTCATCATAACTAAAAGGAATGTCTAAGAATAGACATAACATGGCCTAATATTCATTTTCAAATAATAGGGGTGAGGAGAAAAGTGATGCTGCTAATTATCCTGCAAGAATTTACTGACAAAGGCATTTTAGGCAGAGCTACTGGCAAATTAAGTAGACCTTTCAGTTTAGATTCCAGTGTTAAGCAAAACCTGTTTCAAGGAAAATGTTCTTTTTCTCTACTTATGAATAATATCCAGTCTAAATCAAATGAAAACTTGTTCCAAATGGGTAAAACCCAAAAAGGATTTCAAAGTAATTACTCTGAGCTAATCAGATTTGATCTGTAATCTAGGATATAGGCTACTTGCCACAGCTCTTTTCTTCTCATTCTATGCAGTTGAAAGGATGATGAAATCTAGGTTATGACTAATGAAGAAATGGCTTTCATTACTGAACAGCAGCTAAACTCTTTCTGGTGTATATTTCTTTCAGTCATACATCACACTGGATAAGAATTATTTCATTCAAAGAACTTCTGTACCTTTTAACTACAATTGGAAAAAGCAAGTTTCACACTGACTGAAATAAAGGCATTACACTAAGGTGCTTTGTTGCTAGTAAAGAGGTTATTTTACCACTGATACAATGCTTTTAAGTAATATTTAGAAGTGAACCTTCAACCTATATACTTACTATCCAGTCACACACATATGGGTAACATTGGTACCACAAGTAAGTGTAGTGGAACACCTAAGTATACAGAAACTGGATAGCTGAGAAAAATGGAGCCTTTTTGCAATACTCACAGTTTTAAATAGTTACTTATCGTAGAAGCTCTAGAAATGTATGAATCAGACTAACATAAAATATGCACAGTAGATTAAATTAACATGGATTCACTCTGCAAAGGATCATCCGAAAAAGATATACTGGGTGTGTTTTAGACAGGATTATCAATGTGATTTAAGCAAATCTTCCATTTACTATGGCTTGATCTTTATTGAGAAGCATTTTCAGAAGCAGAAACTGCATTTGGAGGGAATGAAACTAAAGCAGAAGATGGACTCCAGGAATCACATAATGCACTCCTGCTGCAAACAGCCATTCTTCAGTCCATGGAACCAGACTAGAGCTAGTCTGAAGTCAAAAAAACCCTGAAACGTGTAGTGTGGATATTAAGTGCCCCAGCACCAGCTGTTTTGCTCTACAGATTCACTCCTGCTGGTCTGCGCTACCCACTAATGTGGACATAGCCCCTAGTATCTAACGAGAAAATGAGCTTACTGCAAATATAAAAGGGAAATAAAGTGTATAATAAATATACATGTGATTAGTTAGTACATTTATATTACCTACATTTTACATTGAAATAAATGTAATGAATGTGTACATACGTAACTAATTTTAGATATATATATATGTAATATATATATTTTATTTTATATATATACATATATAAGTATGTATTTTAGGAACTTCTAAAAAGGCCTTAAGTAGTTTAGTGACACTGTGATATTAAGATCTGATATTTGAATTACTCTGAGGTAAAGAATAATTACTGTATTCCCAATGTCATCAAACCATTTTTTAACTCTGGTAGTTGACAAAATGTTGGATGTTGAGCTTTCCAATAACCCATGGTTGAATAGTCTCCCTTGTATCACAGCCCACCATAATTCAGAGCAGGAGATTCCAGTGAGGGCAGAAATACTTTGAGCTGATAGTTTAAAAAAGAAAATTATAATGATTTAAAAACGGCTCCAGAGCCTGAATTATATAAGCATTTCTACTGGATTACTCAGTAAAGTTCATATAAGACTATTAAAAATGCATGATAAATGTCTTTCAACTCAGTACAAGGACAACGCCATCTCATCTATGTAATAAATATTTTATATAATGTAAATATCTTCACAATTGGAGGTACCAAACTGACTATATTTGAAATGTAAAAAAGATTTTCATCTGCCTTAGTTCTATCATATGTTTTCTATTCTTCATGACTACAAAGCGAAATAGCGGAATTAAGTTCTAGATTAATAAGAACTGGGTTTAAAATTCTATCTGATTTTCTGAGGAATGCAAAACATGAATCATGCATTGACTCAAGGAGTGGGTACAATCGCTCCCCCCCCCCAATAAATATTAAAAAAGCAGAACTGCACACATAAAACTAAAAGTCTAACTCAGTGTCTTCAAAGGGTAAGGAATGAATACAAGTATTCAGGAGAACAGTTTCCAACCCTTGACTAATCCTGTAAACAAAAGCCCAGAAAGTGGGCCTGCAGTTGGAAGTCAGCTTGTCCTTTTTTAAATACACACAAAGAATAAATAATTGTGGGGGGGGTGGGGGCACAGAATTGCTTTCAACACCTTGTTACTTTGTTTCCTGAGAATCACTTCTTCTGTAGGTAGTCATAATGTTTATCTTCATTCCTTTCCTTTTTTTATATATTTTTTCCTTTTTTTTTTTCCTGAGTACTTTCCAGCATTAAAAATGCTACTGGGGGTCCCAGAATGCAGAAGCATTTAATGCGGAAGATACAGAAGTTCCTCCTGTACCACCAAAAGCTGCACACGAGTCCACTGTTGGTCTGAAAAAAAAAGGCTATAGATAGCAAGTGCCTCTGAAATCACTATTGGATATATTGCCCAGATTTGTAGTTTATTCTGGAACCACAGATTCATGCAATGGCAATGCCTATTCCTCTCTGCACACACGCAAAAGCACAAGATCCAAAAGGGAGTATCCCACAGAAATGGAATGGAAAAAAGGGATCTCAGGGACAGGCCAGTCAAAGTTGCCAAAGGGAATCATCTACACTTAGTTGGCTGTTTTCCCTAAGCCTGACACATCCAAAGTTCAACCTCATTTCACACGTTGGGTATGAGGGGGGTTTCTTTGTCTAACTTGTAGAACAGTGTTGTCTAGTAGTCTGTAGTGCTGGTTAAAAGACTTAAGGACTCCTCCACCTCTGCACTGAGACTGTTCAAATGGATAACCAATCTATCCCAGGACTTCTTATGAGACTACTAAGATCGGCAGTCTGCAGCAATCCAACCTGCTAGAAGGTGAAATGGTAAATTCCACTTGATCTCACATAGTTTTGGTGCTTTCATTAGAAAAATCGGAGAAGCTGCTTAGAGCTTTAATCACACCTTTGCGATAGCACTGAAGCACTCAAGAATAACAGTTTTAGAAGATCTGGTGCACATCTGTCATTCACCTCCAAGGATACCAGAGTCCTATCAAATATGCAGGAGTGACAATCTGTATTTATGTGCATGAGGCAAGCTCTCAAAGAAGAAAGGCTTATTTACCAGTACTTGGGATTCTTTTGAGATGCATACATTCACTTCCACATCCCCTTGCCTTTTCTCTGGGAGTCTCTTTAATGTTGTCAAAATGTGCAGTTGATAGCTAACTGAAGGTCTTACTGCAGGCATGCCTTTTATGTCTGAGAATGAAATATGTGAAGAGACTGGAGAACATGTAATCTCTCTAGATAATGTGAAGGTAGGGAAAAAAAAAAAAACCTTTGCCTTCAAGAGCCTTGATACGTGGTCAGTTACAAAAAAAATGTGTGCAAGATACCTCAAAGAAATCTAATTACTGGTAAATAACTTCCACTTTCTTTGCTATCAGTGCACTTTTCAGCTGGAAGTAACCAAGATGAGAGATGTTGACTCTTGCCATAATGCTTTGGCATTCTTTCTGCATTGATGCAGTGTCAGTTTTGAAATCTTGCCAGGCTAAAATAAGCACTCTCCTTCTTTGGCTTAGAAAATCTGGCTCCCCCAACTCCATTGCCTACCTGGACTGGGAGTTATGTAGCTTTTGGCAAGCACAAATGAGGCTTCTCACCCAAATACTTAAATATATATTTAAGCCGATCACATGCACACATATACACACACTTGCCAAATACTGTTGATTGTACTGGCTCATTGTATAAAATTATATATAAAATTCTGCTTCATATCCTTTTCCTTATTTTCATGCTGTCTGTATGAAACCTCCACTGTTTTAAAATATTTCTCATTCATAATATATTATACATGACCTTTATGCTTGCCTATCTCTCTAGGGATGTAATAAAGGTATGATAAAGATTCCATACCCTTTATTTGCAAAGGTTTACATTACTGGAGATCACCACTACACGAAGACCTGTTAAATCCTTTCAAAATTCTGGTCAACTCCCTTTTCTCCATTTCTAACTAAGAACACTTATTACATTCTTAGCAAGAGATCAGGTACTATTGCTTTTTAAATTTCATTTTGTGGATGAAAGCTGAGCTAGCTGTTGTCTTCATTTTCAAGAAAGGAACAGAAGAAGGGCAGTATCAGGAGAATCCCACATGGGGAATCTGATTCCTCATGAACATTCATGAAAACAGGATAATACTTGGATGGAATAAAGGTAAAGATAAATGAAGAAAACTTAGGTGGCATCTATGTGGATAATTAGGATGGGTGATTGGCTCCTGAGACTGAACACCTCACTTAGTGTATGTGAAAGTATTCTACAAAAATTATTCTGCATTTCATTCTCTTTATTCTTTCTGTATTCAAATGTCCGAGTTTGGAAGCAGGTACCCTATGGTTCTACATAGTAATGAGTTGTAACAACCATCAACCATCATCAGAATTACAAGAAAATACGTCTGTCCTTCAGCGACAGCTGTGGGAAAGATCAAGGATTATCCTCCTAGATTTAGTCCATGTCATTGTCCATGTCACATTGGCACTTTTTTTTTTTTTTTTTTTTAAACACAGCCCCAGCTAGGCACGCTTCTGTGCAGCTGGAGGTGACAGGTTAAAGCACAGCCTAGAGTGTCAATTTATCCTGTGTGAAACAGCCAGGAAAGTGAGACATAATGAATAGCTGTACTGAATTTAGAAGCTTAGGAGGAAGTGAATGAAAAAACTGGAAGGAATAAAAGGACAGAAATAAAAAGTCACTCGCCATTAACCACAGTAAAAATTAGAAGGGACGTCAGTGTCCATCTGACTCCATTTATCTAATAACCAACACTTTCTGTATTTGTAATCCTGAACTCTCATTTTAAATCCACGTTAATGAGGTGATCAGACTGTTCTACCACTGCCTCATGAACCTTGCCGAAGAGAACTCATTTTCTCAGATCATTTGCTGCAGTAACAGTCTCTTGTTTCATCATGACTAGATCATTTGAATTCTTGCTTGTGTCTCACCTGTTAGTTTAAAATTAAACAGTTGGATAAATTAAAGAGCTTTGATATTTCAGTACTGTTTTTAGACTGAGGAAGCTGCTTCTGATTGTCACTAAACCAAAACAGTTGTTTCAAAATCTTAATATTCATCCATTTTAACACAACTAAATCTTCTTTTTTCTGAACACTTAGCCTCACACATACTGGAGTTGTTTGTTATACTCCTCCACATCTTTCACTTCTTCTTAATCTGGGGATTTTTGTTTGTATCCACAAACCAATACCTTTCTTGTTAATATCATCTTTTTAAACACGCAAAGTGAGGTTCATTTTGAAATTTTAAATTAATGAAAGTTAAGCCAGCAGCAGCAGGCTTGTATGACTTTTTTCTGAGTTTTGTGTTTCATACATACAAGGCTTGCTACTGTTGCAACTCAGACAGATGGTCTCCATCTCAAGTTTTAAGACATATTATACCATGTTGCATATGCTGACCGTAGCTAAAACTATGCCAGCACTTCCATAATAAAAGCTTGTATTTCCAGGAGTTCTAGCTACACATTCAGCTGTAAAAATGTGCACTACGCTAAAACTGGATGTACAGGGCTTCACTGTGAAATTAAATACAAATTTTAAAAAGTCCAGTTGACCATGTCTGAGTTATAACTTCTTAAAAAGTAATAGTTTAAGTGAGATTCCTTTTTGCCCCCCCAATCTTGTAAATCAAAAAGCAATTTAACTTTTTTTCAAAAGAATTATGTAAGTGATGAGCCTGTTTCTGCTTCCATAGAAGGCAGGCTCTATACCTTAGATTTAGGAATTGGTTTTCATGTATGCAACAGAGATGAGTGTATGTAGCTGTTTACTGAGAATTCAAAAATGACACACTCTCATCCTGCCTACACAGTTCAGTGCTCCTGATTTTTGCTGCTCATTGGAATCCTAGCCCTGCAAAAGCTGGGATGTGTATGTACATCAATATGTGGTTTGGGTTTCTTGGCAGGGGGCAGAACTTGCAGTGAACTCTGTCTTAAACTAGCTGTGGGAACCTTGTTGCTTTTACTTCATTCTGTGTGCTTCGTGAAGTTCTTTTACTTGTTTTAAAATGAAGGTAGAAATAACGCTAAAAAATAAATTAAATTCTGGCAAGTCTTCATATTTCTCCATACACCTATGTGTGCAGTTCCAGGAAGCAGGTCCAGTCTCAGTGACCCCATGTTATGCACCTTGCCATCCTAAATGCCAAATTCTGACTCAGGTGACGTACTGTTTTCATCTTTTGTTTTATGTGGATTTTTCTGTCCGACAAGGATATCTATAGCTTATCCTTGCCTAACTGACTGAGCTTTGAGAAGAAATGCATGTAAGTTTAGGACAATTAAATGCATCGCTTCAGCTGGCAGGCAGTCAGGAAAACACAGGGCATCCCTTCCAAAGCCTTCGTCACAGCTGGTGACTGTCTTGCAGTTGCAGGGTAAGGTCAGGAAGGAGAACTGTCCGGATCCCACAGGTTGTTGTTCTCATGAAGGCTGCCCCCAGGATGTGCAAAGGATGCAGAAATTGCCTGCTTATTTGGGGATGCCACACCATTGCTTGTCCACACCATTGTGCAACGGGGAATAAGTAAGTGTTTTTTTTTATCCACATTGTGCACATGAAAATATCTAGATTAAGAAGATATATCAACCAGTAAGTACACTACAGCGTGGTTTTCAGGGCTAAGAAGTATGCTATACGTCTGTTATAGAGAATTAGAAATATGTTCTCCCTTGGGCATCAATTGTTGTTACACCTGAACATCTGTTCCACAAGTATGTCTTGTCAGGAGAAATGTGTGTGAAAAATCAAGGTCAACAAAATCTAGGGCAGCACAATAAGGTAATTAAAATGTTCCTTTTACTGATGGAGCAACTGAGCAGCTACCAAAATATTTGCATCTACCAAATTATTTCTTATAATAATATATATTGAAATGCTCAGTTATGGACATAAGCTCGTAAGAGCTAAAGTATAACACTCACTGAGGTCTTCAGGAGAACAGACAGGAGAAACTTCTTTGAAGGCTTTGGGATTGCCCCTTGTCCCTTTCAATTAAGTTAAGAAAACAAAACCAAACAAAAATTCATGCACAAAAATCTGGTTCACACAACCCTAACTGATCCCCATACAAGAGTTTCAGGTAAGATAGCAAAACATTTAACACAACAAACCCCAGAAGACTACATTCTCAGATCAAATTACAGAGTTCTCTTATTTTGTATACAATGTGAAATTGAATGGAAAATTAAAGTAAGAATAGTACCATTAGAGAAATAGGCTAAAATTCTCAGTGTTTATAAGGCTGCTGGTTTCATTTTCCACAAGCTGAAGCCTATAAAGTGTTTTACTTCATAGCCTATGAAGTAGTGAATTCGACTACAAAGTCCAAAATATAAAATACATAAACAGAAAAAGCTAACAATTCCACGCTGGTGAGAGAAAGTGGCACCCACAGCTTAAGTGGAGAAATGATGATTTTTTTATCAGTTGTATAGTACTAATAGTACACAAAAGTATTTTGAAAGTATGAAGAGTGTGCCTGCTTTAGAGTCCAGCCCAAATGTAATGACAGCTAGGATCCCATTGTGGTCTCTCTCTCTCTGTTTTTTTTTTTTTTTTTTTTTTTAAAGGAGGGGGTGAAGGTCCAGAAACCTGAGGCTTAGGCATCTTATTTTCCTGTTCTTGGTTGTTCAGTCAGTATGGAAAGATCTGGTGCTTACTTTCCTTTCTTTTAAGATGGGGAAAAGGAAAGAAAAAAGAAAAGGAAACCAAGCCAACTTCAGGAACTTAAACATATGGCTGGTAATGACATAAAGATTTGGGTTGGCATACATACTGGCTGGTGAGTCACTCCCCAAGGAAATAATTGGCCCTTCTTTGTCCCTACACACAAGGGAAAATCCTGGGGAAATTGGGTAATAGGAGGAGGGAAAAATTGGCTCATAAACCAGGCCCACCAGAGGATAAGATATTTTGTTTCAGGAACCATTGCAAAGTGCTACATACTCAACTATCCATGGATAAAGCAAACGCAAGAAAGAGCTCATGTTTTGGGGATATTTTTTTGTTGATATTTTAAATGAACCAAGAGGGAATTTTGTAGGAAGATAAAACTGATGTAAATCCACCTTCTACCATCTGTGGATGGGGATGGTCCCTGACAGAAAAGCAGCATACACTTTTGTTACAACCTAAGATGATACAG
Organism: Apteryx mantelli; assembly: GCF_036417845.1. Classification (NCBI taxonomy): domain Eukaryota; kingdom Metazoa; phylum Chordata; class Aves; order Apterygiformes; family Apterygidae; genus Apteryx; species Apteryx mantelli. The sequence goes on from NC_089982.1 coordinate 52,834,572, forward strand.
CACCTCATGCATACATTATGGTATGTGGTTTGAAGTCCAGCTCTCAGCAAAAAAAGAACATTAAAAAGGTCTGTAGGCCATGGCTAAAGGCTAATCTGCTCCCATGAACATTTTCAGGAGTGCCAGTGAGACAGGGGTTAAGAGGGATCAGAATCTCCAAATCTCCCATATTATGGTGTTATGCATCTGCACTGCAATGTGTATGGAAATTTTTGGATACAAGACATTCATATAAATAAAATTTTGCCTGTCATTCAAATCCTGTAACTGGTGTCTGGAACATCCCCTACCTTCAGTTAAAGCCAAACAACTACTTCTTATCAAGTCTATGAGTAAAATAGGACTTTCAAAAAAGATTCTTACCAACAAGAAGGCAAGGGGGACATTTTGTATTCTATTTTTTTGGTCTGTATAGAAGTATGTAAAATATCTTATAAAACAATAATACAGCCCATTTAATCTGAGTACTTGGGGGAGGGGGGAGGAAATACTTGCTTGTTTTTCTTAGAAGGATCAGCTTTTTAATAGACAGAGTGAAGTCCTGATCTTATTAGAATTAGTGATAAAACTCATTGATTTCGAGATTTCACCGTCTTACTGTTCAAGCTATTTATTTCTGTTACCTTTACAGCAATTATTTATTATAATATATATAAAATTACCCTCCACAACTATTGCTTAGTCTATTATTCACTTTTGTTGCAGAAGGTGACTCTCCTTTTATTATGCACCATTGACATCTAGATTGGCTCCTCTTTCTATGCTATTAATATAGGTATTGCAATGAAGGGCTAGACTCCTGCAGAAAAGCTGGAAGTAACAAGAAGCAATCACTAAGACTTTCCAGCTTTTTAAAGATCACCAACAAGTGATGGAGAGATCACTATCAGTGATGGATGAACAACATCCTTGTGTTATAAAACTAAATGTTAGTCTCTAAAATGTGCCATTTCCTTCCGTAAAAGTGGCAGTTTATTTTGCAATATAAAATCCTAACTGAAAAATCTCTGGAAAAGCACAAGAATCTTCAAGATGAACATTTGGTACAAAATAAATTCATGGTATGCATAAGGTGGAGTCTGCAAGTAACTGGAATGTGTTAATTTATTTTTGTCTGAAGATTTTCACTTGAAAATGATTTAAATTTTTTTGTTTTTTAAAATCAAAATATGCATGCAAGAAATCCAAAGACTGTTCTTCATTTTTCCACCTTTCTCTTCCTTCCCTTCCCTTTCCTTCCCTTCCATACTGTTTGTCCGTATAGAAAAAAAAGGATGGGGGTAGTGAAACAGAAAATAAGAAAGAAGAAAGAACCTTTAAAAATCTCTTAATAGATTTTTTTCATAATTTTTAATTAATTAAAAGTAAAAATAAAAATTTTAATTAATAATTTTTAACCCTAAATTTAAAAGAATAACATAGAAAAAGCTTAGGAATTTTTTAAAATATAACCCAAAATATCAAAGAACCTGTTGAATGCTTTGAATAGTGAATAGTTCTAAAATGGATCAATTCATATTTATTTATAAGTCAAAGATCCTAGTACATCTGCAGTTTGTTGGTTTTCCCTAAGCGTCTTTGTACAATGAAACTCTATCCAACCCTCACTAATTAGTCGGCTTTGTCCTTAGGATTCTTCAAAGAGCACATTCAACATTGTTTTAAATGTAAAGCTAATAGATGTATAATTTATGTTTACAATATCTAGCAAAATGAGGTGAAGGAAACCTTTTATTTCCTCCTGGAGCTGAGGACCAATGACAAGTACTGCATTACATCATTCAAAAAGGAAAAAAAAAAAAAAAAGAGCAATCAAACATACTGCACAACAAACAGCTTAGAATGACAAATCCTGTTTTTCTGCATTTCAACGGAGAGGTTTCATGGAACCTGACTTACCAGGCGAGTTCTGGTTCAGCACAATTGTACTGTGTCACTATAACTAAGCAAACAATAACTGCAGACACTCAGGCTCGTTTTGTGTGCTTCATTCTGTTTTGTCGACTCTCCTGTATCTGCACGCTTCCTTTATGGTTCCTGCCTTTTCCTCCTTCTCAGAAAACATGCCTTCAGTTGGCAGTTATTTTACCTTTCTACCTTTTTACCTACTGCCTGCGTTTGAAGAGCCTTTGGTGTCTGTGTGCAAAAGATAATGCTGATCTCCTGCAAAGCTGGAAGTAGCAGCCTTCATTCAGAGAGATACCCTACAGTGATCTTCTATATAGGCAGGGGAGGGAGTTCTCCAACATTAAACCAAAAATGCTTAAAAAAAGAAATAATGTTATTAAAATAGTTTCAGCTCTAACCACTCCCTTGTAAGTATACAGGTCCATTTGGTGCTTTATTGTTTTTTAGTTGCCATGTTTTAAATCTGAAAGCTCTTTGTCTCTGATTATATGCAACATCAAGCACAATACCAGCACTCAGAATATTTATTATCAGTACTATGATTCCCCTCTGTACCTACACATTAAAAAGCTTATGTTCTAAATGAAGGGATAGAAAAAGAATTTCACTTCATTATGGATGAAAGTCCAAAGAAAGAATTCTGGAATAAAGATTTCAGTGTAAAGAAGACATGCCAGTGAAAGAACAGGTATTACTTAAAGGCTTACTGTTTCATTAGCTGTGAGACTATTTCTCTGCAGAATTTCCTGTAACAGTTAATCCTATTCATAGGCCCTATCTGTAGGTTATTTTGGAACTTTTGCAATAAAAGGTAAAAGGGAAATTTTCCTTTCTCCTCTGACAAATGTCTGTGCAACACATATAGAAAAAAGGTTAACCCTGAAAGTCCACCACTCCTGACCACTTTGCTCATTTCAGTTTCTTACTGTACAAAACCTTCTCCAATGCTAGACTCCAAATTTGCAAAAGCACATGCAGACTCTCAAGCCAAACATTTCAGTCCATCAGAAAAAAAAAATTACCATTGTTCTACCTACTATTATAACTACTTTAAAATCATTTATAATATGCTTCAGAAATACTAGGAAAAAAAATCTCCATTATTACTGGAATCTTTTAGAGGATCTTAGGGGGAGATGGGAGAAAATAATAGTTTCAGGAATGCTATAAGGGATAAACCTAAATTTGAGTTTGTTAGTAACACTTGAGTTAAAATATGACTCTATAATGCAGTCCCTCCTCAAAACTTTTTATTACCAGCTTAAATAAATACTAGTCTTTAAAAGATCAAATAATATAAAAATTGCCGATAATCACTGTCAAATCGGTATGGATAAAAGAAATAAGAAATGTAAAAGAAAAACAAAAAGAGTAAGTTTTGTTCTGTGGATACTCAAGGCTAGAGAAATAAGCTATATTAAAAATAAATAAATACAAAATTCTGGGTCAAAAGTAACAGAGTTTACAATTTTGTTAATAAGTTCATCTACCAGTACATTACATTTTTACAAGTTAAAACAGCTTATGCATTTTATGTATTTGTGTGCATACATATATATATATGCACACACATACATAATAATTTTCTATGGATAATGTTCCATAGAAAAAAGTGAAAAAATAACCAGAAATTCTGGATTTGATCACTAATATCATAATTCTGAGTAATAATAAAAATAATACTTGTAATGTTGTATTATCTATATACTTATATTATACTAAATATACCCACCCACTATACTTATATACTATACTACATCAATATACACACATGCAAACACATGCACACACACTAAGAACGTACACACTATATTTAGAAAAAAGACATTGGCAACAGTTGTCCAAATCCTAAGTGGTTAATTTAAAATCATAACAGTGAGCTGTATTTATTTATTTTATTTAGAGAACTGCTATGTTTGTTAGTGTTCGGATTGATAGGAAATACTAGTTTCAGTAGAAAAACTACTATACCACAGGAGACAGAATGACAAGGATTCAGTTTGTTGTCCCAACTAAACTGATCTATCTGCTATCAAAATGGGCTGGTTCCACTTTCCCTTTTCCCTCGCTTGCTCCTGAATGTATGGTCCATCACTGCTCTTGTTGTAAGACCAGCCTTAATCTAACCTCACGGTTAACTGACCACAATTAATATGACCAAACTATCTCCCAGACAAGAACAAAACAAAGTAAGTTGCAGGAAGAACGATTAAATCTGCCTTGATGACCTGGAAGACTTCAAAGGAGACCTTGGTTATTAAAGGTGAGGCGAACGACCATGAAGTGGTTCTTTCTAAAGAATGCAACTTGGCGTGCAAGTTAGGCAGAAAAGGGAGTCTCTGACAGGTAACTTGTCCTATAAACCTACAGCAAGCCATCTGGAAAATGAAGGGAAAGATCTTGCTGATTTCATTTTAGGGTAAATACATTAAACACAGCTTTTCTTTCATTTTTATCAACATCTTTCATGTACAAATATAACTGTTTTCTTTTCTGAGAAAGAGCACTTTGGTGGGTGCTTTTGTGTCCTGCCACATTCCCCAGTGCATTCAGAAGAGATGTGCTTTGTTCCAACTGCACAGGCCAGGTCAGGCGATTAGAAAGGAAGAAGCATCACTCCATTACCAGGGAGGCCCCTTTATCACGCACAAAGGTATTGAGGTTGCCCCTCTCCATCCTGAAGGTGCCATAGTTGAGCTGTAGTTTCTGATTAACAGGGTAAAATAGTCAGTAATTCTCATGCCAATTTGTGTTTTGAATGAGGCCTAATCCAACCAGTTTCTGAACATCCACTGATATTGGGCTGTGAATAAATGATTCAGCACAGGAATCAAATGATTTTTTTGAAACGTGCATGGCCAAGTCCTCGCCTGTGACAGCATTTCCCATTTTTACTTATATACACTTGTATTATATATGCGTATTATATATACAAGTGTACATATGTATATGTGTGTGTACATATGTATAAAGAGAACTTATATACTTATCTGATAAGACTGAGCATATCTGTGATATGCCAATATCATATAGCCAGTGAAATGAGTCTAAGCTGACCCTTATTTTTGCTGGCCCTGCACACAGCTGCCTAAGGTGCATTTGAGCCCAGGTTTAGTGAGACAGTGAGTTGCTGAGGACACATGGAGAAAAGGTTGGGGAGATGCTCCTAGCAAAATGCAAAATGCCAATTTCCTCAACTGAGACTTGGTTAAAAAAAAAAAAAAAAAAAAGACTGGGAAACATATCATGACATTTACCCAAGGGTTTGGTAGCATCAAGAATTAGGTAGTTTTGCAAAATGCCTGGAAACTTTGGTCATCAAAAGCATGATTTTAGCAGCTAAAAGGAGATTTTGAGTCTCACTAAAGATGGATCTAAGTACTAAAAGGAAGGAATTCTACCATAATTCATATTGTAAACACATTTAAGTTTCCTAGGAGCTGAAGACTTGCTGAAATACTAATCATGAAAATGCCTGATTAGATAGATTACTTTTTTTTTTTTTAAATAAGGCCTACCTAACTACTTACTTAATATAGAAAAATTTATGCTATATGTTTGGTCCCAATCTTACTCTAAGACTAAGTAACAAGAGAAAACTTTCTATATTTCCCTGTGTTCAAAAACACCTAAGAAACGTGGGGGTAAATCCAATCTTTAGGGCCATATAGTTTTATCTTCTGTATTTCTCTATCTATGGAATTTTTTTTTTCCTCCTGTATGAGCCCACTAACTAAATTAACTCTTCCTGAATGGCTTTTTGTCTTGGTGTGAAAATGTCAAGCAATGGAGAATCCAATACTTCCCTTGATAGAATGTTCCAACTACCAATTGCTTTCCATAAACATTTCTCAAGAGGCAGCAACAGATCCTTAGATTTTAACAAACGATACACCCTAAGATAAAAACGAAGAAGTAAAGTAATTCCAGTTGGTTTGTATATGAAGTGTCACTGAAGTCAATTGAAGGACCAATGCCTTGTCTTGTCGTATGTGTGTCAAGAAAGCTGCATAAATGGAAATTGCAGGCCTGGGTTTACATAATAGAGAGTTTGCTTTTAGATACATTCCAGTAAATTCAAAGCATTCCCATTAATTTCAATTTAAGTTCTTTCAAATTTCTATGATTTTAACTGAAAAAGAATGTGGACAAAGTTTTAAGTAGCTGAATTAATGGTAGCCTCAAGAAAAACTTCCCATTGAAAATGATGCAGACAACAGAGTAATATGGACATAATACAAAGCATCATTGAAAAGGAAGGAAACAATGAAATCCAACCTGAGATTTTCAAGCTAGTAGATCTGTTAAAAAAAAAAAAAAAAAAACTAAATTCACATTTAACAGAAGGGAGTATTTTGAAAGAGGTACAACTGTAAAAAACTTTGGGGCAACTTTGGCCCCTAAAACTAAATATGATCTTGGAACATCATGCTGTACAAACAAAACCAAGACATTTTGAACTGCAATACAGATAACCTGATAGGCAAGTGCACAGCTGCATTACATCATGGGGGGGAGTAAGAATCCCTTTCTGTATAGCACTTGGTGAAACATTTACAATATGATGCACAATATGGGCACCTCGACACCAGAAACTTGTCAAGAAATTGCAGAAAATGATTAATAACTAGATGGCTTGATTTATGAGTTACAGTATAAGCAGATACACAGTAGATACGGTAGTATGAATACTATAGATCATTCATAAATCTGATAACACTGTGCAGAAGAATAAAGATTGATAACTGCTTGAAAGATATAAATACTTTGCTTCATTATAACACTCAAATCAATGCTGTTCTCAGGGTAAGACACTGCTCAGCCTGCATCAGAAAAGGCAGAATCAGTTTTTACATACGTAAATATCATTTTTAATTTTAATTGCATATGGAATAGAGAAATTTTAACACAACAAGACATCAGAAGAGAAATAGTTATCGATGACCTAAGATCATTTGAAAAAAACCTAGATATCACAACAAAAAAATTCTATAATTGACCAAAGGTGCCTTTTCCAAAAAGAAGAATAGTATACTTCATTATTCTGCTTATTTAAATGTAGTTTGGGACATCTACTAAATTCTGCTCTTGTATTCTCCTTTCCCCTATTTTCTTTTTCTATACCCATTCATAATGTTTTTGCAAAGATTTTTTTCCCGGCCCATTGTTTTGAATTGTTCCTGTCTCCATACTTTAATATTGCCCACTCATAGCCCGAAACATTTAACAAATATCTTCACTTTCAAACTCTCCACGATGGATTTCCAACTATTATTTACTACCAAAATGTTGACTACCGCATGAGATCCAATATTAGCCTACCTGATCTATTGTTAAATTTTCAAGTTTTCACTCTAATGGTCTTACAGTTGGGGACACTGTTGGTAAACCTCTCCATAAGCATCTTCTCCTTCATTATTTTCCTTGGTCTTTAGACCTCCCCCCCAAAAAACAAATGAAACAAAATCTCAGCACTGGACAGTAACTATGCTGCTGTTGAGCTGAAATCATTTTCTCTAATGTGGTCAGTGTTATTCCATTGTTCCCTTAAACCACCCATGAATTTGTGTGCATCTGCCTAAATTCTAGTATTTCACGGTTTTGGAGAAAGAATCATCCTTTTTGTCTAATATCTACACAGCAGCAATGCAACACAGTTCTGGTCCTTGGCCAGAGGTCTAGATGCTTTACATATAATAACAACAAATAACAATTCCTAAAACAAGAGTGAAGGCTTGAGAAATAGTACAGAGAAAATTATTTGCCAGTTTTGACACGGACAGTATGATTTAATGGGTATATTCAACCTACAATTTATCTTGTTATTTGAAAACATACAAGGTATTAAAATTTTCTGTTTTTATAGCTAACCCTGGCTATCACAAACAGCCTTGTTTTACTCATAGATGCTAACAGTGAAAGTGGGTTTATTTGTTGTCAGACTAGTCGATATGTTTCATTTGAAGTACTAGGTGGAAACAAAAATGCGTATAAAAAATTAACAATCTCACTGTTGCATACTCATTATTTTCAATAAGAAAAAGAATGAGGCACAAAAAATCAAATATAATGAGGCCATTACAGAAGAAGAAATAGGGTAATCAATTTCTAATATATAACACCACTACAATGATATTAGCTATAATTTAAACAGAGTAATATGCTTTTGTTAGAAAAGCAAAATGCAAATGAGACATTTTAGTTGTGCTCCCATCTCTTGTAGAAGTCACAGGAGTGATGCTAATGAGGAGATGATAAGGTTAATAAAAGTTTTCTTTTATTATAGTATTAATTTTATAAAGTTATAAAATTCAGTTTTGACAACTTCCTTTGCAAATTCGAAAATACCGCTTCAGATAAACTTAGTTTTCCTTTCATAAACACGAACAAACAAGTATAGTGACACACCTGTAAAGCTTACATTTCCCTGAAATGACCAGGCAATATCATGACGACATTGTGGATCGGTATGTGTGTTAAATCAGCCACCTGCAACAACGGATCTGGTTTTTGCGTTTTTCATGATTAACTTAACAGCACTTGATAGGCAAATCACTGTAATAATGAATGTTCAAATGCAGATTCCCCAAAGTGTTATTTGTATCACCAATTTACCCTCTGTTGGAGTTTCATTAGAGGGCGTATTTTGCCCACTGAGAATAAAGAATGCTATATGTTATTATCAACAATTAGGTTTCAAAGATGACATCTACAAAATCAAAGCTTCAGAAAAAATTATATAGAATATAATAGAATAGAATAATACACATAATATATTGAAATTAGCGTAAGAGGGAAAATCCAGGTGAGGAAGCTTTCATTCTCCTTTTCGAGTTTTCTGAGGCAACTAAAATCTCAAGAAGAGCACTGCCTCAACAAAAAATTACATCACCTCTATAAATTGCAATCATAAAGCCCTTAACTTGGGGATTTTTAAAACTTTGGGGAGATTTTTAAGAGCCTTGCACAGGCAAAAATGCATAAAAATAATAGAAGGGTCATTTTGTCCTTGAACACTTGCCAATGAGAAGAGACAGCCACTATGCCCTAAAGAGCTGACAGAGTGTATTTAGGATAAACAGGGCTGCTGTTGTGACATTTTTTCAGAAAATAAGCTGGACAGGAAATTCTACAGTAAAGTCTGATATTCCCATTCTGTTTTTAAATGAAAGATATTTCAAAGCATTAATAGACTTGGAATGAATATTCAAGCACATGAGTGCTCATCTGAACCAAAAATCGGACTTTTCAAACACAGACCAGTTCGATTTAGCAGGAGTTCCATTATCACCTTCTGCAGCAGTAGTCATTAGGACTCATTAGGATTAAGAGTCATTAGGATTATTCCAAGACTCTTAGCTCCAAACTTCTGAAGTTCAGACTTCATTTATCAAACTACCTAAACCATTCTCAAATCATCTCACTTTCCATGGGAAATGAAATAATATGTATTTCTGAAACTTAGAAAGCAGTGACACCTATTACTACATCCAAATCAAGATTACTGAAGATAAATCAGTACCTTTTCTTCTTGCACATGCCAAAAAACCTCCACTATATGTGTAAGTTTATTGTATCAGCTCAAAAACTCATGCAGCAACAAGCTGCATGACCTCTTAAAATGACGGCTCCCCTAAAATAACCACAGACCATTAAAGTAACAGGTGGAACAAAATATATTTTAAAACCAAATTTAACTGCATGTAAGCTTTTATTGGTTCATAGTTGGCGATAACCATCTGGAAGGATATCATCTGTGATGCTAACAGTAAGAGCAAGTCACAGAAAAAAGTCTGCCTTCTGCTTTAATTTAAGCTTGGTAATCAAAGGAGCAATTCAATGTTTAATTCAGGTACTAAAACTTTCTTTCTGGATGTTAAGCAGTTTTTCAGGCATGTTTAAAACAAGCTTACATCCTCTTTGATATTTCAGCTGTATTTTATTTTAAAAAATGGATTTCAGAATGGTTTTGCAGGCAATTCTTGGGAATATAGTCTTCTAGAAAATTAAGCCCTGGGTTCCTGGGATAAACAAAAAAAAAGGAAGAATTCTCTGTTTAAATTTGCCTTTTTCCTTTGAAGTCCTTTCTACCTTATGTTCACCCATAGCAGTCTGATTCTTTTTAGCCACTAGACATTTTAAGGCCACCAGAGATACTGCTCTATAATCTGACTTTGGGCCCATTGCTAGAACTTCATACATGAGGTCTTCAACCACAATTCAGTCAGGGCTTCTGCGGACTGATGCTGATAACTTGTATTCTATGCTGTTCTGACCTCCAGGTTAGACTACTGAAAAGCTTTATTATCTCTCTCATAAAATGCTGTCCAAGTTATTGCACAAAAAGCTGTTAAAAGCATTTTAAGCCACACTAAGCAGCCTCAGCTTAATCTGTTAGTCTTTGGGGAGTTACATCAATACTTCTTGTCAAACATTTATTAAATTTTAAAATTGCAATAGCTTCCACCATACCTGGAATATGCAATTATATGACTTGCTGACCCCAGATTAGCCTATTTACAGGTAGAGACTTTTCTGTTCTATAATACGAAGCAGTATCGCCCATTTACTTTTAATTTGTGTATCACTTCCATACCAGTTTGAAATTCACTCATAGACAGCACTCAATGCTGGTTCAATAAACTTGAAAAAACAAAAATTCGAACTTAATTTTCATTCTTTTTCCCTTTTTTTTTTTTTTTTTAACATTAGTTTCTCTCTGGCAGAGCAATTTTGTCTATGGCATTTCTTCATAAAATACCTAGGATGCAAGTATGAGCTTGCATGAAAGGTATTACAAAAGCTTATTTAGTATTTTATTGTCAGAAGAATGCATTCACTCTGGATTGCTAACGCAATCAATGAGATGAATGAGTTCCTTGAACTCAGCACAGTGTCTGTAATAGCCCCATTACTAAGGCACCACATAATATGGCACCCGTCCATTGGGGGTGGCTGCAGGACTAAATAAGCACAAAGAAAATGAATCCTGCTGGCCTAGGCATTTCATGTAAGACTCTCAGATAGTAGTGATTGAGAGAAATCCTCAGTAAGCTTGTTTGGTTTTCTTTCATTCTTTCACTCACTCTTTCCTTCTTAGCAGAAAGCTTTAAGGTAGCTGAAAGAACACTGCTTGTCAAGAGAAGGCTGAACAGCTACACACTTGAACTCCTATTTACCATTAAAAAAAGCAAAAACAACAACAACAACAACAACAAACTTTGTCTCCTTAGAAAAGTCTGTCTCCTAAAACAGGCTGTGAGGTCACTAGCAAGGCAACATAAAAAAATATTACCATAGCCCTATGGCTAAAGTCCCAATGTAAAGAGCTTTAGTGATACAATCTGTTGACTTTCATACTTCTTAAATTAGAAAAATATACAAAGATGAATGTCAAACACTCAGCAACACTTCTCACTCTGGACTTGATTAAAAAGAAGTAACGTCCGCTGAGGAATGAAATATTCCTCTGCCTTATTAAAATCAAACATTTCAACAAGCTGTAGCCTACATATCACATGGAAATCTATAGAATTCCAGTAACATGTAATTTTTGTTACTTATTGAATAATGAGACAGCATAGTCAAACAAGAACTTCAAAATAACCAGAAAAGGGAAAACATGTTCAAAGACAGCAGATCTTTTTTTAAAAAATTAAGGCTACAAAGCTGGATACATTCAAACAATAGTTTATCATAATAAATCAGAGCAAGGGATTTAGGAATGGGATCTTAATCTAGACTTAGAATGTAGTAGAACATAGTTCAATAATTAAAATTAGTTTCTTGTCCAAATAAAAATCACCAAAGCTAAAGATTAGCACATTTCACTTAAGGAACAAGTCGAAAAAAAAATACTGACCCCCCCCCCCGATTGTTTTAAATAAGAAGGAATATTTCATCATTTTGAAACAAGTAGGTTGTTCTAAAAATTGACTTAAAAATCATTTTGATTTTTCTTTGGCATGAAATTGAAAAAGATGTCAATTTCATAAAGAAAAAAATTGTTTAGATTAAATTGATCCCAAGCAGCTCTATATTTAATGCACTTTAAGCCTTTTTGATATCCTATTGATGATAACAGTATTTCTGTCTGACACATTGAAAGATATCACTGTCTTTCTGGGTGAATTATCAGTAACATGTTCAACCTTATTTGGTAGCCATATGACATAAAATTACTCAAGATATCAGAGAGATCCAGTTTATGGAAAGTGCCAACTGCTTTCTCCATTAATGACTATTACTAAGTCAATTGACCACAGCAGACAGAACAATGGGTAGCTCTCAGCCACAGGCAGCATAGAATTCCCGTAGTTTGTCTGGAAGACGTGCAACTTACATCCCATATTCCTTTCGATAGAGTCTAAGTCTTATGAATCCTAATAATAAATGTGAATAGACAGCATTATTCAGCTTTATCCTTCCATAGATTTCCAAGGGAATAACACTTCACCTTCTATCTCTGTTAGGTCTTGCTTCTCCCTATTGCACATACACACACACTCATGCTCATTAAAGTTAAAACAATGCTCACTGAAGGCATTGTTATATCCTGAAAGTAGCTATACCAGTCAGTACAGCGTATCTTAAGTTACAGAGTAAACTGACACCTCAATAGCAGTGATTTATTCATTTGACACTCTGGGTGCAGACCTTTCACATTATTACAACCATTTTTTTTTTCTTCCTGTTATTGTAAAAGCAGCTATTTGCTTCGTAGTGCTTCATTTTTCCTTGTGGGGGCTGCAGCTAAACCCTTTAAGTGAAGCATTTTGGAAAGCTCTTCTTCCATGTGAACCAGTCTTTTGGTGTCTCATATCACCTTTTATTGCAGCTCATATTCTGTCACAAGAGCCCTTTAAGAGTTTGAGGTGAATAAACAGTTTCATTTGGACTAGAATTTTGTTTTCAAGAGAATTCTGATGGCACTGTCTAAAAGTTAAAATATCTGTACATGTAAAATGAAAGCTCTGTGGCTAAACATCTAGTTGGAGTTGAACATTTTAACTGAATGTATAAGTAAGATTTTCTTTAATCTGTCTCCTCTTTATATGCATATTTAAATTTAAAAAGACACTGTTCAGATAAACCTCAACTAAGGGAGAGGTTTCTATTATATAAAGTCCTTATATTCTCACAGAAAGTGTCTTAGGTGCACTCTTCAGAGCTCAGGCTCTTCAAGTTTGCAAAGAAAGAAGAGGAGCTGGAAGAGAAGGAATCACTATCTGAAACAGTCTCCTGTTTGGTAAAATATATTGATCATTAAACTGTATCTGCATACATCTGTATTAATTATAGCTCCATCTCTGTAGCGCCTTGTTTTATTGCTGTTTGTTTCATAAAAACTCCACAGATTTTCACAGTAGATGTCTGAAAATACACAGGACCAGCTCTTCGCAATTTACAGTCTAGAAGACATACAGCAAAGTAAAGGGATTTGGAGCAACTTAGAAGAAACAATTATTTGGAAGGCCTCATATCATAATTTGTGCTAAGTTACTACTTCACAGTATCATGGGATTGCTAGAAAGGAATGAGAACCGAGACAAAGCACAATATTCAGAGGTTGGGGTTCGATCCATGACCTGGTGATAACATAAAAGAAAGACATAGAAACTAGTATATAAAAGAGAATTTAAATAATATGAAATAATATTTCCCCACAGAAAAGATGTGTTGTTTCTGCCATTTCCTGTGGGGTTTTTTTGGTTTGGATGTTTTTGGTTTGTTTTGTTTTTAATGCATAAAAGACAAGGTTTCTAGTGAAGATCGGGAAACTAAATGTAGGGGTCTGGTGTCTTCTAAGAAAGCGTAAACCCTGCCACAATCTTCAGAGTCACAGGTAGGAAGAATTCACAATATTTTGAAGAACTGAACATAACCCTACAGTTATTGAAATGTTTTATATGAGAGGATGTTTTCTAACGAAAAAAAAAAATTCATCAAACGTAGTGTCATTTTTATTATCTATTCCATCTTTTTGATGAACCTTTTATCTTGTCTGCTGTCCTTCAGCCCAGAATTTAAGGGTCTATCAGTAAAGATTTTTGGTGTTTTCTTTCTCCTATTATTAGTGAACCTTACTATTTCAATGAACTGTTCTGCTAAAAAGCTAGGAGTCCATCATTAAAATTGGCTCCATTTGGAAATCTCAAAGCATATATTTCAGTGGATGTTAAATTTCCTGAGCTAAATTTGGCTGTACCCAAGTGATTTTGTAAGCATGCAGACTATACAGTTCTTTAAAACTTGTGCTATAAATAAATCAATGAAACCTCTTGTAGATATTTTTGTTGAAAAGGTTTCCGAATGTAGCACGTATGGACCTACTGTTTCATTATCCAAGTCCTGTGCTTTTTCCCCAATTAAAAGGAAGGCCACTTGCCCTTTTTCATTTTTTTCTCCATCTTCTGTTTAATTCTAAATTTATCAAGTTTTGTTTTGTTTTGTTCATGTTGTCTTTGATTTTACTTAGAATAAATTTATTTTTAATTTGTTTTTTAATATTTATTTTTTAGATCATTTGAATGAGTCTTTTCAGTTTAGACTAATATTGGCAATATGCTAAAGAGCATATATCCAGCTGGAAAGGGATCGCCAAAGTAAACCATATGGTGTTAGTTAATGTGAACTGAGGGAAGGTGCCTTGCTTTTATGTTACACCAAGAAGTCATACACATGCAAATTCCCTTAAGGAAAGTCACAGTGTCAATAACAGTAGTAAGTTATACTTACAAAAAACTTTTAGTCCAAACACTCACTGAGAGTTTTGCAACCTGTATGCTTTAAGAATCTGTATACTTCACACACAGGTTTCCTTAGTTATAGTAGGGGAAGAGCCCTATCGTCTAGTTTCTAGACTGACACATGTTCACATTCCACATATTATTGGAAATGAAATGAAGTAATCAGAAAGATTAAGAAAAAAGAAAAATGTCTATAGACAAATAAATGAATAAAATAGGATTTAACATATGTCTGGAGCATGCTGTTATATAAGACAACTTCTTCATTATTTTTCTGCATCTTACTCATTACAGACTTACCTTTAAAGGTAAAAAGCACATTTGTAGGTTTTCCAGACAACAGCAACTTATGTCCTATGTAGCAAAAAAGAGGAGGTACATGGAAAACATACCTGTGACTTTATGTAATCTGATCCTAAGAAGTCCTAGGTTCCTCCAGAAAAAATGGGCAATCGGCATCCTAGAAAACAGACAACTCAAATGTCACCTTGTACAGCTGGCAATAATGCCAGAATTTATTAGCTCCAAACCAGCAGTGCAGACTATGTCTGTCATCCCATTAAGAGATGCTCATCAGAGCTTTAAACAAACACCAAAGTATGGTATGTAGTGGGGAGAGAAACTGTTGTTGATTTTTAAAGGAACTAATAGATTAAATATAGGTATATGCTTCACTGGATCAGGGCCTGTCGTGCTCAGTACTGAAGAAAATCATTTGTCTTGCAAACCCTTTTGTGTTTATATGAGTTTGCATCACAGCTGAACTACATCTCTGCTCTGAGCAGTGCCACTGAAAGTTCAGATTGGTCCTACTTTAATTCCATCTTGCCTTCTTTAAACATCTGTTTACTTCCATATTCTCTGCATTTCTCCCAGTTGTAGCAGCTGTTTTTTCTCTTAGCTCCATAGCATCTAGTGTCTATCTCATGTTAATTTAGAGGGATACAATTTTGCAGTCTTCACACTTTTTTTTTAACTGCTTATATTTTTCCAGAGGAAGAAAATCAGCGAATACTCCAGCAAAAATTGAAATGGTCTACAGTAAATTACTCTGAAGTATCAAAAGTTTAGATAATGAATGCTTATAAAAATATCATGAAAACTGCTGAAAAAAACTTATTTAAAATAAATACTAACTATATATGTGAATACAGATATATGTATAGATTTATATACACCATAAATATAAATTATTATATAAATATATGAAAAGAGAAACACATTTTTCCTTTCATATTTTACATCAGAAACATATTTTTGTCACATTACATTGCTCTAATCTTGTCTTTTATTTCTAACCTGCAGGCGTAATTTGTGACTTTGAATTTGCAACTGTGCAAGAGCTAAAGGCATAAAGTGAAAAGAATTAGTTCTTTAGGGGAGAAAATACAGAAAGATGAAACAAACTCATGAAGAAACAAGAATAATGGTTTCAAGGAATACATGCAATAATTGAGAATTAGAAGCAACAGCAGTGCAGACATGTTTCCAATCAGAGAACTCACTGGGAGTTCTCTATCAGAAGCTAGCAGTTCTTTCTTAAAAGAGATTTTCTGGTATCTTGTGTTCCTATTTGAGGATGCAAGTTAGCATTAAGATTCCACATAAAGCCTATTATGACTAAGTGTCTGGCTAGCCCTTCCACCAGATGAAAAGCAATTACTGGGAAACCGTTAGACTCTCTTACTCCATTACCCTCCTATTTGCATACGCAGGTGGGCAGACAAGCCTTGGGAACAGACATTGCCCTGCACCTACCTCTCTGCCTTAGGACTGTGACCAGCTGTGTTTGCTCAGAGCGGAAAGCAATTGCAGCAGCAAATTATCCCCCTCCTTGGAAGAAAGAAGGCACAAGTGGAAGATTATTTGGGAGAGACTTTCTGTACAGTCTGTCTCTGAGCCAAGACAGATACACAATGCACATGGGTAAACTTAAATCTACCTCAAAAATTATATATGATATATACAGACAATAGGGATGGGAGGGAAGTAAATCTTAACCATTAAAGTGCTGTAAATAAGCAGCTTACTGAAATATGAAAAGATCTAAATACAGAGGGGAGTACCTGCATTGCCTATGCTCCTACCGGTATGGTAAATGCAAAGAGGCAAAGGCTGATTTAGAGCACATACTACTCTATTAAAAATGTAACTTAAGGTATTTCAGGTGCCTCTTACACAGGGTGAGACCTTCAGGTCTTGTGTCCTAATGGTCAGTGCTGTAAACTTCCCCTACAGGTAGAGTTTTGTCAAGTTCTATTTTAAAATTTGTCATTCCTGTTTAGATGAGAATATGTATCAGACATCAAACCAACATAAGGGCTTGGCCATAGGTTCAACTTAAGTCTTTTACAAGGATATGAAGAAACTCATTCTGCTTTCCAAAAAAGAGTAGTCCTGATTTTAGAACCTCTAACTAGCTTAATCATCTGACTTCAGTCCTGGACAATTTATTTTTTAAGCATAAAAACTTCATAAACAGCAGCACAGAGTCCAGTTATAAGTCATGCTTCAAAGCTGGTTTTACTATTGTTTTTCCCCTAACATACATTGATTTGTTCACTTCAGCTGAACTGCATAACCCTTGCATTTTTATTTGTGCTCGATAAAGACAATATGCTTTTACAGCAAGCATCTTTTTTAAACAATGATTTGGGAGCAACAGTGAAAAACAAATGTGAAAAATTGAAGGGGATACAGAATGATGTGTTTACCCTTGGTAAACAGCTTTTGAATTAGAAAAATCTGGATTAAAAAAATATATTTCCTGTGTCTGTGATTGATGTTTACACAGTCATTAGCCATTTTACTGTAAACCATGTGCCTAGAGGAATTTGGGAGATTTGCCGATTTTCTACACTAGATCTGCATGTATTGAGGAACAGCATGTTTCTTCAGCTTCTTTTATGTAGCACATTGCACAAAGTTACCTCAAAGCATTTCACAAGCCAATCCAACAAATAAGTAGATATAAAAGAAAAGCATGACACTGAACAGATATTGATGAAGGTGAAACGGAGAAGTTTTCAAAGGAACTCTAAAGCTGACGGACATCCCTTAATTTCATTGGATTCTGTTACAGAAATTTGATTTTATAGAGGTGAACTACATTTCATTTTGAAATTATAATTCATATAAAGAAAAGTGTAGAAACACTTATGGACTGATTCTATTTGAAGATACAGCTAAAGGTGATTTAATTAAACATATATACAGCCCCACCATTAACAAAAATAACACAAATACTAAGCAATCAGGTTTGCACAAAGTTTTTTGGTAACTTTTTATTTAATAAAATGTCTGGAAACAGCTTTCTGGGCTCAGTGTTTATTATTTTTGTGCATTCTACTTGAAGTGGGAATTGCAAATACTTGACAAATGGATTGATACATTGTCTACAAGTCTCAGGGTAACTCTAAAGCCTTTGCTGAAATGCTAAATTATAGCTCTTCCTATTGCTAATCCTCCCAACACATAGCCCCCCAAAGTCAAAAACAAGTTCAAGTAAACAAAAGAGCAAGCCTTCTCTTACCAGCGTAATACATCATACTAAGTCAACTATTTGTGTTTGATTTCTTCTTTTAGATGACCATTCTGGTTATTCTTATGCCACTGAATTAGCTTTCAAGTCTTTTTTACATAAGATCCAGTAGACCTATAGCACTTCATATTTCTACTACCATAAAAACCGACTATAAGGTTTTCTCTCCCTGTTTCTGTGCTCTGGCAGTGCAAAACAGAGTAAATAAATAAATAAATAAAAGTTTTAAATATATTAAATATACAGTCACATGGTCAATATTTCCCCCAAGGAGAAACTACCAAAATTTTGGGCCACAAATGTCAAAATCAAAAGATTGTGCTTTGAAGATTTAAAAATGAAATTCAGCCTCTTAGCTCAAAAATGTGTAAACACACAGGAGCTTTACGATTAACAAGATTAATCCTAATCAGGCTATTGACTAACTCCTGAAAGATTAACTTTGAAATTGTTGAAGTATCCTATTAAAAGATTTCCATCCTCCTATAGCATCCTGTTGATATCCACGTGATTAATCTATGGAAATGACTTATATCCTTTGAAACTCCATCTCCCAGGCCTCTGTGACTTGAGCTGTCACAGTGACTGATAGCGATATCTTGCTGCTGCCTTCCTTTTGGTTAAGAGTAGGCCATGATGATGCACTGGTGGTATGCTGTTTCTGTAATGCTGAAAACAGGAGGATGGTGGAAACCTGGATGGCAGAGAAGCTCTGAGCAAGTGAGAACACTGTCTTCGGATTAGAACCGCTTCCTCCAAACTCCCTAAGCTTTGGCTCTTTGTCCCAGTCCTATGATCTTTATCTAGCCAAGTTCTAGCCTCTCTGTTTTCTCATGCTTATTATCCCAGTCCTGGTCCTGTTGCCAAACCCTTTATCCTAATTTCTATTCACTGGCTCACCTTCATGGTTTCCTCGCCCCGCTGATATCAGTCTTCCAATTGCCCTAACTCTTCTAGTTTCCACAGCGTTATCAGAAGCTCCTTACTTCAAGCTCCTATTTTCTCCCCTTTTCAAAATTCAGGCTTCTTTTCCTTTATAATCAAATTTGACAGCTGCAAATGGAGCACTAAGAATAATGAAAAGTGAGATCCCCTGGTCTTACTTAGTATTACAAATACAACTTCAGTTTGGACTATTTTGGAACTGTAGTCATAGATGACAACTTTTTCTAAGGCTGAAGTCTTCCCATTGTGGAGACAATTTCTGGGGAATGTAGCTGTAAAGATCTTGCAAATTTTTACTAAGCCCATTAAAATGGCATTCCTTCAAAGTTTATTATCTTGGCCACATCTCCTGGCTGTAGTGAAGGTGGGAAAATAACACATCCCTGACACAAAAGGACACCTATCTGCCAAAATTAAGTTCCTCCTCCAGAGCAGAAGTTCTTCAAAAACCTACAGCTTTTTTTTGGGGGAAAAAAAGGGAGCATTTTTAACATGGTCCGAACAATTATATTTTTCCTTACACTCACTCTTGGACAAATCAGTACTACTTTGGAGGGAAAAATCAGACTGACATGGACATTTGGCATTTAAAACTCAGTGCAGATGGTTAAAGTTTGGCAAACTTTTAAGCAATTAAAAATAGCGTCTAATAAAAAGACATATCAGGAGACAATCTTAAAAACAGGTAATGCTAACAGTCCAACTTTATACGCATGACTACATGCATGCTCACACACACACGAACACATTTGGTACCATACTATTTGGTAACTTGAGACTAGAGCCCTCATCCTATATACAGTAACAATATCAAATGTTCCTCTCAGTTAAATAAAACAGTAGAAATAACAGTTATACTTCACGACCTATGCTGACATTTGAAGAAGTAAGTTACATGAACATAGCGAAGTTTTCATTGTACATGCCAAGGTTAAGTTTGGTAATTCTGTCAGAATGCCAAAGTCCATAAACAGCACAATACTGAAATTGCTTTATCGACAGACTTTCAGAAATTCTTATCACTGGCTAATGTTAAAATAGGACTTCCTATTTTGAATCAGTCCTCCAGGTAATAGTCTGTTATTTCCTATTTTGCTTTTTACAATCATTGTCATTCTGTAGAAGTATCTTCTTCAATAGTTCCAACATTCTGAACCTCAGGATAGTCCCTTAAATAGTTTTCAGGTTTCAAAATGATCTCTGAAATTACAGCTATGTAGAAATATATGAATGAGAAAAGACCTCAGAAGATTACCTAGTCAAATCCACATTCAAGATTCATCAAGTACATCTACACTATCTCTAACAAATTTGTGCTTAACGTTTTCCTAAATGCCTCACCATTACCAGATTGTCTATTCCAATATTTTGCTACTTATAACTAGAAAGTCTTCTTCCCGGCAAACGTATCTAATTTATACTTATCCTTTCTCAGTAGAAGTAAAAGGTTACCCTTCTATTTTGTATAGTGAAATGTCATTATGTCTTTCCTCAGTATCTTTTCTAATTTAGAAACACCTAGCTGTTTCAGCTGTGCATACTAGATAATGCTTTCTAAAACTTTTAGTTTTCTGATTTGTTCTTTTCTGGATTCCTTCCAATTTTTTGTTGTTTCTTAATGTCTTGCAAACAATACTGGACATGGTAGTCCAAGCCAAAGTCTTACCAGTGCCAAGCAGAGAACAGCTTTTAGGCAGTGATACATATAATCAATACTGTAGGTGAGAGGGAAGATGGCAGAGTGTGCCAGATATTGCTTAGAAGAGGATGAGATTTAAAACAGCAGTTCTAATGAAATAGTATTAGGCTATGTTTCCAGAGATAACACGAGGTAATTTATCTGCCTTTTTTTTTTCCTTCGGGAATTTTTAAGCATTTGAAATGTGAACAGAATTTTACAGTGTTGGAGATGGTCAAGTTGGATGGGTTTTTTTTAGTAAATTTATTCTTACAATGTCTTGGATAGAAATTTAAAGGTTTTTGTTTGATTTTAGAGAATTTGTTACTCAATCTTTCTCTTAGATAAAGAAGATGGAGTTAATTTCCTCATCAGAAGTAGAGGGAGAAACTTACAAAGAAAAAAAAACACAAAAAACTGTCAATGTAGTTCCCAAATTTACAGTTAAATACAGGGTTAAACAAAAAAAAGATTTTTTTTTTTCAAGAATATGAAACCTACATGTAATCATTTAAAGGAAAAATCACCAATAGCTACAAAAAGCTAACTGTCAGTATGCAAACAGAACATTTGTGTAGATGACATCTTCATTTGAACTGACTTGGTACTGCTGCAATGCATCAAAGAGAGAAGAATAAGATAAGCAAAACTATTATACATGCCTGTGCCACCTTTTCTGTCTTTGGGAGCAACTAGAAAGCAAATACATCTCACCTGCTCATAAAGGGGGAAGAAGCGGAGAGTTGGCAGCATTTGAGTGCCATAGTATTCTGCCTTTTACCTCACAAAAACTGGTCACTGTTGGTTCAGGAAACAAATGCTACATTGTGCATAGGTCAGTATGCATACATTTTGAGGAAAGAATCAATGAAGGAAGGAAGGAAACAAGGAAGGAAGAGCAAAACCAAAAAATGGTATGTCAGTTATGCACGGATTCTCTTCTTAAGCATACTGCAAAAGCATCCTCTAAGTTCTGAGAAGCTCCAAATTCGCAGCTTCCTCAAGCAAGCAAAAAGACAATGGCTTATAAAGGAAATACCCTGTCAAAAGAATTTTATTAAAGCACAGAAAAATCTTCTAGTGGAAGTGGTAGCTCTCCCATCATTTGAGAGACTTCGAATAAGAGTTAATAAAATTTTAGGGACTGGTCTACAAAGCTAATCTTGACTGCAGATCATGGACTAAATATTTAACTTTTTTTTTTTTCCTTATACCTAGACTTCAAGATTTAATGATGCTGGTAGAGTTTTAAAGGTCATATCCATTAAACTTCTGTGGAAAGTGTAGAGAAAATTTTTGTTTCCAAGTAAGTCTATTTCAAAACATACTGAAAACTGCAATGTTTATTCAGCTTATCTAATTGTCCATTTCATAGACTTTATATTGAAATCATATGGATCACACTTGAATATTTAAAACTAGGTTATTTTTCAGATATAGAGTATATTTGTATGTATACCACTAAATGTCAGATAGACACCTTTCATATTAGTCCATGAGCTGCACGTTTTACATAAACATTTTATTTATGGTATATGTTACCTATAAATAATTATACATTACAGATTTTTGTAATTTGCTGTAGACAATATGTCTATCCAAAAGTTTAAAAAACTATGTAATGAACAGATTCTACTTATAAAATATTATTAAATAGGACTCAGTAAGGGAGTGCACATCAAAAAACACCTAAGATGCACACTAAAACATGTAGGTAGATGCACTCTATGTGACTAAAATGATTAGTGCAAAATTAAGATTTCTGCTGTAGGAGTAAGAGAATTTCTGCTCTGAATGATTTCATCAGCAAAAATCTTGTTGATTTTTTACAAAAGCATGTTTGGACTCTCAGAATAAACATTCATCTTTCTCTACATTTATTTCTTAACTTTCATACAACACACAGAACATCAAGGTGAGCCTCTGAGTAATTTATAAATGTATATAAAATATTTAACTCAAACAAGGTTGAAGCCAACATTGTACTTTATTATCCTATGTCCTTTCTTCTAGAATAATTATTCATAAGAGCTAATGGCTGCTCACTTTTCAACCTAATCCGAGTAACAGACATTTCCACTTGTGGTTTTAAACTCTGAAAAAGACTATGACAGTGGGTTAAGACACACATATTTGTCAGGAGTACAATTTTTGTGGCTGTGACACATCTGTCCTATGAAACTCAAATTCACCTCTGTGCAGATAGCTCAAAGATAAGTCACTCCTTAAACTCTCAAAACAGGGATTATTATTAGGGTCATAAAAGCTTTGTGCTGGTTCATCATTAGTTTTTATCTCATGTGATGTATTATTTAGTGCGGTACAAAAGCACTTTCCAAAGATCATTATTTTCTTTAAACCTGGAAGGAGGAACATAAGGTATATTGAGGATATTAGAAATCTAGTCAGCAGTCACTTGCCTAACACATTAGCTGCAATCAGATCTTGTCACTAAATAGTTATCTTAAAAAAAAAAAAAAAGAGGTAATTTACTTTGAGAAACCTGAGATCCTTTCACTGACAAACAGCACAAAAACAGCAATTTCCCTGGTAGACTTCACACACCGTCACTTTATCCACTCTAGATGCCTAAGATGCCTACAGGGCAGTGCAACTTGCTGAGAACAGTTCGAATCACCTAAGAGGTTCACTGTCCCCATCCTGGACTCACTTTAGAAAAACATGAGTTTAGCTTCATCCTACCTTCCTGTCATGGTCATTTTGACATTGGTCATTTTGTTTTTCTGATAAAGTAAAAACTTCTGATAAAGTAAAAATCCAAACCACTGTCACTTACATGTTTATTTACACCTTCAAAGAACTCTACTAGTTTTTTAAAGCATGACTGCCCTCTACTAAAGTCCTATTACATATTTTTAATATACAATCATAAAATATATATTAATTTTTTACATACAAATCATATCATATATAATAATGTATTATATATTTATCAATATCTTATTTGTAACACTTTGCTTGCACAGCAGCTGTACTTACTAGCTTATAGTTCTCTGACCTGCCCTGAAACTATTCTAAAAATTGATGATTTTATAGGTGAGCAAAGACTGCTTGTACACAATGTGTAATTCAGGCATGATAGGAGAGCTAGATATATTAACTGTACACCTTACAGAAATTGAGTAGTAGTTCTAGGAAAACAGTCCTGGGTAGAGCAAACAAACAGCGCTTTGCCAGCTAGCGAAGGAGTTAGGGCTATTAGCATGTGCATGCTGGTACATTTAGAAGACACTAAGTTCATATGTACTAGTGATTACAAAAGGACATAAGACCTACACTGTCTTAGCATGAGTTCTTGAAACATCTAGTTTGTCTATAATGAAAGTCCCACTGGAAAATTGGCTAAGACACAGGAAGACTATCACCTTAGAAACAAGTTCTCCGTCCAAGGCCTAAAAATCTGCAGTCTTTCATTTACATTGTTTGCAAAATGAGGAAAGACTCTCCAAAGGATTATGAACTGAAAAGAATTAGAAGAATCAGTCAAAATATTGGGCCTAGGCAACAGCTTAGTCCAGTAACTTCCATGGCCATATGAAATCTGTATTACCTCATATTCATACTGGTATTTATTATCTCTTTAGATAAACCAAGAAACAGGGAAATATACAAGTATTTCTTTCACAGGGTTTTACTGAACAGGAACTTGACTGAGGAGAGCATTTCCTTTTTGCCCATTTAATAAAGCTGATATTGTCATTTATCTTTTAAATACTTTTTAAGTGCTGATACTGCTCTGAAAAAAACCCTCCAGATTTTTTTATATTGTTTAAAGTTTTATTCTGGAGAAAAAGTCCTATGTTTTCATAGATTTATAGAAGAATACAATTATTTAGGTTGGAAGGGACCTGTCATACCAACCTCAATTCAGCTTTCTGCTCAGAGCAGGGCTAACTTCAAAGTTAGACCAGGTTGCACAAACCCCTATTCAGTCAACTTCTGAAAATCTGCAGGAAT
The DNA here is from genome assembly GCF_036417845.1 of Apteryx mantelli. Lineage (NCBI taxonomy): Eukaryota > Metazoa > Chordata > Aves > Apterygiformes > Apterygidae > Apteryx > Apteryx mantelli. The sequence continues at coordinate 52,859,371 of NC_089982.1, forward strand.
AAAGATTTTACTACATCTCCGGAAAACTTGCTCCAGAGCTTAACCACCTTATATACAACTGGAATTTCCCTCATTGCAACTTATGACCATTGTCTCTTCTCCTTTTGCTATACAACTCTAAGAAGATTTTAGCTCCTTCTCCATGATCTCCTAATTAACTATCTAAAATAGCAGAAGACTGAAACTAGGTCCAACCCACTATCAACCTTCTCTTCTCCAGGCTAAAAAAAACCCACTTCCCTCAGTTGCTCCTCATACTTCATGTGTTCCAGCTCCCTGACCACCTTAGTAGCCCTCCGGACTTATTTCAGTTTGTCAGTCTTTATCTCATATTGGAGTACCCAAAATTGGTCACAGTACTCTGGATATAGCCTAATGAATGCCTCAGGAAATAGTCAGTTCCCTCAACTCATTAGCTATGCTTTTGATAATGCAGTCCAGCATGCAGTCAGCCTTCACTCCTATGACTTTCAAAACAACTTTTAAAAAAACTGTTAGAGTAAAAATGAAAAAATAAGAATTTTGAAGTCTTTTTCCCACTATCTGATTTCCCAGAAAATTTTGGAGGTTTGTCCCTACTGTTCTATTTCAGCATAGAATCATGTGGAAATGGTGCAAGATGTCTTTGAAATTAAAAAAAAAAAAATCAATTCCCACTGAGTTCTGCTTAATAATTCTTTTCCTAAGAGCAAGTTCCTGTTGAAGCAACTTTTCTCAACAAAAAGTTTAGTCAGTCTCAATTCCCACTGAGGGGACTATAATCCAGCAAAATAATTAGGCATATACCAGTAGCACAAAAAACATTTTAAGATGTTCCTGGTAACTTCTGTGCCCTAATTTGATAAAGGAGATAATTCCAGTTTCTGAGAACTTTCTAAAAGATAGGTCTCCTCTCCCCTTTGCCCCATCTGTTACTATGGATAAAAAGGGGATTACAAGTTAGGCAGCTTATTAAGACTCTATTTGTCTCTCACTAATCCTATGGGTTTTCAAAAAGCTTGGGGGCTAGCTATAATTGGGTTTGCATTGAATTTGACCAGAACATTAAACCAAAGCTGCTGTACTGCTTCCAAGGCTCGTGAAGAGACACTTGGACTAGCTGCCTTTACTTAAAAACAAAAGCAACAAACAGCAACAAAAACCACATCTGTTTTTCCCTTTGTTCATTAAATACATCTAAAAACATGTTTGGCGCTGTTCCACTCATTTCAGCATTTATACAAGGAATAAATTTGAAAAAGTATCTCTGCCTTAGAGGAATAAACATTCCTGAACATCATTTTTTGTGTTTCTCATTTTTCTAGCATATGCTCTTAACGTGAAATAAAATTGAAGAGCAAGAAAAAGAATAGCAATCAGAAAATAATGAGGAGAAAAAGAAAAAAAAACTAGTTTCACATAGCACTATCATTTCTTTCAGAAATAAGCCTTTTTTGCATAAGAAACTCCTCAGGTAAGCAGGACTCCCAGTCAACAAATTATAAACTTTGAAGTCAGCTAGTCATACCATTAAATCCCAAATCATCATAACAGTCATCAAACCCAATAATGTCACATTTCGTTTCCAACAGAGGCTAATATGGAGTCAATAAATTACATTCTCCAAATGCTCAGAATTTATACTATACAATTACTACACTACTTGATGACTTAGGGGGAAAAATACTAACCATTTTAAAGGGGTATGGCCATTTAGCAAGAATTTATCTTCTAGTTTTCTCTTTTCACTGAGATGCATGGGGTGGAAAAAAGTATGGATTTACTGACTCTGAGCACTGGAAGTAATAAAAATTGCTTTTTTTCAGTAAATTAAACAGACATTCAAACATTCAAAACAGACAAACAAGCACTAAAAAAGGTAGAGTGAGTAGTCCATTTCTTTTGGTGACTTTTAGAACCATAAATGAATGCTCTGGAAGGAATAATTCTGATTAGACTGGAGAAATATGGTTATTAAATAAAACATAATACTGGTTTTCATTTAACACTTTTCTAGTTTCCACTCTCCTATTTATACGAGTATGAACTTAATAAAATGATGGGTTGCAGAGAGAGAGTTTCTTAAAGAGAAGGACATTCTGAGCAAGCAGGAATAGCATATAACTATTCTCTAAGTGAGCAGCATTAAGGAGAGATGTGGGGCACAAAATAAAACAGGAAGAGTTTGTAAACAGTTTTCACAAACATTTTTTTCTTTTTTGTTTTTTGTTTTTCTTTTTCTGACAGTTTAATACCTGATCTTTCTAGGAATAAAATGGGAATATAAACAGGGATGCCAGAGGAAGGAATGTTTCTGAAGACCATGATTTTGTACTGCTTACCAAGGAAGATGCTGCAATTTGATACAATGCAGCAATGCAAGAGGAGAGATGAGATGCTGGGAAATGAGTGTGAGCAAAAAAACTTCAGAGGTGGCCTTTAAGACAGATTGGTGCAAAATGAGTCTATGTTCTTATTATTGACATATTTCAAGAAAATTGCTGTACAGGTCGTACAATTCCAGTAAAGACATCTTCATGCTTATGAATGTGTGTGTCCAAGAAGTCACAGAAACACAATATATTTTTACTGATCTAATGAAAGGACTTTCCTTTCTCTTCTAAGCTTGCCTTTCTTGCTCTAAATCTATACAAAGTGAAGTAGATCAGCTTGTGATATATACATATTGGCAATTAAGGCCTAAATAATAAATTTGATTATGCATTCACTCTTAATTATAGATAGTGATTTCCAAGACATTTACTGATTAGTATGTGAAAGCATAATTCCCTAAAAACTCACTCTCCAGGCCTAGTTATATGAGAACAGTGATGGTACACATAGTTTTCTTGTATTCTTGCAAACAAATAAATAACACTTGTTAGGGGAAAAAAAATTGTTATTCAGTACATAGTCTGTTACTATTTGGGGGGTTCATTGTTTTTTAATCAAAATAGCCTTTGGATCTTAATATCTTACATAAAAGTAATTTCAATCAGAAGAAATTAAAATAAAGCAATAAGAGAGCACTTGGTGGCAGGAAGACGTTCTGTTTTCTAGCAGGTTCGTTTTATATCTATATATTCTTCAGTAAAATCAGTCTCTCAGGGACCACTGAGACCCTGCTGAGTCAAGTGATCATGAAGGCCATGTATGAACTCTGAACAGTTTGATGCTGCTATGACATTTAAGTCCAATTTATTTAATTTGCATTATGATGGAGGGAATACCACAGAACCATGGTAACTTTAAAGTGATTTAAATTCCTTAGAAGATTTCATTTAGCTACAGCTAGCTAAATTAAGAATGATTTATTTAGCAAACTGCAGATATAATCTAGAGCTTCATATTTGCCACTGTAATAAATTATATAGTTATGCAACTGTAAAAGGCCACTTTTTGTTGTTGTCATTTTATTTTACAATGATAAACCTAAATACTGAGATAGATTATAGGACAACATTCAGTTAGGCTATAATTGTTAATAAATTGCTTAATGAACAAATAAATCTTTAAAATTGGTTGGTCTACAACAGTTAGATACATTTACGCAAATAAAGATCATCAGTGACAGATCAGAAATGGTGTGTGTGTGACTATGAATAGCTTTATATAATTTAATGCCCTGTCTTTTGTAATTCTTAGACTCAGTCCTTACCACAGTGAACAGATTTAGCTGTCAGATTACAGTGTTTATATCACTAAAGCTATCATGTAGCCATATATCTCTGGAGGTCTTTTTTTTTCTGTGAGAATCACCAAATGACTTATTTACTAAGCTTCTTAACATTCCATCAACTTTATCACACTGAAGACTGAAAGGCAGGCAAAATTAATTTTCTTCAATGGTTTTGTTCATGAGAGAAGAAAATGTGTCCTTCTGTTCAACTGCTTGAGGCTTGCTTCCTGGATACAGAAAAACAACGTTGATATAAACTGCTAGCTTAGGCTTACAGCCTCTTTCAGCTGGCATCCAGAGGCTACAAACATCAAGCTGCCACTCAAAGAAATTAACTTAATAAGTACATACCAGAGATGATATTAGCTCTAACACAGCCAGTGAATGAAGGCTGTTATGAAACTTTTTGTGGACTTGCATTCCTCGGCCAAATTAAAAATATTCTTTCTGCAATCCATATACCAGTGTAAATGATAAACATTGGCCCTCAAGGATGTCTGTATATTAACCCCATTAAGTAGTTACACCTTTTATAACTGCATGATGAAATGGAGCTGACAGATTCCCTTGTGTTTTCTGTAGAGCTCAAAACATTTTTTTCTTCAGCATTCTCTTTTTTAGCTCTGTGGAAAAACTGTGTTATATAAGCAATGTATGAATACAGGAAAATACACTTTTCAAAATATTTAAATTTAAATTAAACTTTCATTTAAATTAAATTTATAATTGCTTAACAAACTAATTAGATATGATTCAAAAGAAAATATGAAGAATACACTTCTGCCTTTAAACCCTAAATCAGTGATGAATTCTTGTCTGAAATAAAAACATCATTTTATAAGCATCTGAATCTACTGAATGTACTACTAAAGAATCTGGAAAAAATAATTAACCCTGATTGTCAGGGGTGCTTCTTAGCACTGGGTGATATAGAGTTATTTCTAAAACTGATTATTTGAATACATTAATTTGTGTCAGCTAGATCACTGTATCCCAGTCTTTTTAAGCCACAAACTAAATCGCATGTATCTTCTAAAATACTTGTCAAATGTGCAATTTACTAAACTATAAAAACATTACTAAACTATTACTAAACTATAAAAACATTCAAACTTATAGGCACCTGGCATACAAATATGCCAGTTTTATATCATTTAGACCAAAACTTTCACAGTTAGTATTTTTAAGTCTTTCAAAAAAATTCATTACCCATGTGCTGTTTCTTTCATCTGCCAATTTTTTGATATGATAGACGATGTAACACTTATTAAAGATAACACTGATAATGTTTATACAAATGATGGTTATCATGAATTGGAGGGAAGGATGTAATCATTTCCTGGAAGAATTTAAATTCAGTTTCTACTGAAAGTCACTGGATGTTTTTAATATTTGTGCACAGCTGAAGGGAGAACTAGAGGTCTTATTTTTTAAAATGACAGGTCAAAATTCCTTCTTATGCGGAGGACTATAATCCATTCTGAGAACTTACATGGCAGAAGTGAATTTTCCTTGTAAAGCAGCAACATTTAAAATCTTGAACTTGCATATAATTGTGTTTAAACATTGCACTGGGTGGCAACTTAGTGCATAGATCACACTGAGGTAGCCTGCATTCCTTGCTTACACTTTTGGCTTTTTCTTCTGTTTGATTCTATGCTCTTTTTGAATGTAACTACATGCTCTGGCACACTAGACACCAAGAAACTTCCCTAGTCCATTCATCAGGGGCAGAAATTAGATAGCCCAGTTCCTTGTACACGCTACTATACCCTCCCTTGTGATTTTAAATCCATCACACTAGTTCTCCCCAGTCATCAACTGAGAGCTCAGAATTCATTTGTGAGGCAAATGCACACGCAGGCTCACTGCCTTAGAGACTGCCCAGAGAGGATCTAGATGACTGATTCCAAGTAGCAAAGTGGAACACAAAGTTCCTTTGGCATTCTGAATAAAAATATCATTTCTGTGACTTGACAGCTGAAAGTTATCCAGTCAGCCAAAACTATATGCTTATTCACTGTCTTTGCTATTAGATTATCACCTCTACTACGCCTTTGAAAAGAACTGCACACATCTTTCATTTTCTCTATTCCTGAAAAGCAAACCTCTGATAGCTGAAATCCCTCCTGATGCACTAACATAAGAAAGTAGAAATGGAAGGACAGGAAAAGAAAAGCTTCAGACTTGATCAAGAAACGTCTCAGCTTTCAAATTATGTGATTCCAAAAACATATTGTGGGAGTGTAGTTAGTATTATAGCCACACAGTAGCACATCTCTTTTTGAAGACAAAAAGCTGGTAATATGTGTTTAATTACATAACAAGGCTGGTTTAAGTCTGGATTTTTTTAAGTACATTTCTGCTTTGGGTTTCATATGCAAGTATATGCATGAGTAGAGTAGACATTAGATATATTTGTTACAGTAACTGAAAACCAAGAGAGCTATCTGATTAATGCACACTGAATAAAAAGGAGAGAAAACAATCAGTAAAGCATAAGCCAAGGAAACAGCTAGCAATGCAGCAACTTGAGAACAAATTAATTTATATCATAAGCAACCTGAGCTATCTATTTCCTTCTTACTCTTATTCCTTCCTTATCCACAAATCTATAAAGAACTTTTGCTAAGTGAATAGATATGAGATGGGCACTCTCCATCCTATCCTATGTCATGGTTTAGCAACTTGGGTCACACCTGATTAATGGTATAAGTGGCATAAGTACTTGGAGAACAATGTCCCTAACAATGTTGTCCAATTATTTAATGTGCTCATCAGACTGTAGTTCTCAAGATATACAGTCTGTAAGCAGTCCAGAAGAGGAAAAGTAGATACTATTTCAGAAACTAATATTTTTATGAGAATTGATTTTATCAATCATGAGGATGCAAAAGATATCTACATCTTGGTGTTCCAACAGGTACATGGCTAACGTCCTCTGCACAACTGAGTCCTCTGTTACTGTCGCGTGAAGGGAGGACAAGGGGTAATCAACTTCGCCTGCCAGAGCCCTCCTCAAAAGGGCTGTCACTGGATCAGGTTCACAAAGTCGAACAAAATAAACAATTTATTAAAGTGACAGATCAACAGGTTCAGGATTGCCAGTGATAAATGCACTTACTGCAACAAATTCTACTTTTTCTGAGCTCAAACTGATAATTAAGCGCTTTCACCAATGGTATTTTTCCCGGGGTAACGTCCGATGTTGTCGGAGGAGCAAACCTTACCAAAAAGGTGTCCCTGTTTTGGGGAGGAGAGAGGTCCAGGCCCGTCGACCCGTCCGTAGGTTGGTGTTCTTGTCCTCCAAATGGAGGAACGTTTGTGCACTGAATTTATACTCTTGGCGAGGTGGGGCTGAGTCAAACACTGTGGGATGTTTGGTCCTTGTCGAGCTCAGCAGAGGGTGTCAATGGCTGCTGGCCTTTTTTTTCTTTTGCCCCTATCAACAACAGCAGGCCGCAAGACTCCCCCCTCGCCCCAGGTGTCCTTTTGGGTAGAGCAATGTCAAGTGGTGAGACCTCCGCCTCGCCCAGGGCGTTGTCTCACCCCTCACCAGCACGGGCATCAGGCCGCAAATCACCCTTTGTATCCACTGTTTACCCCACGGCAGGGAGGATCACAGATAATCACAGACCATTATCCCACATCCTCTGATCCTGTTAAGGATCTGCAGACATTTCACAATCCACAGCTCCTGCCATTCCCCACGAAAAGCCCCGCAGTGTACATTCTAACACCTTGTAAAAAAGCTATAGCCTGCTTTTACTTGCAATAGGAAAGTGCAAGTTTACAGCTTGCTCATTTGAGAGCACCACTAAATTTAACACAGGCATTAATAATGAATTGGAAGAATGGTATAAAAATTAATGAGCACTTTCTATAATGTAACAAAAACGAAAGGTGCAATTTGTCCTATTATACCCGATTTATTACTGTACAGTAAGGATAAACACAAACAAAATACAAAATAAGATGTACTTTTACTGTGTTTGATCATGCTTTTGGAGGACATGGTTTTACATTCACAACAGAAAAGCTACAGTTTTATAATTAAGAAACACCATCACTAAACTGGAGTTAACAGTCCATTCTAGTTCAGAGAGGAATTCAAGGCTGATATTTGGGGGAAAGGAAAACAGCTTTATATAACAAGGGGGATATGCATTGTAATCAGTATAAATAAGGGAGTTGTGTCATGCACAGAATTGATTAAAGATGCTGAATCTATTGAGGAAAATATACTTTTGATAAGGTTAAGGAAAAGAAGTGTTTTGAATATGTCAGAAGATAAAGAAATTTAACAATAACATTGGCCTATGAAAGAGAAAACTGGTAAAATGGGTGATAGAGATGCAAGCAGGACAGAAGTCTTCAATAATTATTCTGTTCTATATTTGCAAAGAAGTAGAATGACAGGATTAACTCTTTGCAGGTTTTTTCTACTTGAAAAAGATGGAAATAATGGGAATACTTTTAAAATGGTAAAATCTTACATTCAGTAATCTACAAAGAACCAAGGAAACTCTCAGAAGAGATGGCTCCAGAGGTTTATGGTCTATAAACAATTTGTTTTTAATAAATCTTGAAAAAAACAGGAGAAAGTGAGTTGATTACAGGTTTGGTTGACTGAATTAATGCAGAGGTATAGAAATACAATATATTTTGCCTGGTATAAGGCTTTTACACTAAATTAAAATAGCTCAATGTATTACCAATAGTAAATGAACTGAAAAAAACTAAGTGGCAGAACTCAAAAGTAGCTCCTGATGAGAAATCAAAATATAAAACTGGAGTTTTTAATAAAATTCTGTAGGGATTGATATCAATATTAGAAGTTTCATTAGTGATCTGGAAGTGAATATAAAATCAGTGTGTATAAAATTATTAAAGCTAGAAAGCTTGGGGGCATGATAAGAAATGATGAAAACTGTTAACTATACAATAATATGGACCATTTTAAAAACTGACCCATTCAAATAAATGCATTTAAGATAAGCCAAATGCAGAGATGCAGATGTACAAGCATGGAATGCAAAGCATTAGTGACTTTACTGGAAACTGAAACTAGACAAATGAAAATTGGACGTAGGAAAGGAAAACCCACTGTTTTTGAAGGGGTGTCTGACTGACTAACAAGAGCTAGCAGGAAATAGCTTTCACAATGAAATTTCCAAAATATATTAGTTTTCCTCCCAACCTGGTCTAGACTTGAATAATTACTTTTAGTTAGAATTATTCCTCCTCCCTATCAAAAATGTGGATTGCTATTTTGACATGCTTTATTTCAGTTCATATGTTGATGTATTTTCTGTCAATGAAATGCAGGCAATATTTATTTTCATCTTAAAAGTGCTAAAATCCTTTTCCCCCCTCAAATACACTTTTTCTTTTGGGCAGAATTGTAGAAATAAAGCCTTTAGTGCAAACAATTGCAATGCCATCAGATTGGGATTACCTGATGAAAAAAATCACAACTATTTCTACTGATTAGTCACTGAAGCAAAATTAAAGTAATTTCACCAAATGTCTTGCAATGAAGTTTGTATTCCTTTTTGGAAGACATGTTCCTGTTTGACAGAAGTCATCAGACCAAATATAGGGCAACTTGGTGAAATGTAATGACCCAAGATATACAAGTAGTCAGAGTATATGATCTAATGATCCCTTCTGGCCTTAAATTCTATAAAAATCTATTAATCTTTTATACCCAAGGCTAGTGCCAGTGCAGCCACTAGACTGAGATTTATTTGCAACAGATCACCACAGGGGAAATACAAAATTAATTTTAAATGACCTTTCAGTTCTGAAGTTCCATTTGTCCACAATGCCATGTCTTTTAACCTCCAGACATGTCCTTCATAGCTGAAAACAGGGATCTCAGGAGGCAGAAGAAAGAAAAGATGACAAATACTAATTTTTATACTTACAAATGCTTTCAGTCCCCTTTGGGCTAGCAAGAAAACAGGTAAACCAGTACCAGTTCAGAGTCCAGGTCTTAATAGCATAGCAAAACAAATATATGATGCTCAGATGACTTTCAGGCAGAAAGGAATTACCACCAAATAAGACATGTTCTGCGTAAGCAATGTACCATTCATAATGTTCTGCACAGGTAAATTTTGTTCAAATACACTTGTTTCATGTGCCTTGCGATGTGAAAAAATACCATCATCTTTTCAGTTTAATTGAACCTGAATTGCTTTTTTCAAAGTTTCTGCCAAACACATTAATATCAGTAATCTTAGATTATAATTAGGTGGGCGTGCTGCCAATAGCTTACATATGTTAAAGGAAGAGTGTAGCAAATCCATAAGTATCTTGCCATATATTGGGATGATGATGTTCAGTATTAATGCCAGATGCTTAGCACATTATTTCTAAAACTCTCTTTTGAGAAGAGTGTCTTTATTAAATATTATATTGTGAGCAGAGTTGACAAACTAAAGTTAGTCAGAGCAGCTAACTGAGGGTTTGGGGGGGTTATTTTTCTCTACTCATCCCATATGGCTGTTTTACAAGTGATTTTGTAAAACACTAGCATAGTAATCAGTAATTCACTAACTATGAAAGTATAATATTTCTGAGTGTAAGTAGCACATTCCACATTACTTGATATTCACAGTACTTAATACATGGAATATTTACTTTAGATTTTCATTCACAAAACAACAACATATTCTTTTTCCTGTAATAAATAAAGCTTATAATGGAAAAGATATTCTTTCTATCAGGTCAAAGAGATGGGACTGCTACTCTGCACTTGGCTGCAAAAGCCAGCGATATAGTACGAAGAGAGGGGATGGATCATATTGCCCAAAATACACCTTTCTACAAGAAGCTTATAGATGCCCACATCTGGTTAACTGAAATAGCTGTTACAATAAAGTCCTGTTGCTGCACCACTATCGATCTGCATGATAAGGGAGGTAGGGGAAGTGTCTTACTCTAGGGTTTTTTAGATTTATGTATCTAACTTCAAGCACTCAGTCTGAAAAAGCTGGACTGTGTAACTCAGTGTTAGAGAGGGGATTAGTTCTTCCTTTACTTCTGTAAATCACAGTCTCACACTACCAAGCTGCTGTTGCTTCTAGCCAGGCATCACTATATCTATTCAACAACTGAGGTGATTCAGTTCCAGATTGCAATCTGTTAGGGGGAAAATCAGCAATAAACTCTCAATCCTGGTGATAAGTTTGCCTCATTTCACATTCCCAAAGATAACTTTACAGGTGGAAGCAGTGCATCTTGCAGAGTTTTTAAAGTGAAAGCTAAGCAACTTCTCTTCAATCTTTCACGGCCTGAGGGCCACAGCTCTGAATGTGGTACTGGCATTGCAGGAGTACCAGTTATGCTATCAGCCAGGTGAGAAGGATCATCTAGCAAGCAACTTTCAGTATGAGACATAAAATCATCTTCTTCCCTCCTATTTTCAGCTATTAGTGAAGTAAAACGTGTAAAGTCAAGATCAGACCAACACATCACAAGTACATCAAACAAATACCTGCTTTATTTACATGTATGCCATTTTCTTCTTTTTCATAATTTCTGATACAACCTGTAATACAGGAAATCGTACGCAATATAAAGGAAAGCACATCCATCTAGGAAGATCATTTTCCAGACAAAATGTTTCCCAGATTCTATATCTGTGAGCAAAGCAAATGTACTTGTTCTTACAGATTAAGGCAGCAGAGACATTTTGCTTTCAAAATCCCTTTCCACTCGTGCAAGTGAGAAGTGCTGATGATTGGCTTAAGCTTGTGTTATCAGATTTGATTTAACAAATAAGAAGAAATGAATCAACAAAAATAATCTTCCTAAAGCAAGATTCATTGTTCTGTGATTTAGCAGTGAAGTCTTCATTTACCTTGCTGATCATCTATTCAAGCTCAGATTTTTCTTTGTATAAAGCAGGACTGCAAGTTTATCTTCCTCTCCTATGATACTTGTATTATTACTTTACCCTCTTTTCTATAAGAAGTTCAGAGAGCTCTTTCTTTGTTTCAAGTGCTTTAAACTTTACCCCTGCCTACATCTATGCTTTCAGTCTTTCTGCATTTCCTTCAGCCCTTCTCTTTCCACTCTAATACTAAACTTGTTTCCATCACACCATTACACCTGGAAGAACCATCCTGTGAAAGAAACTCCTTTTTTTTTTTTTCCTTAACACAGATCCTGGGCTGACTGTGAAATTGTTTTCAGAAAGGGAATTTATTTTCATTTGTTACACAAGGCAGACACAAGTGTATGCCAGGTCTATGAAAAGATGAGTTGCTCATGTCATGGACTGTGAAATAGGCCATGACATTGCCCCAAAGCTGGACTTTTGGAAAATAGTGCCACCAAAGGTGGCACTCTGCTGATTTGCGTTTGAGGATGGACATTGGTGCAGAGGTACCAATCACTCCTGCCTAGACTGCCACCTGTATATCCTCATCTGCATCATGTTATAATGAATTCTACTAGCTAGCTACCTTCACTTTATGTTCTCTGACTGTGGGTCCCTGGGGTGTTTGCTTATAAGCAAACTATCTAATGAAGAGCACTGTATTTATTCTTCATCTAAAGGATCTGAATTTATGAAAGCTGAACATGAAAATCAAAGTATCAACCATTGATTTCATCTGTGATGGGTATAAGAGATCCAAAAAGACATACATATGTGCATAGATGTATACACACAGATGTATATACACACATAAATTTATATAGATGTGTATGTATCTAATGTTCAGAAAGTTAACATACCACAGTGGAATCAAAGTCTGACATCACATACACACAATGGCATCCCTTATAGTCAGAAATACATGTCTTCAGTAATAATTTATCCTGTAAAGTATTTCCTACATCTTTTTTCATAACGTGTTAAGGCCAAATTAAATCAGGAGTCTATCATAACTTGTTTGTAACATACACATTACATAAACAAAGTAATACAGAATACTAAAATACGATTAATAATATCCAGTTAATTTTATGGAATTAAAATGAACCATATTTCATCATACAAGTGCAAAAAAATGATTGTAATACTATTTTAGCAAAATGGTTCAACACTTCAGTTCTCTTTCTCGATACGTAGAAATAATACATTTTCTGACAGGCAGTAACTTCATTTTATGCCTACACACATACCTATCATGTATTTTGCACTCACAGTATTTATTGGGATTAATATGAATTAGCAGATTCCAAGTAAATCATCAGGTATTCTTGTTAGCATGTCCTCTATAACGTAAGTGTATTGTTATGATTATAAAAGCGAGCCATTAACATACAGATTTTGTCAATGAAGCGTTCAGTGCTTCTCTTTGAAAAAGCCTACATAACTCTGGGTTTCAAGCTTTGATGTGTGTATCAGACTATAAAGAGTCCAGCTTTGTGCCCCCCCAAATATAAGAAAAACATCAACAAAAGAGAGCGAGTCCAGGGGAGGGCCACCAAGCTGGTCGAGGCTGAAGCACTCGCCCTGTGAGCAGGGCAGGACTGGGGCTTGTTCAGCCTGGAGAAGAGACAGCTTTGGGGGGACCCAACAGCAGCCCCCCAGTATATATGCAGAGCCCATCGAGAAGAGAGAGCCATGCTCAGAGCACAGTGGTGCATGGTGGGAGGACTACTGTTTTGGGTTTTTTTTTCCCCCAGGAAAAACCAGAAGACTCCTTGGGTGCATCAAAGCCGCCATTTCATTTTTTTAACAACTGACAGAAAGCTGAAAAAGTTTTATTCATAATGAACACAGAAATGGAGAGTTGTAGAGAGAAAAAGGATCTCTGTGTAGAGGAAGCAGTGGTGGATACAGACAGAAAAGTATCACTTTTGGGGGAAAGAGAAAATATTCACAGAAACTTCTACATTACTGTGAGGTTTCTCTCAAAATTGAAAGTCTGGATATCCTTGAGGCTTGCTAATCTCAAACCACTGGTTTGTTATCATTAACTGTCAGCATCTGAGTATTTGTTGCTACTTTTCCTTCCAAATGCCAAGTTGCTTTGAGTCTTCAATAAACTTTTACTTTTTCTGGTTGTGTTATGCATATCTAATTTTGCTATCCATATTGTATTAAGTCTTGTGCTCTCATCTGTGGTAGGCAGTATGTACTGAAAATTAGATCTGTACCCAGTGCACCTGGCTTTCTTGAAATATATTTCTTTGAAGGGTTTATACTTTCCATAGGGTTTGTGGGTTATTTTGGATTCACTGAAGCAAAATGTGGATCATGCTAGAAATAATAAAAAAAAAGAAATAGAACATAGTAAGATGTTATGCAACATACAGGAATACTAATCATTGTGTTTTCAAACATTCTTGTTCTCTGCTTGATCAGATTTCCAACATTCAGACCAAAACAGAAATGGCAAAGAAACCTAGCTTCCCATACAGCCATAAGCCTTCATGAGTTTAGAAGTTTCCCAGGATACTTAAAAAATGAAGACAGGGTTGAAGCTAATAGCGCTATGATAATTTACATAGTTGGGACCTGCTCCAGGATGGGTATGGAAAGATACTGCTGGCTACCGTTTTCTTCACTTTAACCTATGATTTTTTCCTGCTACTTACTTCTGCATAAAAAAATTGTAGTCTGTCTTATCTTAAAAAGAAAAGGCAAGCATTTCACTGCTTTTTTTTTCCATTTACAGCTCTAATTTCACTGAATGTATTGTTGCACTGAATAGTTTTCCTTTCTTCCAGATCCATCTGAACTCTTTCCAGGTGCATTCCTACCCCTTGTACTCCACTAAATTCTTCTTGACCAGGTGTATGATGATCTCTGCTAAGCCAAAACTCAGAACCATACTTCTTCTCACCAGGGGCAACAATCCCCTTGCTGAACTTGTATTCTCCCTTCACTGATGCTGTGGTCTCTTAATTTCTTTTGAACACCTCTGCTCATTCTCTTAGGATGTCTTCCGAATTATCGTTTGTGGTTGCACTGCACAATTGCAGGATGCGGTCTCAACTTTCACCCCTCGAGTAATGATTTTGATAAATGGTTTTACTGGAGGATAGTCAGATTATCAATAATCAGGAGCCTTAAAAACTTCCTTATGTGAACATGCACATCACGCTAAGAAAAAAAATCCAAGGTTTTGTAAGATTATTAGTACAGTCTCTTGCCTAAGATCCATACTAGTGTGAGTATGAGATACTAGAAAGTATCTGATATGTTGCTCTTGAAAATACCTTTAGGGCAGGAAATGCTGACACTTAAATAAATATATAAATAAAAGAAATAAAAGAATTACATTTCATCATAGTAGTATTCATAAGCAGTACCCATGTCCTTACGTGCACTTTGATATGGCACTCTCTGCAGTGCCAAAAAAAATTGCTGTATAGTACTGAGTTCAACTCTAATTGGCCTTAATTAGTAGTATGAATCATGTGTGCAAGAAAGGAAGCTATTGTTAAAATAGAATTCTGTCTCAATCCTTTCCTGTTAAGCTCTCCTTCAGCCTTTAAAAGATACTTCTCTATCACAGAGACAGTCAGCAAATGACAATCAATCTTGCTCTGCATCCTTGGAGAAGTCTATGAAGACATCAGTCTGTTTGAATCAGTCATGCTTTGTTATTACTCCTCCCTACTAATGCGTTGTTCTCTTCCAAAACTGTCTTTCATTGCCTTAAATTAGGTTTTTCTATATGATGTTTTCTTTACATATAAACTATAATCATTGTCTGGAAATTTTGCCTTTGGGAGATTTATTTTTATCCAACTTGTTCCTTTTTACATTTCATACCATAGAGTGAAAATGTGCTCTTGCTTCTGCCTGAAAAATGAGTATGACCTTAGGAAAGATTAAAGCCAATACAAGTACTAATTGCCAAAGATGTACTGCTATAAAATTGCACAGTACTGCCATATTTTAGGTAAAGGATATATACTGCTAAAAACAAAAACATCACAGTACTACAGGCAGCTAAAAGCCTGGGACAATTTTCCAAATATATTTCCTTATTTTATATTTTAAGTTCATATTTTATGTTTTAGGTTAAGTTTGTATTTTAAGTTATGTAGTCCTGGTTTCAGCTCTGAAAAAGTAAAGCATTATTGAAGCTTAAAAAATGAAGCTTAACTCACACCAAGTGTATGATCCTAATGCAATTTATGCATCTCTACTTTTAACAAGTGTATGCATTTATTTTAGGTAACTGTTATTGTTTTAGTTTAATTGTGTATGACATTACAGAGCAGTATTAAGTTAACTTCTGATATCCCTACTCAATACTCAATATAAGTTCTATTAAAGATTTACATTTTAAGCTTCATCGTATTGATTTTGCTTTCCTTCAACTTCATGACATTGCTAAAATTAGTACAATCTTATTTATTGAAAATTGATGAACTACTACATGCTATTGAAGGTGAAGCATGTATTTGAGATCAAAAATGATGAAAATTTTAGTATTTACACAAAAACTCGATTATGAAGTTTTAAGTGAGCCACTGAATTTCAGTGTCCATTGTACAGCCTAACAGGATATATCTTCACAATGTAAAGGTGCATGAGTTGGCAGAATGATGCTGTGCCAGATCTTGCATCAACATGGTACCAGAACATTAATGCATTATTATACCCATACTAATTCGCTTGGCTAGACTGCCTCTCAGTACAGTGCTTAATAAAAGCAGCTGATTTGAATGTCCCATTCCCCATTCAGTTCTCCCTTTGAGTCAGCACCAGTCCTTGTGTACGTGTCCTTACTGAAACATTAAGAGCAGACAGGTGAGTTAGGGCAAATTCATAGCCGCAAATAGGCTTCATTTGTCATGGAGTACAATAGTCCCATGAACATCATCATGTTTTAAAAGATTCAGAGTCACTACAATTTTTAGCAAAGGATAAGCAAGGCCAAAGTAGGTCTTAAGGTGTGCAGAGCTAGTCCTGTAAGCTAGATTAGGGCCCAGCTGGACTGTACTCTTGTGAAGGGAGAATATGGTGAACAATATTCGTTTGTTTTCTGTTATTTCAAGAAGTCAAGCAGATAGTAGACCAGTTTCATTCCTCTGTAATTCCCCAGATATTAGGGCTGTCTAGCTGCATTAGGTAAATAAGCAACATCTCAGATGTGTATAATGAGATATTTACTGCTGCATTCCCAATTCCTCTGGAAGCTCCCTGGACCTTTCAAGCAGAGTATTTCTTAATAGTGCACTAAAATTAGCTCTCCATTACTCACAAAGAACATCAACCTTGGTCTCCCTCACCAAGCCACCTTTATTCGCATCGCAGTCAATTGTATATTCACCTGCTACCATTTTCCAACTGAATAAAATATTTTTAGTCTAAACCAGCCCTCGGCTGTTTTCCCTTCTCTCCTTTGCAAAATAAATAAATAAAGACTTTAGAAGCATTTATTGATTAAAAAAGTGTGGTAAATTTTGAAGTGTATTTATTTGTACCATTTTTCCTAAGGAACATAAATGTTAGACATGGAATTAGAAATCTCCTGGAAATTATATTTTTAGTAGAAATCCTGAACACATCCTTGGAAACTAGGTTTGAAAAATTATCCAAATGCTATTAAAAAAGAATACTATTTAAAATGTATGCTAACACTTCAGAGATAACAAATACTGTGTTCAAATCTTGAGGAGCAAAACTAGCAACAAATCTGCTAACCTTATACAATCACAGGACGAATTTATATGTTGAATGCATCAATTTTGCTGAGACTTTAATTTGACTGCATTATATTTGAGAAAACTTAAGGTCAGATGGGTATGTTAGAGAGTTGTGTAAAGGATATATGTGTAAAATAGCAATATATGTTTCCCCATAGTGACTTTTCAAATCTATTAGTATTTTTCTTTTACATTTTATATATCTATAAATAAATATATATATATTTATATTTAATCACTTAATAATAGTTGAATGTTGGAGAGTTGGGACCTGTCTTTTTATAACTGTCAGATTGTTTGGCAAAGTTATTTCCCTCTGTTTCTGTTGTCTTCTTTTTAGCATTTAAACTATATTGGCCTTTTCAAGCATGCTTATTTTGCATGTTGGGTGAACTTTCCCTCCCCCCTTACATTCTAATCATTCCTTCCTAGCCACAGAGTCAGTTTTTTTTAGAGCTAGCTTGAGTTTTATATTTCTTCATTGACCGGGCACCGAATACATATCTTCCTCGCATGGATTGGGGGAAGAAAAAAATCAATTGGTGAACCACATCTATATGACTGGCAGTTGGAATCACTCACCCTAAAGGCAGCATATCTTCCCCAGAGGGGGGGTTCCAAACTTTCATCAGAAAATATTGGTCACCTCATTCAGTTACTTAAATAATCTCCTCTCCCCACACACACACACTTGGAAAGATTTTTTTTGGAGGCTTAATTATCTAAAATCTATTTAAAAAGCACAGAAGAAAGCACCCTTTACCATATTTAAAGTAATTATGCAACCTGAAAAGCTACCAAAAAGGTACTGTATCCAGTCCAATACTGTATATTTTCATATTTGAAATATGAAATTTGAAATTTGAAAATGTATTTATATATACATATAGATACAAGAGTTCATATTACTCGTTAGATTTTTACTGGTCCTTTTATTAGAAAGGATCAAAAAAATTCACAAATTTAGCTGACTATCTTCACAGCACTTGATGAAAGTGTTAGCCTCACTTCCCAGATAACGAAAGTAAAGAACAAACTTGTCAAAGCTAGGAAAAAGTTTGCAGATGAGCTGGGAATTAAACTAAGCACTTTTACTTCTTGTAGCTGAACCACTTCACACTGTTTCCACCAACAACTGAACTTTCTTAATCAACAGGATTACATAATAGGCCAGACATGCTATATATACCCTGCAATTCAATCTGACCCGTATAACTGGGGGGGGGGGGGGGTACCCCAATGGTACCATTATTTTCAGACTATCAGACCAGTCAAATAGGCATGTTTCTGCCTCTAGATGCAAAATTCTTTTGCAAAACTGGACTAAGAGGTTAATTTCTCCCATCTCTTAGCTTTTAACTTTTCCATGGGATTTAACAGCAACAGAAAGAAATGAGAATAAAATAGCCTTGTTTTTTTTTTCTCCTATGTAAGCAGCTTTTACAAGCAATTTAGAAAAATGTTATTAACAAGAGAATAGGGTATCCCTGAGATAGTATTTTTAAGTAAATTGCAGTTCACATGGAAAAACAAATAACAGAACAATTCTGGTAAGCTCATCTATTAGTTAAGGGCTAGTAGTTCTGATAACCACATACAGAATAATTTTGGCAATGTAGGGCTGCAGATTCCTGTTAAGTAGTCAATTAATTTACAATAATGGTGCATCTATCATCACATAACTTCATTAACTTAACCCTTTTGCATTAACGTCTAACCAAGAGGACATACATACCATAAATGCTGTATTTATGTCAGTCCAAGATAACTAGCCATTTCATAACTGATATATCTGTTTCATAGGACAGTAGGACCAACAAAAGCATGAATATTCTTTTTTTTTACCTACACATGTCATTTCAGTTTTGTCTGGTTGATTTTTGGTCTTATACAAACAGAAATATTTTTACCATGTCTACAAGTATAAGCCCAGCTCCTCCGAAGCGCTACCCAGAAAACTGTGCAAGCACTGAAGAGCAGACGTCCATGCTAACAAGGAGTTAACTTTGTAATCCACAGCCAAGAGACAACAGTATAGCTATCAACTAGCCAAAGTCGTCAACAACTTTTTTTTTCTTTTTTTCATCAGCAGGGTTGTTTCAGAATCATGCAACATCTAAATATTTAGTAACAGCCTTGAAAAATATCAATCATGCTGTACAAGAATGCATGGGAGAATACACCCCGATTAGTCAAGGTTTCTATGATTTTACTGCCTTCTTAGTGAAAGGATATCAAAATCAATGTTTAAGTATATTATGACCATAGTTACAAAATTATCAGTGTACCCTTGAAGGCTAGTTCTCTGATAAACCTTAAAACTTCAAAGCCATAGAACTGTTATGAAGTCTTGAACCAACCCCGTATATACAATGCTTCATACCTGTGTTTATTATTTAGGCTCATTAATACACAAGTTTCATTTCTGTCAAACGTGCACTCATGATCTCCAAAGTTAGTCAAGCACAAAATTTTATTAAAAACTGAAGCAATTCCTACAGGAGCCAGTTAAAGGGAGGACCGCAGAGGAAGATTTCCTGGCTGCTTGTCAGATATTTTTATTTTTTTCTTTAAACTGAAAACTATTTTTGTGCAGTATTTCAAGCAGCAAAATCAATATTCACATTCCATTGAAATAGCTAACCAGTAAGAGATATGTATTGTTTATATATATTTTTGTGTGAGGTCAATAGGCTAATTACACCAGTAAAAACTATAAATTGTCTAGAGACTACTGAAGTGTACAAATAAACAAGGTATTCTGCAAAGCGTATTTAACGTCCAAGCAATTTATTCTTCTTCATTCAGTGGTATTGCTGAAAGAGTAGTGGGGATTTTTGTAGCAATTTTCTGTGCTTTCTGCTTGAGAAAGTCTGCAGACTCAGTCATTTGTATTTGAAGTTGATTAGGATGAAGTTGGAGAGTTCACATTTTTTTAACAGCTTCTGAGAGTGTTTAGCTCAGGGGCAGGAAGAAGAAAAACAAATATTCCTTACAAATATTTTGTCTTAAAAGTACTTCCCTAAAAAGTACAACTGTGTGTGTGGTCAGACAGAAAAGACATATTCAAGTCTACTGACACACACATCATTAGACACCCAGTAATTGTAGTTAATAAATGCAATCCTTGATAGAAGTTGTTCTGATCAAAGCCTCACTTAAAAAAAAAAAGTCTACCTGTGAATTTAGACTGAACTCCTACAGAAGCTTATGATTTGTGTTTAAAAAGCCTAGTAACCTATGAAGAAACAGTAATATTGATGTTTTCTGTATGATGAGAAATTAAGTTTCAAAAAAATAGAAGCATTGTTCATTTCCAGATTTTCTTCTTGTCATTGTGCATTCAGACAAGAATGTCTTCTGAAATTACAGCCTAACACAGACTGCATTTCTTTACTGGTAGCAGCAACAATTAATATATGCTAGCTCACACATTAATTGTAGTTTCAATTTGCCCTAGTAATTACCTTAACTAAATGCAGATCATCTGTGTCCAGGACTAGGATACTACAACAAAACTTGAAACTGAATTCATTTGCTTTACACAAAGGCTCCAGTTAAGCCAGCACACACTCATTCACCAAATGCCACGCTAGTTTTTATCTTCGAAATGATCATGCATGGAAACACAAAGTATCAGGTAAGAGAACAGAACCCTATGGCTCTCCATGCAAGGAACATATAAACTTCTGCACTAAGAGACTTTAAAAGCAAAACGTCTGTGTCAAGCATAGGGGAAACTCATCAGAAATCTTTAAATTTAGCTTCTCCCCCTCTGCAGTTAACTTCTTCAAAATGTCTCAGTGAGGGAGACATTTTCAGTACTAAGAAATGTAGAGAAACATTGTCCTAGGAAACTTTATTTGTTCTTGTAAGTGCTTTAACTCTAATAATTTCCTCCTCAACAATTTTTTTAAATACCTTGTGGAATAATATTGAAAAGCACTACTTTATCTTTTCTTTGGTGCTTGTCATGATTCCTCTGTTACAAGAGTAGTCACCATTAACCTTACAGCAACTTGCAAATTTTACTCCGATATATACTGTGGCTGTCATTTTAGAGACTGTGTTTTGGTAAGACTGGTCCCTAATTTGAATTGTTACATCACCTATCTTAGCAGTAGTTACCTTACCAGAAAGACATAAACGGAAATTTCATTTCAAAAATAACAAGTCTGAGCACTGGTAATGCGGTGTTCCATATATATTGCTTCCTACTTGTTTATGTAACAAAGATGGAACAAAATAATTCCACTAATGAATTATATCTGCAGAAGGCAGAATCAGTCCTGACATATACCAACAGTACTAAAAGACTTTTTTTCCTTCTTATAATTATCTCTTACCTATGCAAATTTAGCATAGTGCATTTTCATTTTTTGCATTTGACACCCTTCCAGTAATTCAATACATGTCATGTCTGATATCTATGCAATGTGGTACAATCAGTGCTGATGAAGGTAACAACTAGCTAGCCTATTGGATTGTTTTGTGGCAACACAATTCAGTAGAGAAGGCAACCTCTGGTTCTTCTGACTCTGTGAATACAATGAGATTAAATACTGTATTTTCCATACATGCACTAAAAACTTAACTGTAATAAAATCAGCACAATAAATCTGAACATACCCAAATGATGTATTGAAAGTGGTCACTTTTCAAAAAAAAATGACACTTCAGAACTGGTAAATTTTCACTTCCCTAGTTTAAACTTTTATGGCATTTATTACTTAAACAAGGGACTCTTGTTAACTACTGCGATACATGCAGATTAGCACCAGCCACATATGCATATTCCCCAGTTTCTCATAGACATTTATCGTTATATGGCTACTAATTGCACAGCTGCCGCTCTCTTTTATGGTCTGAGCCATATTGTTTGTGTTATTTATATCAAATAAGCATCTTGTCTTTTTCAAACAGAATCGATGAAATCTTTTGTGCTAAGACACCACATCTTCAAAGCTCTGTATTTGTATATAGAAAATATCCAGAGTAAGGCTACAGTTATTACGGCCTACTCCAGGAGTGTGCTGAGGCACCTAACCATAATTTAAATAAAGCTGAAGCACTTCAGCCTGAAATTCGTGACCTTAACCAAACATACATGTCATAAACATGCCTACCAGTCTCTTCCCCCTTTGCTTTCTGTGCAGCCTGCTCTCACACTAGGTCTCTCTCTCTTTTACACAAAAGTGCTTCAAATACTTCAAATAGTTGGTTAAATTAAAAAAAAAGAAAAAGATAAAAAGATTGCACCTACCTTTTAAATTGCTTAATAGTGAAAGCTCTTTCCCATGAAATGAGAAACCTGAATTCAGTGTCCTTCTTAGCCTGAATGCCTAGGAGATTGTCTTGATCAACTGGTAACAGATTATTTCCATTGATTCTTCCTCTTGAATCTTGGAAAGTGGACAGCTCTATCTGAATGGAGATACTTAGATCAGTTTTAGAACTACAAAGTGTAAAAAATGAGACTTTGCTTTGAAAAATGATAATCAGCAAAAAAAAAAAAAAAAGGAAATGTAAATTACTCAATGAATTACAGTTAGTTTTTGCAAAAGAAATTTTTATTCTTTTTAAGGACTTTGCATGAGGCCCTAAAAGATGCAATTGAATCACTGCTATATGAAAATGTGAGTGATCTTCAAATCATTTTTTGTTGGTTTTGTCATCAAGCTGAAGTTGCCCCAAAACATTACAAGAGAATACTAGTACCTGTGTAATCTGAACAAACCAATTACCACCTAAAACCCAATATTATTATCACAACATTGTTACTGAACCTGTATGAAACCCTGAAAAACTTATCATAATTTCTATGTCAACAAAATATCAGTGAATCATTAATTTAATTTGACTTCTGTTTTCATTCGCACAGATTTTCACATGTTAAACCCATTCTAAGAAAAGAGAAGATATTATACAATTGCAATAATCACTTAGTATTAACATACTGACAGAGAAGCAGCAATTTAATCTGTCTTCTTTGGAACTAATCAAAGAGTAAATTTTGCCTGTATCATCACATGTCCTTTTATTGGGAGTCTGTCCATTCTTTAAATATATCTGATTAAAAGCTTAGATTCTACTTCCCAAGAAAACTCAGTTTATACTGCCTTCTTTTCTTCTTTTCTTTAAGGAAGATTTAGTGATTTCACTTTTCAAAATCCATTTTCTTTATTATCTATATAAAGCATTCCAAAGATGTTCCCATTACTAATATTATAAATGCATACAAATAACAGAAAGCAGGATAGTCATAATGATTATTATTATAGCACAGAATAGGAAAGATTTTTTTATATATATTACATAACCCTTTGTTATTTTTTTTGTCTTTTTCTTGCTCTAAAAATATCCATTTTCTCTAAGCTTCCATAGCAAATAAACAAAGTGCCATACAAAAAAGTTCCACTGTCACAGAAATCTCCAAGCCAAAGGCCATTCCTACATGGTACTGAGTTTCATCCTCTATCACAAAGCAGCTGGTGCAATGTGAGTGGTACCCAGCTAGCTTCACTATGAAAATATCTTTCTGAAATATCTCTGTCCACGCTCTTCCTTTGCCATGAATATTTCTCCTGATCAGTACCTAATATACCTAGTATATCTTCCCTATCTCCCTGTTTACTTATTTATGGTCTCCTCACTTTCTTGTTCACCTGCTGAAACACTCATCATTGGATCTTTCCATATATTACATTGACAATGTTTTTGCCATCTTGCTTTTGAGATTACTGTTCCCCACAGATCTAGAGAATATTTTGGCCCCTTCACACTTTCCACTTCTATGTTCTCATTATGCAACAGTGACCATTTTTGTTTCACTACAATTCCATCAGATGTTTCCAAAACTTAACGTAATCTCCTTGTACTGGAGAATATGGATAGTCTCCTTGTATTGAAACATTGCTCTTGTATTGGAGAACTTAACATATTCTTTTTACATATTATCCTTGTATTGAAACATTTTTTTCCTGGAAGCTTTCATTGAAATACAAACATCTATTTATACTGTTTGTCTGTATTAACTGTTGAACTATGTATAACTCTACTCTTTCAGATAATTGCTATCACATATGTATCACATAACAAGATACTTGTCACAACCATCTTTTCTAACATAAAAAGTTTCTTGCCTTCTCGGGGACTACTTTCATTTCTACTCAATATTACAGTATTGATAGTACATCACTGACATGTTCCCAACAATCTATGAGATATCCAGGTAATCCAGGTGAATGAAGAGAAAGAAAAAAAACCTTTTCTTTTGAAAAAAAGAATATTTTTCCTAAATAAGGCTAATCAACATGGGTAGACTGTAAGTTACATTGACTGCTGACAATTTTTTTTTTTTAGCTTTCTTAAGATTCATTTGTCATTAAGAGTCACTAAATACAGTCTTCTCAGGGAAAAAGAAAGGTCTTCAGCTGAACTACTTTTTTCACAAAATCCTGTCAGCTGTGACATATAGCAATTACTTTGATTTTTTTTCAGAAAAGACTTTAGTATATTTTTAAGATTCTTTTCTTTAATTAATTTCAGAATATTCTTTTACCAGTCTTAGTATTTCACATCAGTTGATTATGTAACTCCAGAAGCTTACTTAAGCTGACCAGAGAGCTACAGGATCCATACTAGCGTCATTCAAAGTTGGAGCTGTGGGATCAACTGGTTTCTGATGGTCCTGAAGCAAATGATGAACCTAAGTCTATCAGTACCTGTACTTTAAAAATTCCTTGAAGCTTTTGCCAGAGACTGATTTTGCCAGACACTGATTTTTTCAAAGTTTGTTCAGCATGCATTATCATTAAGAAAATATTTGGTCAAAGAAAATGCAGTTAGTGAACTGCCTGAAAGTTGTTCACTGAATGTTTCTCTAAGTAACACGCACCTGTATTTTGACAGTGTCCATCCAAAGTACCTGACATAATTTCTCTTCTTTGAATGCATGAGACAACGCGGATAACTCCTATATCTGACTCAATTCTGTTTAGAAACAAAGTGAATTTCCGGAAATCATGAACTCCTACCATGAATTTAATTTCATGGTCAACATTTCCAAACAATTACTTACATTTTATCTTTTTATAAAGCACATATTTGTGGGTGGAGAAAATGAAAGAGAAAGAATCCAAGTGAATCCATATGACATCATGCATCATATTGGAACAACTGTTCAATGTGGGACAATCGTGAATTTTTACACTTTCACAACCTATCATTCCCAAAGGATACTGTGCTGACTGAAGGTTAACTAGGATAGCCTGGTGAACCACTTCTGACATATGCACTTCTCCACTGAGACCTGAGTTCAAAAAATGTTTAATATACTGAATAAAATACTCCTATTGCACCATATATATACGTTACACACCATTGTGACTGTTCCTAGTTTTGAGATTGGACTAGCAGTATTTCTGAAACCAAAAACAATACAGGATTCTAGCAGTTCACTCAGAATAAGTGTTAGAAAAAGGCACACAAAACAATAGGAATGTAAATTCTGGTATGACTCAGGGTAAATACTGTACTTCTACTATATTTGCATGTGAAGTAACTTAGAATATTAATCGTCTCTAATCATATCATATAAAATACAATTTAAAGTCATTTGGAAAATGAACAACAATTTAAAGGACCATTTCAAAGAGCACCTGCAAGACTAAACAAATGCAGTGACCTTTGCATACATATTTTACTGTATCAAAACAATTAATTGCTATATTTTCATTCACATTGATCTCCAGACCCCATTCAAATATGATAATGATGTGATAGAATAAACACCCTAGAGCTGTGAATCATCTTAAAATTACTGAACTAGTTGAATATCATGTGAAATTTCCTATTTCAATTCCCAGATATTTTTTATGAATATCTGATTAAATACCTACAGTAGCAATCATTTAAACAGAACTTTTTAGGTTGGTAATGGTGGACAACTACCATCAATTAGATAGATGTCAAAAATCAGATACAAAGAATTAGGTACTTTTATGCTTACTTAGCATTATCTTCAATAGGAGTTAGATCTGTTCTAAACAATCTGACAAAAGACAGAAATATAACAGGATACAAAAGACACAAGCAAAGTGATCATAATATTGACTGCACAATCAACATCAGAACTGAAATTGTAAATGTCTTTGATATATCTTTTCTCTGCTACATTTCATTACTTTTTCAAGAGTATATGCAAAGCTAGTACATCTTACTTGATTCCTGATACAATTTTGAACAGAGTTATCTAGAAAATTGTTTTAAACTGTCTTAGCAACCCAAATCCCTACCTTGAAAATGCTTGAAACAAACTTCCTGACAACACCCATACAAAGATGTAGAAGAGTACACAATGAGCAGAAAGCATTTATGCAGGCTCGGTACCTGTGTCCATACTAATTTTGTACCTACTCATAAAAAAAACCATTGAGAACCTACTGACTTCTCAATGAAAATCCCAGCAGATGCTCAACTGATTTTAAAATCTGAAACTTAGGTCTTAAGTGTTTGCACACAGTGTTTCTTGTTCTTTTGTCATCTGATCATGAATCTTTATATTTTCACAGTCAATCATCCCCCAAAGGATACTGCATTAACTGAAGGTAAACTAGGATAGCTCAGTGAAATATTTTTGATGTACACACTCCATGCTGAAGAAATACATATATTGATTTTCTGTACTACATTTCTAGACACAATATACACTTCTTTTCCTTTTCACATGTGCTGACTCCAACCAAAATGCAATTAAACATACCTCATGCAGGTGAAGGAATCTGTCATTTAGAGTGTTAAAATCACATTATTTGAAGTTAACTTCTGCTTTGTGTCTCAATGCCAGACTGCTTTAAAGGAATTCTACCTCTGATATCAGTGGAGACAGCAGCCAGAAGTAGATGTTTTTGCACTGCAAAAAAACCCAGCAGCTCCCATTTCTCGGAAACGTGTCTTTGGGAGGGAAAATCATTTGCTAGGAGTAGGAGAAATAGATCATTTCCACTGTCTTGCTGGTTTTTTTGTTATGTTTAAAATGGATGAAAATGTTGCTTGATGCTTCTAGATACCTAGCATGAAATCTAATACTAAACTGGTGAGCACTTGCTCTTTTTAATGAACAAGTCCATTCTATTCAGTTTCAATGCTCATCATAAAAGTAAAAAAGCAGTATTATTTATCTGAACCTCACTAATACCTCCAGAACAGGCAAGAAAATATCAATGAGCAATACACATCTCAATAGCTATTGCATATAAAAGCTCAACACTAAAATAAGTTTACAGTTTCAGTCAAAGTGCTTGTCCTTTCTAACTTATATTCTACTTCTTTCTTGGACTTCTGTTACCTTATCTTGTTCTTACAAGATTTTGCCATTGAAAGCACTCATAAGTCACCAAGAAGTAACTGTCAAAACATACCTACTCCTCCACAGCTACACACACAAATACACGAAATATCAAAGAAATATTTTGTCTGTGCTAGGCTGCCACTTCATTAAAATGTTATTGCTCAGTTTTTAAACTGAGAATATGAAAAAGAAAATATCTGCTAATGTGCTAGTGGCACAGAGAGTGGCAGATTTCCCAAGATATTTAATAATACCCACATAAGATCTAGGCTAAGAACGCATACAGAGATCTGTGATTTAAATGTTTATTGCTCTATAAGAACGTTAAAGGTAATAAAGCTTTAAGATTAAAATACGAATTTCTTCTATTTCAAACTACAAGAAAACTAAACTTTTGAAAATATGATAATTCACAGTTAAAGCAGTCAAATTACCCTAGCTTTTGCTTTACAGGGAAATCAGATCCTTCTTTCCTTGTGGATGGAAATGTGCACTGCAAGGCATTATCTGTACATTTTGTTTCACACAAACATAGATCTAATACACTTGATTAAGAACCTAGCAGTCCATGGGAATACTTGAAGTGATTCTTTTCTGCAGTCCTTTGTCTCTTACACTGTAAGTCATCTTCATCTAGGTCATCCTTCTTCACTGATACCAACTTGAAAAGACACACAAATGGAATACAGCAGAAAATGGAAACAATTCCATTCTAATACCTATTGTGCTGGAAACCTGCCGTTGCTACTTTCAGAAATGATTGTAAGTGTGTCCCTTTTTTTTTTCCACAGTTGCCAGATCTTTTCTCAAGAGATGCTTCTTGAAAAAACTTGTTCCAAAACCCAACTTTAATATGTCATGCAGAATTTAATTTTCAAATAAAGCCTTGGAAAAATAAAGCAAGAGCTAAATAGAAGTATGCTACATTTGCAATTTTCTTGCAAAATTTTGCCAATTATTCAGGTAACATCAACTCCTTCAATAGAGATAAGTTATTGGATAACTCCAGATCCAAGCACAGGTAAAATACTCAAAAATTCCGTACTGAGATTAGATCCACACCATGTATAAAATTGCTCCTCCAGAAAACCCATAACTTGGGATAGTTGCATATCAATTTCTCTGCTTCAGTGGGAAGTCACTGAAGTGTTGATTTTGCAGTTTTCTGTTGGAGCAGAAACTTCATGCACATCCTTTCTGTGCACACCCACATTTGGAAAACAGCACTGAAGGTGGGAAAGAAACATCTGAACATAGTAAAAGAATATCAGTAACACTTTAGTCATCTAAAACATCTTTATAATAGTAGACCTGAATTTTCCATTCTGGCTTCAAGGTCTGCATAAGAGATCAGTAAGTCAAGAGGGGGTGGTGTTTATTTTGACCCCTTTCTTTCTCTGTCATTGATACATTTTGGCTTTTCAGTTTTTCTGATATACCTATGAAGTAAAAACATTCTCCAGTTTTTCAAACAGCTCAAATACACATAGGAAATGAACATTACTTGCATTGAATACCATCTAAAAATTCTGAATATGAGCACAATCCAAATCTAGATTCTAATCTAAACCCTGCAGCTGGCAACAAGAAGCAGCACGTTTTGAGATACTTTCTAAACAAATCTCACATCTGAAAAATCTTGAAGCCATCTAGCTTAGCCTAAATGCTATTGATCAGATGCATTCTAAGGAAGAATTAAGGATTATAAAGTTAGTGTATCCAAGATAGCTTTATTGTAAGTAACTTGAAATAGGGGAGAATTCTACAAAGATAGGCATCAATAAAGGAAGTAAAAAAATGAATCAACAATTTTGCATTGTTACAGTAGAGTGAGAGAATTCTTCTTCCTCATGCAAACATTCAAAATAAATTAGGGAGTGGCGTTGATTCTTCTAAAAGAGTGTTTTTATTCCAGCAAAAACTGTAAACTTAAAGCCAAGAAAACAGAATACAATGAAGCAACTTACTCCTAGCCAGAAGTAGAGAAATACGAGCACAACTCAGTGTTAGCTGCTGCAGCCCACATCCCAGCTGAATGAGCAGAATGAGAGATGGCTAAGTTCTTCCAAAGTTGACAGCTGACAGTTAAGAAAAAGCCCAAGATGCCTGTACTGTGCCTGTAAGCTCATAAAATGGAGTATTTTTATGAAGGTGATAGCAAAAACTGACGAACATGCCAGACTAACAGCCTATATGAAGAAGGATTATGGGGCTAGCCCAAAGGGCAACATATCTACCCACATGCAAACAGTCCATAAGCAGAGACCAACAACAGAAGTATGCTATTAAGCCTTTCCCCTCCTAAAAAAGTACAGCTGAAAGTTACCACTTTATTATAAAGGCCAGCATTACACAGGTGAATTGGGATACCCTGTTATTTACAGAATAGGTTAGATGAAAATGCATCTTCAGTGGATATCACTATACATTGGCAGATAGAAGCAATTTAGTCAAAGAAACCCAAAGTCACCTCTATTCCTCACTAGACTGTCTGATCTGGCAAAAACCCACACTTAATTAGAGATAGCAGATTTTTCCAGTCACTCTTAAGAGAGTGGGAGAATTGTGGAAGGAGGCTAGGAAATCTAGGGCTTTCCACAAGCAATAAGCTTGTTTTTTTTTTTAACTGAAAATATGTCCACA
This sequence comes from Apteryx mantelli, assembly GCF_036417845.1. Taxonomy (NCBI): domain Eukaryota; kingdom Metazoa; phylum Chordata; class Aves; order Apterygiformes; family Apterygidae; genus Apteryx; species Apteryx mantelli. Next base: position 52,889,655 of record NC_089982.1, read on the forward strand.
GCAGAATTACTTTGTGCTTATGTGGCCATGTTCTGGCATCCCATTTTTTTGCCAAAACCCCATTTAACAGTGCTTGAGTGAATGACTTGACTGAGTACTGGACAATTTAGTGCAATCCTGAATGGAGAACTGAATACTAAAGTCAGATCTGAAAAGCTTATTTCAATTAACTGAGATTCATTTCATATGTCATTTCCATCAAAGCCAGTATTGGTTTCAGATGATGATACAGCCTTATAAAAGCACTTGCCCATCCAATAGCAGTGATAAGCATCAAGACTATTGTCAACAGTAAGGGAGGTAATTATGATATACAAACTGTGATGAAGCTGTTGTATCATGAAGATTTACAACCAGTTCCTCAGTTACCCAAAAAAGAAACTGGGCAGGAATTTTGGGCTCTAGGATCATGCACATCATATCTGTAGAGGCAATTAAATCTCTAAAATCTGGGTGTTTGATTAATTTATCTTCATGCAAATCAACAAGCACTTAATGCATTTTGTTGGTAAGATAGAAGAATTTACTTTTTAGACATGCAAAACCCTTTCAAAACTGACATTACAGGGTTTTTGTTGTTGTTTTTTTTTTTTTAATCAAAGGTATAAATTTGTCAGACTAGCACAGGATTTAAAGAATATAGTGATCTGTAATCCAGAATATTTAATTCGGATTGAGCAGAAGTGAAAGCAAGCCACTTTTGAAAAAATAAACTGTAGTTAGATCTGGTTCATGTATGAGATTATAAATCACTGAGGTTTCTCTAGTGAAATGGGTTGTCATTCCCTTTGAATTGAAGTGGCTAATCCACGTCATAAATCCAAAGGGAACCTAACTGACCTAAGCAATAGTATCAAAATGTATTCAGGACATATAGATTTTGTCAGAAATTATATTTGGATTCCAGATGTATTAGAATTGACTTTAGAGGATGTTACCTCCTAAAGAACCTGGAAAACATATTTAAGACTCCTAACATCTATTTCAATAAGGAATCAACAGTCTTCTTGCATAGAACTAAAGTGCTACAGTCCAGTTATGGAGAGTGATGTCAATTCTCCTAGCTGCAGGGAAGCATAAGAAAATGGATAGCTTGCAGCATATAAATTAGTTTTGAATAGGAAATAGGGACACAGAACTGAAAGGAGTCATGTGGGTGACTGAATCTAGTTGCCTAATATTGCAGGGAAGTACATTTATAAATCTAACATTTATAAATCTCTGTTCACAAATTTTCTACAAACAGAACAAAATAAACTCACGAACCTGGATCAATGCTGAAAGCAAGTCCAAAGGGAAACAATAATGCCAAAGTGAAATTATTTACAAATTAATAAAGACTTGAAAAAGCTTTACATTTCAACCCCATGTTCCTATACAATTCAAATTACTTTTAATATGGCATACTGTAATTCTTAAGATTCATATAAGTGGTATTACAGGTATCTGATCAGCCACAGCTGGGAGAAGTTCTTTATTTTTGTTTTTCATCACCTCAATCAAAAGAATTGCAATTTATTAAGTTAATGAAGCACTACCAAACAGGATTAATAGGAGTAACTCCTAATTACTCAGCAGGTGATATTTAAGGTTGGTTTCATTTACAGTCTAGTCCTCTAAGATTGGACTTGATAGGTGAGGTCCTATGGACACTAGCAACTGCTTACCAGTTTTAGCACGCTTCTAGTCTTCTCTTACACCCTGAGTGATTTGCACAACATGTAGTTCTGGGCTTGCAGATGAAAATACAGAACCAGTGAGTTTGTGCTTCTGCTGTCACTGAGCAAGGTGGTACAAGTCAAGAAGGCAGACCAATGATAAACTGCGTTTTTTAAATCAGCGCACATTATTGCCAGTTGGTTCATAGCCAGAAAGTTGATTTTATTCCAACTGCACACAGCTCCTGTGCTATTCCAATATCTTGGACTGATGGGACTTCAAACACATTCCCTCTAACATGAATAATTTGTTGCCATGTCTGTAAATTGCTTTGAGATTCCTCTAGGAACCTGATATTAAGCTGGTATTAAGGCTGTGTTGTAGCACTGAAGAAGCATATGGATCAATTCAGTATCTTTGTGGATTATAAATAAATGACATCCAGAAGCTAGCCAAATTTGGCACTGATGTGAACAGATACGGCTCTGCAAAAGATAAATGGATTTTTTTTGCTCAAATACTTCAGCAAAGAATTTGGACTTGCACATTTTATGTCATATCAGTCTTTGCAGGAGCCACAATATTTGGAAAAAAAATAGTAATTGTTTGGAAAAATGAGTATCTGTTTAGATGAAAATAATTTCATCTAAGTCAGAAGCTGAAGTGGGTCATTACTTGATCCTCAGAAAATATAAGTGCGTCTCAGTTGTAATTTTCTGAAAGTGTAATCTTTTAAAACACACAGCTAATGAGCATTAGCTACATCACTTTCTAATGCATCCTATGCATACAAGCACTAAGATGTTCCTGTCTGCAGTAGAAAGTAGATTGACATATAAAAACACCTGTTCTGTCTAAAACTTAGTAATTATTTTATTCCTTTGGGTTATACTCACTGTGTTGAAATTATTGTTGGATAAGTACTTCAATAAAATAAAATCCAGTAAGTAAGGTGAAGATACAATATGAAATCTAGATCAAGAAGTGCAGGATTTATGTTGAGGTTCCAGCAGTTTGAATGTCTCAGTAGTGCTTTTCCACATTCTTTTCAAAGAGCAATTTACAGCTAGCAGAAATATATACAGGACACTCTTACAAAACCCATACAAATACTAGGATCTTTCCTTAAAACTTAGTTTTTTGATATTTTTAGGGGACATGTAAAATAACTGTGGAAAACAATTTCACACTTGATTTCCCCAAATCAGCTACTGATGATTCCAGCTAAAAAACTTGATGAATGTATGAATTCAACATTAAAAGTTTCTTTTCCTGCAGTGGAGAACTCTACCCTTTTAATAGGAATTCCTCAAACACAGATCCTTCCATTTTTAATTACAGTAAAAACAACATAGACACACCATAACATCTCCTTTTATTTCATGGGTGCACAGAAGAAACACAAGGCAAACTCTTCTAAACTTTCAAAAAAAATTATTTAAAACTACGATCATTCACCTTGATAGAAGTGGTAATTCCACTACCCTTAGTAGAACTTTTCCACTCCCATAGTCCAATTTCCTTTTTAATCTGATAAAACCTCTATCATAATTCTTGTTTTTATAAAAACATGAGAAAGCATACAATTTTGATTGTGAGGAGAAAAATGTAATACTTTATAAATTTCTATCATACAATCCTCCTTTTCATTGCACAATTGGAAATGGCAGCTTTGAAAAGACTTCGTTAAAAAACTGTATTTAATTATCTTTGTGATCTTATCTGCAATCGCTGGACCCTAAAAGATTCCAAATAAAAGAGTACCAAAAAAGGCCATTTAATCCCCTATTTTTCACCTGATCTTTCATCTGTCAGTGTTGTCAAAGTCATTCATAAGTGCCAATAGATAAACTAGAGATACTGCTGCATAATTTTGTTAGGGCTCCTTAGTCAAAGGTTGACTGGCTTGATTATTCACCATACCATAAATTCTGTCTATTTTGCTTTAAAAAATTCCAACACTTATTAATATTTCTTTCTGGTAAATAAAATGTGTCCAATTAGTTCCTGAAAAACATACCAAAATGAAAGATGAACTTCTGAGATGTAACTTTGTCTTTGCTTGAAGTAGTTGCTTCTCATTCCAAGTGATTTCAGTACTCATTGTTTTAAGATTCCTGCAACATTTATGCATGAAATGTCATCTAAGGATAGAAAAAAGCTTCATTTTTTTGTTTCTGATGTAAATACCATTATTTGAATACAGAGTTTTGAGTATGGTAAATAGAATGAGAGCCAGCAGCTGAAAGACAATGCTCTTGAGAAAGAGGAAAAGAAGTCATTCAGCACGTGATCATTAATGCTATTCAAAAAGAGACAATCATCAGAAAAAGCAATGAAATAGAGGTTACTACAGGCTAAGAGTAGCAGGATTTGGATAACCAGCAAAGAAAGGGATGAGAAGAGCTGCTGGGGCGGGGGGAACACATTCCTTTTATTCTGCTTTCCTCTTCCTTTGGTGCTTAGACAAGCATTTTATGGGCTAATAACATCAACAATGTAATTTTTTTCAGCAGTCCTTTTTTTTTTTTTTTTTAAACTGTGTGGTGCTCAGAAAAATATTCTCCTATTTGTGATCCATGCCCACAAGGTTCAAAGCATAAGCCTAAATAAGTACATAAGCATAAATACTTTTTAGGAGCTTACAGGAGGAGGAGACCTTCACCTGTGGTTAGGTTATTTCTGGACCAGAGAAGGTTGCTGCCATGGTAGTTACCTGCAGTCCTTGTGCTCGCTGAACCATGGTCAAGACCTGCACCATGACTCCCTTCTAGACATGCGCTTTGGGCCTCCTACCATGGAAACCAGGATGAGCAGACAGGGAATGGCATGTGCTAATCCCTTGTTCCTGTAAAAATTTGAACTAGATGATCTCCAGAGGTCCCTTCCAACCTCAACCATTCTGTGATTCTGTGAATGGAGCCAGGCCTCAGAGATCAACTATCAAAGTCCTAACACATCCCATGGCTCATATTTTACTATTAATTATACACAGACAATTTTTATCACTGAGCATCTGCAACAACCAGACTTAGTTTGTGTAACAGCAGTACAAACACCCTATTCTTAAAGACAATATCCTTTTCACAGTTACCGTTCATGGGAGTATACAGTCTTCTACAATGTGAACACTGCTGCATTATTCACTGTTTGCATCAAAATTGCACACTTTACTTCTAAGCCCATATTTACATAAAAGTAATATGTGCTTTTCCACATTTACTCTAACTCTGTTTTTCTCCTTAGCCCTAAACTTTATTTTTCTTTTCAAGTTTGTGGGAAAAAAAATAGAAAAAAAGAATAGAAAGCATACAGTTGGGGAAAAAAAAAGTATAAAAGGACCGGTTAATCTTCCTTTTGATTTTAGTGGTCTATCTAGGTCTAAAAATCTTTTCATGATTAATTACCAGTTCAGTATGAGACCTTCATGTATATCCCTGGGAACTCATTGCTTTGAACAGTACTAGAGGGGCAGTTCTGCATAGTTTTGTAGGTCTACTATGTCTATTTTTCACTCAGGATTTGCATATTTAATTTCTGCTGTATTGACAGGAAAAGTAACGTTATTTCACAGAAAGTTGTGTATTTGAGTGTGTTCTGAGGCAGCTGGTTAAAAAAATTCTGTTCAGGGAGCAGTTTTTTAAAAAGAAGTACGGTGTTTTCAAAATGGACTAAGCAACTTGTTTTCAAAGTGGTGGTAGGATTGTTAAATCCCTTTGATTCTTTTAAAATCCTAGTCTAGAAACTGTCTTTCTTTCTTGTCTCTGGGGCCAAGCTGGTAAATTCAGAGCATCACAGTCTTTCTATTCTGCTGATACAGATAGCCAAGGTTCATGTTACAACCAGTTTGCTACTTCAGCAGCTGTAAGGGGCCTGTGGTCAGCTGCAGGGCATTCTCATACAAGAGTAGCACTGATTAGATTTTAAGAAAAAAGAAAAACCTTTCCTGTCTTAAGGCAGGATTGCATGCCTCCATCTCAGTTATGACGAATGAGCTTTAGCATGCAGACTGAGAAAAGGTGAGTATCTCTCACAACTGGGCTTTAAAGAGTTTCATAAATTATTTATAAAATACTCAAATGTGTTGCTCTATTAGTCAGGACTGTTGCCTAATATGGAGACAAGTGCTCCTTCATCACACCTTTTCTGGCAGCAGAGAAAGATTAGCGTTAAGCAGTAAATTGAGGACAGAATGATACTCAGACTGTAAAAAGTTCTCTTGTAACAGTGTAGCATTTCTGAATGCTTGCTCTCAGATGTAAGAAGGTTTCTGTAAGGTTCAGAGACCCAAACATGCAGGTGGCCACAGGTTACAGATCATAATTATCCATTCTAGAGTACAATCTAATACCTATTGAGTCTGCAGATGCTTTCAGTTTTAGTCCTGACACTATTCAGTTCCACACAAGTGCGCTACAGAAAAGCTGTTCTTACCCATCACATCCTACTCCAAAATTTGCATTAACTTTAAATCTACCATGTAAGACACTATATAGCTGAATCAGTCAGAAAAGGTGTATTGCTCAGACTATGAATAGGTGTATTAATAGACTTTTGTTGGAACAAGACAGAAGCTTTTACAGGAAAACACATGAAAGAGGGCAAGGAGTAAAGTGGAGTGTCTTCAGGGGTGGGAAGAAGGAACTGAATGGAGTCATGACACATTTTTGTGGCTCATCAGCATACTTGAATGATCATTAGTAGCTCTTTAGCTGAGTTTTGCAGAATAATTAAAGTAGTTTTTCTTTAAAAAAATATATATATATATATTTTGGGGGCAATAAGGTAAAAGAGATCCTTCCTGTGTCTACCCAACCCTAACCTGTACCTCTTTACTATCTAAGATGACGTCATGTTATTTAAATGAAAACAGTTGTATGGTATTTTGTCAATCATTTTTTAGTTACATTCTCTCACTTGACATCCAGAACTATCAGAAAACCTCGACCCAGTAGAGATAACTGGATAACATGTGATTCATTGTTGTATCGCTTGTGAATAACATGTGGAACATTTTATCGTATTACATACTGCACTCTGATTTGACTAACATACCATGCACAATGCAGACAAAGTTTAACAAACAGAGCACTTCGTAAAATCCAATGAAGCCAACTGTCTACTTTAACAAAGCAGGTGCTGTTGATTTAGAGAGCACTTTCAAGCTGAAGTATAGCTCACAAGCTGAAGATGAAGCAGCTTGTTTAGTGTTTTATTCACAATAATGTGGTAAAATGTGATAATTTTTCTCATAATATACATCTATAGATATGAAAAAAAAATTTCCACAATATAACAGAATGAAATTCTCAGCCTCTCCTTGTCAAATTTCAAATATTAGCCATATTACAACAAAGAGAAAGAAGTGGGGAATGATTTTTATATGCTGTAATACTATTTAAAAATCAAACCTAACTGTGATTAGTTTAGTCAGTCTGATTTCCTCCATTAAGATACATAACCTTAAGAAAGGGTTATGCTGAGAGCTCTCAGAAAGATAAATAGCTTAGTCCTCAGAGCACAGGACCTACAGCTGAGATATTCAGGATTCCAGTTCTAGATTTGCTCTCAACTCTTCCTATGAATCTCAAGAAGTGATTTATACGAAGATTATCACAGTACAGACTACTGTAGGGAATAAATCCTGCTTAAACTCAAAGGGATTTACACTGCCTACAGGCTTTCTTCTGGTTTTGGGGAGTTTTTGCTATGTATCCACTTCTCTTACATATACGGCAAATACTAATAAAATTTGTAAGAAAGACTTGAATATCAACAGTAATACTTCACTATGTGTTACACTATTCTCTGTTGTTGCTCTCTTTCAGACTATATGCATTTCATGCATAGAGTCCATCCAAAGCTATTTGCAATTATTGCAGAGCTTTAAATCTAAATAGTCCCAAATGGTTTTATCGAGTTTTACTCATGCTTGATGCATTCTCCATGTTTCCTCTCAATGGCCCACCAATTTTCCTTTCATCTCTTTCATCAGCATCAGACAAAACGCCCCTGGCTTCGAGATTTATTGGCTGTGGAATGAACCTGGTTCTAAATTACCGAAGAACATTAATCACTCCAACTTCCTGATGCAATCTTATCTGGAACTGTGAACCAGGCTGTTATGTGGTCAAAGATCATCCATTACAAGTACCATTTCTAAATATCCAGCTTCTATACAGACCTTTTTCTGTTTAATGATACAAAGCCTCACGTTTTTCGCTTTTGATATTCATTTGAAGGCTTAATACCAAATCATGACTGCTCCACCAGTAATTCAGATCACAAACACAGTGAGCATCCGAGATGTTGTTTTAAGCTGTAATTGCTTAAGTTCTGGAATAGCTCTGCAATTCACTGAAACTTAAGTTTTAACAAAATCAGATACACATATTTTAATCTTCACCTGATCTTCATGATTGGAGTTGCCTGATTTTCTTTCTGTTCCCATACTGTAACATCAAAATAAATCAGTTCAACATAATGGTCACAACTTTAGCAGTTTGCCAGTCAGTACAATGTGTTTTTGTATTTTAAGTCTTGACTGTTGATGTAAACTATCTCTCACTAAGATATCAGATTTCAAAAATCTTATTTTTAATGAATATAACAACACCTCAATATTTGTCCTTTGTTTTTCTTAGTTTATTTAGGACTTTCATTTCAGACAACTTACCACTTTTCTTAGCTATAAGTCTTAATATAGGGACTTTTCTCAAATTCGTGTTTTATTTGCTTTCTTACTTTAAGAGTATGAACTTTCCAAGTTGCTAAATAGGAACCAAATAAACAAGACTTTGTTTAAAATTATATTGGCAGTAGACTCTGCTATTAAAAAGGCATTCAGAAAAAAAGAAAAGAACTAGGCCACATCTAACTTACAGCAGTAATGTTTGTATCACAATTAAAAAACAGTTGGCTTCTTCTAACTCATAAATACCAGTTACGTAACTCATAATCTCAAACCTCAAAAAGAGCCAATATCATGCCTAAATGATTATGCTGGTTGCATTTGGTTCATCAATCAAGTTTATATAAATTCAGAAAACACCTGAAATCATTACTGAATAAAAGAAAATGCTGAATTACTGAGCTGCAAGTGCAGCTTAGTTCTTTCTTTTAAATACCTTAGGCTAATATAACCATTATGGCCCTGTGATGTCAAGGAAGAGGAAAAGGGTATACATACATTAACACAATCATATTATAAATGCAACCAAAAGGCATTGGGGATTGTCTATCCAGCTAGTCTCTCCTGAAGCCAAGGAGGGGAACAAAGCAGATGCTGCCTTTTCCCCACTTGCATCTTTTCAGGAAAAAACCTCAACCATTTTAAAATAGCAATACACATTTAGGAAAATAAAATGATTTCTTTATTACAAAGTCAGACAAAGCGATCTAAGGCTTAGCAGAAGCGTAAGCCAGTAACTATTGTCTTTAACAGGAAAGATACCTGCATGCACCTCCTAAAACTCCTCTTGACACTAGAGAAGCTCAGCACACCTCTGAGCAGCTGCAGCTGTGGCTTATAAAGTGCAGAAACCTCACAATAGGACTTAAGGGACCACTCAAAGGGGATCAACAGCAAATAAACATACAGTTCTGTGGGAATCCAGTGATTGCCATTTGGTAAGACAAGGATTCAGTAAAGGAGGCCAGGAAAAACAATCCCTCAGATGCAAATAAATATTCAAAGATATTCTAGGCTCAGAGGTGGTTGTCAAACAGAAAAAAGGGGGTACGTTTGTTCAGCTAAATTTATATTATATTTTGCCTACCAGAAGGACAAAGCTCTCCTCATAATTTTCTTACAATATTTTTTCAATAAACTTTCTCTATATGTGATACCATGAAAGTCACATGTTCTAACATTAATATATAGTGATAATAAACTTTTAACCAAGATGTTTCTGTGAACTCAGTCTTAAGTTTTCTTCTTTGCAATGCCATTTAAAACTCTCAGAAAGGTCCACTGTCGGTTATATAGTGGGTTGCTATAATAGACCCTGCCTGTTCTGCCTTGTTGCCTGAATCTAGGCTGTGTGGTCTCTTCTGGCATGATTTTGGCCCTAGATACTCATAAAACAAATTGCACAAATGTTTTTTAAGCAAGCAAAATAAAGTAATACACATTGTTTACAGAGAGGGCAATCTTTTAATGCCTTTTCCACTGATTTACATAAGTAATTGATAGCCTGATAATAGCTCACACAGTTCCTAAAAATAGTTCATGTGAAACTATGCTATACTGTGCAAGAGAAGGCACCTGCTGAATACAAATAAATCTCTCCCCACCACACCCCAAACATGCGTGCGTTAGTGCTTGGCTCTTTAGTTCCTGCTCTGTGACAGGAATGTTATTACAGTGTAGTTACATAGTCTAAAACCACTGTCACAGAGCAGAGCTTTAAGTTTCTATTGGCTATAAACATACTTCTCACGTATAGCATTGTATTTCATACCTATGGCCGGAAAAAAAGTGTACAATTAAAGAGTGGTAATATTCTGTAGCTAATATATACTCATTTTACGTTTGTGCAAATTAAAAGAAATTGGAAGATCATGGTAAAGACTTCCAACAGAATTATACCAAAAGCCCAAATCCTGCAGCACTGAAGTACCTGAAGCTGTATTCAGCAGTTTAAAGCTTGCGGAGATCTATTGGTGTGAATACCTACCTTTCAGCATGGAATAACCACTCTGTTCACCATCCATACACAGCCTGATGCCCTCTACCTCCCAATGGATTGCAGTCATTCTGCCCCTCAGACCAGTTTGCCTACACCTCTTTATATTCTTACCATTCTGGGAGATTAATGATAGGCACCCCATTATATCTTAGCAAGGAACAGGTTACCTATAAGATGTAAGTCAGTAAGACTCTGGAGTACCTCTTTATTCAAGGTATAAGAAGAAAGTAAGACTGGACAAAGTAGCCATGTAACCTTGTCCATGTATGGCTTTAGCTATCCGGCACAAGTTGTATGGCATTATTTGTATGGCAACTATTTATAGGAAGCAATCATTAGGAGGCATCTAGACGTATGACCAAAGCAAAATACTATGTTACTATAATGATTAATACAACATTATTATTATTTCCAGGTAAAAGAAAGACCACCACCAATTCCCTTAAATGAAGCTCATATAGAAAAAAAGACTAGAACTGCATTTATAGGTTAAAAAATAAATCATGGCTGACACTGTTAGCAACATTGTTACCATGTGAATTTTCAAACAGAAAACTCTAAAATATTTTTCTCTAGAAAATGTCTGTTGTAGTAAAAGAATGTGTCATCTCCCAAGTTAATCTACCAAATGCTAACATAACTGTAAAGAGGGTTTGTTTTGTTTTGTTTTTGAACAGTTTGTTTCTGATTGTTTTTCTTGCTTCTTTTTTTACATATGGGTTCCAAAGGGGTCAGCAGATGTTCCCGTAGCAAATAACTATGCTCACTGAATATGTTACAACTCTCCCTCTTCAACTCCTCTCCCAGCTTTTTGTAGCTCCTTGCAGTGTCTCCAGCTCCAGAAGACATCTGTGTACAGTCTAAGAATTCTGAGGCTATTTAGAAAACCAAACAAGATATATTTTATGCTATTATTATTATTTTACAAAATAAACTGTGATGACAGAAATACTGAAGATCTGCAAGTTGCATTACCCTGACATTTGAACTATGATTCCTTTATTTAGCATAAGAATTTCTTTTCCTGCCTTTTGGAAATAGGGTAATATACATGGTGGCAGTATTTTCTATATTTTAAATATTCCACATTTAGGAAACATTTTACTATATGTACTTAAGAACTGATATTCTTCTGCTTGCTTAAAGCTACAGAAGCATATTAACATGAAATTCTACGGCAGTTTCAAAATAGCATTATAGATGGAATTAAACTATTTTTCTTCCATGGCAGTTAAAAATAAAAGTGTGATGATGTGAAATCACATCCAATTCAGACTCCAAACCCCTCAAGAACTTGAATTACTATGCAGAAACTTTCTGGATATTGTTTGACTTTGGATGTACGTACGCAAAGGCAAAAGAAAAGTAAGCAGAGTCACAGAGAGGAAGCCTGAAGAAGCAGGCAGCAGTTCGACTTTTTAAAACAAACACAAATTAGATAGAACACTTTTGGAGAGTTACTGCCTGGAAAGCACTGGTTCTGTGAGGACAGAAACTGCCTCTGGACTCCTGTATTGCTACTATGCTTGAGACACTTTAAGTAAATAAAATTACATCAAAGAATCACCCGACTCTCTGCCTTATTTATGATCAGACTGGAAGCAGAACTTAGCGCTCCAGTCAAAATAATGAACAATAATTTTTTAGAGCATGCCAGTCACTTTCAGGGTGCCCTTCTGCTGCTTTATATGTGCTATTCCTTTTGCTGGAGTTGTTTGTAAGTGCTAAAGATATGCACACATTGTAATTATACATTTATCAAATTTCTGCAATTATGGGTCTGCACAGTTCTCAAATAAATAGTTAAATACTAGCTTCACTGCCAGAATGCTCATTCAATAGCTCAATGTAGCAAACCAGCAGTTAGGTTTGATTATACAGAATAATTACATGGCATGAGCACTCAAATTAGAAACGCATAATGTAAAATTTGATGATTATTTCTAACATGGGACTAAATTGAATAAAAAAAGCTCTACTGATCTCAAACAGATCTTGGTGTTGTGTGTTCTGGGTTGGCCTGATCTTCCTTCCATCTATCAAAGCTTGAAAAACCTAACAGTCTGCTCATCTCTTTGCTAAAAATCAGCCAAGTTACTTTTTACACCAGATGTTTCTTCTTTTTATGTCAATGTGTAGCTTACACCAAGCAGAAGCAAATGCCAGCACAGTTGAGAGCTGAATTATCTAAAAGCTATTTTAAAACTAGAAAATATTAACACTGATATTTGGTGACAATATACAATCCAATACAAAATTCAGTGGTGCAATTCCTGTGCCTTGTTGCATTAGATTAGACACACTTTAACTTTAAAAAACAAAACAAAACAAAACAAAAAACAAACAGAAACCTTATTAGGTTCTGAAACAAACTGACAGGAGCTGGGGTGGGGGGCTAGCAGGGGTGTTCATGTCAAGTTTGACACTCTGTCATTAATGGAGCTATTAAAAATAAAAGGACAAAAATTTGAGTATCAGACCACTAATTATGAACACTTTTCTGCTGGATTTTGTCTGAAACTGATAATTAAAACTAAGGAGGAATGATCAAACTTTTTTAGCCAAAAATGTAAGAAAGTTCATCAGCTGTTGCATTCTAACTCATTTCATACATATATTAATATATAATAATTTTATGCATCTTTTATTGTTTCCTTTTAAGCAGAATACAGTATTAACCAACAAGATAATACTCTAAGTCCCTTTTGCTAAGGATGGGATATAGATTTAAGGCACAAACTTGCAAACATTTATCTCCTTGCTATTGAGACTGTTCTACAGAAGTAACACGGTGCATAAGAGCCTTTGTAGGACTAGGCCCTTTGGAAGCTTTCTGATGTTTATTTTTTCACAGACAGAACTGGAAGTGCCACCTACAGCAGTTCAGGTTGCTTGACGCTTTCCATTACAGGACCTCATATTTGGTTACTTATAACTGCAAAGTAATATTTTGTGTAGAAGTTGTCTTTATCTTAGGAGAATTGCCATTATTCTTGTTTTAACACAAACATTTCAGCCATTTCTGATGATGACAGAAGATGTACATACCTTCTTGCCATTAAAAAGCAGAAAATGAAAAGAAGCCAAATCCAAAACTGTGTGCAATAAGCTTGTTAAAAACCTCCAGCACTTCCCTGTTTCAGGTCAAATCTGGAGAGCTTGGCTGGGGTGAGGCACCATATGAGGGACAGAAGTGAACTGTAATGGGAAAAATATCAAGCGGGAGGATGAGAAAATTGAATGCAAAATCAGAGGGAAACACTGGCTGGAGAAGAAGTTGGACATAAGGACTGAGATAGGGATGGAAGAGTGAATAACTTTGGCAGAAGTGTCAACCTTGGAGAAAACAGGAACAGAAATAATCGTTTGATGCCCTTCTCCTTAAAACCTGAAATAGAGCATAAAATTTCCAAGTCTTGCTACTAAGGCTTTCGTTATTTACTTTCAGCAAATACCTGTGAAACCTAGAAATAACAAATATGTCTGATCCATCCCCTTCCAGTTGTGGTCCACAGAAACGAGGACTTAGACTGGCCTAAGAAAATGTAATTATTTAAGGTAGTAGAACTCTGTACCATGGATGCAGATGCTGCATTCTAACTGATACACTATACTGGTTTGTTTTTTTTTTAAAAAAGCTAGGAAATTACATCTAAAAATGTATGGTTCAAGACTGTAAAATATCCAAAATCAGTACTCAAAGTATTATTTCTGGTGCCCCTTCCTTGCTCCCTATTCCTGCATGTGCTTGTGTATTTCTCTAGGCTTAAATTCCAAATATCAAAATGGCAATACAGACATCACTACTAATTAGGGTGCTGTGAAAACAAATTTACTGTTATTTCTCAAGCCCCTATGTACTATTGTGATTGGTGAAATAGAAAACACATATTTCTGTCTTCAGAAGAAGGCTAGAAATTTTCAGCCAAGATAACAAAGTCACAGATTGAAAAAATATGTTGTGACTATATTCTACCCTCTATCCTGGAAGAGAAGAAAATCCTTTGGGAAAGACATAATTTGCAATTAGAGATCACATCATAATTCATGTAACAGAATATTCTTTCTTAATTTTTCATGTCTTTCCTTATACCTTTAATAGGCTTTTAAAACTGATTTGGAGGATTTTGAATTTCTTCAAATTCGCAAGCACAATAACCATCTATAATAGTAGCCTTAATTTCTCTGTAGTGACTCCAGAATTTCAGAATGACATATTCAGGTAAATGATAGGGAAGTTAACATAATGAATATTTAATATATACCCAAAAGCACAGGTCCCACATTGAGATAAATAATGGCTTTGCTGACCCAACATGCAATCATGAAGATGCTGCATGGGCTGTGCAAATATATCTTAAATCCTGGAAGGACGTCAAGTGAAAATATGCAAGGAGATTTTGTATCATGTTGTCATCTATCACATGGGGTAACTTACATTCACTTAAAGCAATTGCAAATCATTTAAGGCAGAAAAATGGCTTTTTCTAGAAAATGAAACTGTATCTTTGCATAAAGGAAAACATATGTACAAATAAAATAAATATGTTTGTGCAGCGTGGGGGCCGGGGGGGGAAGGACACTTATTTTTTCAAGCATTGGGGCTGCCTTCATGTGTGATATGTATTGGATGTTAGAAACTGTTCCAGCAGAAGCTACCAAGATTATCCACAAGGAAACTCACTCTATTCCTAAAGTGTCTATAATATAGATGCTATTTTAGATCCTTTTTTAGAAAGAATTATGTTACATGTAGAGGTAAAATGATTCAGTGCTTGTCTACTTACCAAAAATACTATCTGCATGCCTTAAGATTTCTGAAAGTATTACACCTTTTCTTGTTTTGGGGCAAACAGAAATAAATCAATACTAATTTAGATAGCCTCACTGCAAAATACAGTGGAACAGAGATTAGAAAGAGTTAGCTATTCTGTTTTAAGGCAAACACACTGAGAAGTCAGAGCTATTATCAAAAGGAATGACTGAGCTACATACTTTCTATTTAAAGGAACATCAATAATGAATTCAGAAGTGATGTAGCTGTTCCACTGTTTCTGCCTATCTTTCTCCTGCAGGTTGAGAGAATTATCAAAGTAAATAATGGAACCCTGATGATGACACGTGACAAGTGTTCATCAAAAAAGGTCTTCAAAATTTTCATATGTGAAAGTTTTCCATTAGTTCTGTTAAAAACATTTCTCAGTCCCCTTTCTCTTCCGCAGCCCACAGTAACCTGTTGCTTGGCTTGAAACAGTAAGATCAACAAGACAGCAGGAAACACTTTAGTTTGACTTTATGGAGCCAGTCTGACACAATCCTTCAGATGAGTGCAATCTCTGGCATGCTTCCTCAGAGGTCTTTCCTTTAGTTACTGTAAGGGACCTAACAAATTTGAGAGTATTGTGAAATGGTTATACTTCCAGTCACCTCAGGTAATGCTATTCTGTATTTGCATAAACAAACACTCTTTGAAACAAGGACTTCAATACATATTTTCCCTCCTCTAGCTGAACACATTTTCCTCTCCATTACAGCCACTTGCAATTAACCAGTGCAAGAGAGTTTAAGAATGATAATTGCTATCCAGGATGTTAGGACAGCTATGCAGAAGTAAGGATGTGTGGGTTGCTGTCTCTCATTACACTCCCTCACTCCACATCTCTTTAGCTAGCTAAAGCAAAGTATCAGCAATAAGAGACAGAAAGTGCAGCTGCTCCAAGTTATGTGCTGGTTAGGACACTCAGCTAAAAGAAAAAAAGCTCCAAATTAAGAAATTGAACACAAGGCTGTTCACTTTTGGACTACTCTGTTGCTTTACTTATAAAGTGTGGACAGGATTATTTTGGAAAAAAAAGGGGCTTTCTGACATATCAAAAATGCATGAGTTTTGGATCATACTTTTTTTCTTTTCTTTCTCCCCTCAAAATTTTTCCAGGACAGAGCAGTGTGTGATAGTGGATCATCATGAACACCAACCATAGGCTACTACAGGACATTACTAATGAAGACACAGACAGTTGGGGACAGATTTTGTCATCTTTGCCGGCTTCTAGTGATTTCATTTTCCTGTGAAACAAGGGAAGACAGAAACCAATAGCTTGTACATTTCTGTTACTAACACAAACAAAAACGATGGCTGCCATCTTCAAACTTCTAGCAGCTAACTTTAAGGAATAAATTATAACTCAGGTGCCAAGATGTTAATTTAAAGGTCGAAGTCATCCATCCCAAACACAGCAAGTTTATATTCAGCCTACCTTTCCGTTGTGTGATACTGTTAGGGACCCCAATTAAGTAGTCTGCTGTAGTGTTGATTCTAAATTGTTATTTTCCCTACTTAAGCTTACCTAAAGTCATATCAATCACTAAACCTTTCATTTAAATATTGCTTCTGATCTGATATTTTCCAGGATAAAAAAATTAGATCTTCAGCCCAGATTTGTGTATCTTTCCCTTCATTGTCATGAAAATGAAAATACAGATATTCTCTGCTTAGTTGAAATGCTTAGTATTTTTCATGACACAATTTTTATTTTTTTGAGGATATATACATGCATATAGATCAATCTATGGAAGTTTACACTCTACAGTGCACAATAAAATAGTATGTTCCCTAATATATGAGCAACCTGATTGCCCAGCAGTCAAATAAACCCAGCACAAAAACTAAATAACAAAACAACAGCATTGGCTCAAAGGAAATATCCTGTAGAGGGTAATTAAGTGAGACCGTGATATTGCTTCAAACATTATCATCAGAAAGATGCCTTATGATGGGATTTGTGAGCAAACAACTAAAATTTGTTTAATGAAAGGCTATGTTTAGTAAAATCTGTCTAAAATTATCCTCAATCTATGAGAAATATTGCGTTATGTCAAGAAAAATATAACAGCTACCCACATTTCTTTTGAATTTTCAGATCATAAGCACACGGATAATTTTTTATGAAACATCTAAGTTCAGAATGAAGTAATATGTGACAGTTCTGATGTTTTTATCATCCACAGAAGAGAAATATAGTGTAAAAATCAAGTCAGTTGGATCAAATGCCATTTCAGTCCAAGTAATCTGGTTAATTCTTGTGCACACATCTGTTTGGAAGGATAGAAAAAAAAAACAAAGCAAAGCATAAATTCCACTCCAATCTTTAATACTGTATTCAAAAGCATGTGTTCATACATATTTTAGACCATAATATCTAGTTATAAAAACATAGAAATTTGTTCGCATGATATTCTGCAATAATAGTTTATTCTTTTTTCCTTTGTTGTTAAAGCTATACAACAACTAGGTAGCAACTTTCAGCAATTTCTATTTCGTTCCAGCTGGTTAGTACGGCAATTCCTGATGACTTCATTGCTCTTTACATAGCACTCATCTGAATTTTCTGTTTTGTGAATATGTAGAAAGTTTTGAGGAGATCACAGAACAATCAATCGTTTGGAGTTTTACAGAGATGTTTCAAATGGAATTTACATTAAAATTTTAAAACATAAAGAAGATTAAGAAGACTAAGATTTTAAAATATGCTTCTACTGATGCAGGTTGGGTTATATAAATATGGTATCATGCATTTAATCCCAAAAGATTAAATTTATGAAGTTAAAGGGATTATGGTCAGCAAAGAGGAACCGTAAAGGTCAGCCAGTTAAATAAGCAAATAAAACAACTATGACTACCTTGAGCCTCTTTACCAAAATTGGAAATTTTGGTTTCTAGAATTCTAATCTCACTTTATTAGAGACTATTGGTGAACTATTTGAAAACCTGTGTTTTTATTTATTTTTTTCCATTTCAATATTTTTAATACTATATTTTACAATTATAAGGCAAAAATGCTTTCAAATTGTTAAGCATCAAGTAACTGGAAAGTTACTAAAATTTATCTAGCTCAATCAAATCATAACAGGACAAATTCTATTTCTAGCCTGTCTGTTCCTAGCCACTTCAGTAGTGTTTGTAAACCTTCCTGTATCTTGAAAGACATTTTTGCATTCCTTTAAGTTTAGCATCACATTTATTAAATGTGATTAGTACACTAATTTAAAAAAATAGCATGTAAAAATGAATACTAGCTAGTTCCATTACAATCTCTTTGGACTTTTTCCTTTACAAAGAGCTTTTCACAGAAGCTGCATTTTTGAGACTAGGTCTATGCCAAAGGATACCATAACAGCTTTATTAGTAAAATAAGAAGGCAAATGTGAAAATCAGAAGGAGATTAATAGTGCATGTATTTGTACTGTAAAATAGTTTAGAGATGGAAAACCAAAATCTTTCATGACCCTATCATGGATAACCACAACAATTTAAAAATGATCAATGACAGAAATTATAATTAGGACCAAAGAGAACAGTGTTCAGTACTCAAGAAAACAGCAGTAACAAATGGTCTTTACATATGCAAATCAAATACTATAAATAATCTTACACTCAGTTTTATGTCCAGTTTCTCCCTCGTTACTATAAAGAGGTAATGTTCTGTCTTCATGATTACCTAAGCTAAACAACTAACAGAAGAAGCTGAAGTATCTAAAAGTCAGATTGTTTCTTAAGTTACGGTGGAATGCTTCTAGACATTAAAGTAATTACAGGGAAGGATTACATTTAGTTCTTTAACAATGATTTAGAATTTTCTTCATCTAGGCTGATGCATTTCCAGTTATATATGCTACGATTCAAGTGCTGAACTGAACAATCGCTGAGTCTTTTGCTACATGCTGGAGGGCCTTGGTGCTTTCTAGCTATGTGATGTTTGCTGCAGAGCTGAATATGATTAACTGTGATATTTGCTATACGATAGGAAGGCTAGGAGGAGACAGTGGGTCCCTCCTTCAATTTACACTGTGTTAATAACCCATTCTTTCCATAAACTTCACAAACAGAGGAAAACAATTTTTTTTTCTTTATTGCTTTAGTGCCTTAACAAGTTGGTCTTAGTAACAGTTTCAGCTCATTTCAGCTTATTCAATACCTTACACATCACGCCTCTAATTGTCTTTACTCTTCTAACATAAAAATTCTCAGAGAATCTTTAAACTGACTGCTTATTTTTTTCTTTTAGTCAGTCTATTTCCTAAGGCATCATGAATTCTACGAGTTTTTAATAAGTATAATTTAAAGCTACTTCAAAGTATTTTAAAAATAAGATTATTTAGACATATTTAAAATGTTATTAAAACTTCAGACGTCATTAAACGCTGTTGTCTTTTTTTCCAACTTCTTTTATCCTTTGATTGCGTTTTCCATTTTGTAAAAAATTTGCTCAGATTGCCAAATTATGTTTTATCCCGCAGTTTAATCCTGCAATTAATATGAAAATTCTGTGCTCAGAGAATGCTTTCTTCTACATTAAGTTAACCACTTGGAGTATCAGATTGCTTCACTAAATTGGACATAAACCACTAGTAGTGGAAATGTTCTTTGATTAAAAAAGAAAATGTGAAAACTATTAGAGTAAAGAAAAATTTAAGATCAGTAAATATTAGTTTGAATAACTTATGTGTTTTATCTCAGGAATTTTAGGAAGAAAACACACAGCAAAGGAAACATGAACTAGATACAACTTAACGTATTCCGTAGGATACATAAACCAGTATTTTTCTAAAATTTATAAGACCTTATAAAATAAAATACTTTTAAGTAAAAGCATCTTTTGAGCAGACTTAGTATATGCTCTGATAAAATGCATTTTATCTTGCACCTAAAAAATAAATACATATTTTATAATTAGGAATTCTTCCTCAGAAGAAGTCTTTTCATTCTTTTTCGTTATTTTTCATTTTGATATTAAGCAGAGAAAGGGAGTTAACAATCTATGATGATCTCTACTCTGAACAGATATCTTGGCTAAAGGATCTTTCCACTTACTTTTAAAAGAAGCATTCTTGTTGATTATGTAACTGTTGACCAAACAGCTTCTAGATTTACACCCTATTATTTATAGTATATTTCTAATTTGCAGTTATAGACCCCTGTTAACTATTTTATGTAGTGACAAATCACCAGATCACAACTGAATTATTGCATATATCTTTTGGAAAAGAGCATAGAGGAAAAGAGTCCAGGAAGACTGAGGCTCTGAAGCTGCATTCCAAAAACTGTTTGCGTTTCACAGAAGAGTTGTTCCCAGCCTTTGCCTTTCACAGTTTTGCTTCCTATTGCTCCTAAATAACCCTAAAATTGTCTGAACATCTCCACTATTAACTACTAAATATACTTTATGACAAACTAATAAACATAGAAGGCTGCATTCTTCACAGCTATGACATAATCTTCTAAATATTGGTTACAGATTTGAATGTGCATCCATACTGGTAATGACCTCCTAAGATCTATTACTATTAAGATCTATTAAAAACCCTGTTTGCATTGTTACCAACATTTCCTTTACACTCAGGGTTGACTTTGTAACTGAAGGTTTTGGGTTATTGGGTCCGGCCTCTCCTCACTCCCTCCCCCAAGTGACCTAACTCTTCATCTCTCCTTACAACTGCTTTACAACAGACGAGGCAATGCAAAGCAGCCAGAAATGTGACTTAAATGACCAGTCAAGAATTTACACTGACACAGAATTACAGCTTCCATCCTTTGCAGTACCTTCTACTGAATCTTGAGTAGAGTTTCCTGGACCTATCTCCCTTTTCCACTCATCTGTGCAGGAAACTGTGCCTTGGCTTATTTGCCCAGAATTTCAGGGGCTCCCAAACAAACAATCACTCATGTGTTCATCCATGACCCATCAAGTCTAGCAAGCATATGCTGTACAGAGGCTTTATGCATGCATAATGAACCTGATGTATCTGAAATATGCCTAAGCCTGAGCACTTTTGCACCCATGATGCTTCTCAGCTAAAACAAAATTTTTAGTTGTTTTTTCACATATTTGGACATGCATTTTAACATGTACTGTGGAAGCACAAAGCCAGAGAAAAAAATAGCATGTATATATATACATGCATATACAGACACTATGTACATCTGAAAAGACTACTTAAACCCAAGTAAGAAACATTTCCCAAACGTATTCTAGATTTTTTTTAAGTATAGTGTCTGATTAAAGGCTGATTGTTCAGGATATATACATATATATATATATATATATATATAAAAATCATAGGAAACAAGATAAAATGTAAAGGAGGACCACAGATACTAAGTATATAATGTTGGTCTGAAGGCAATCTTTTCTGAATTCTTTAGATCCCTGTTTGTCTGAAAGGCTGATGACCAGTGGAGACACTTTCATGAAGAAGAAAAAGAAATATCCAAAGGCACTGCAACAGAAATATAGTAAAGATAAAGTAAATAAAATGCTATTTTTCTAACTTTGGTCAAAATGCCAAATTTGGATCAGGAAACACATTTTGGGCCTCACCTAAATAGATTGCTTACCGAGCCCTCTAGCAGGAAGGCTCTGAAAACTCAATTATTAATGAGACGTAGTAGAACTTATGTGCCTGAAAACTCTCTGTATATAATTTATTGGTGTCTTCCTAATCCATCTTGCTAAACTAGCAAGAGAATAAACTCAATGATCTAAAATACTTTTCTGTCCCATCTCTGATTTCTATGAATCTATGTTCTTCATGCTGACAAGCACTAAAGGGATTCAACATGAATCAGGGCTGTATAAATATGCACAGATAGGGTGAATATACATCTGTGAATAACAGAGTTATTTTTTCAGAATGTAAAATATTAATTTCTTAGTGAATAAGGAGGTTTACTAAAACTTAAACATGAACAAAAGTAAAATCATCATCTTTTTTTTTTATCTGTTCATTTTTGCTAAGGAGAAAAATTATACTAAAATCAATTTGTAAGTTGACCACATTTCTGTAGTGAAGCAAAGAAACAATTACAGGAAGCTTTCAGGGCTATGAGAAGTTATAAAGAGTGTCTGAAACCTTTCAGTAAGTGTTGAATAAAACTACTAAACTCTATTAATGAGAAAATACAAAGAAAATTAAATCTTCAACGCATCACTGGAGTGTGAAGCATATTTTTAGTGTTTGTAACTTATTAAAATTAGAAGTGATCAATGGAATATTACTTTGCATTACATTAATTGGCTGCAATCACTCATTCATAAATAAGGTTTGAGATGCAATGGGCTTATTCTACCCATAAATAAACCACATAGTGCTGAAATGCCTTTGCTACCCACCACCCCATCCTTTCCTTCAAAACTCTGCCACAGATAAAGCTTGCTATTTCATGTGGGGACATTCCTCTACTTAGCTATGTCATTGCCACCTTGCCATAAAATATTGTAGTCTACAGAGGGCCTACTGAGAAACTGAAGGCTGTGATATTTTAAGTTAGGAGGCATTGTTTGTGAGACATTTGAAAACACACAGTTTTCCAGAAATTATGGCTAATTAGTGTCTACTAGCTAGAACTGTATTTTCTGATATATGGCACAGAAACCCAAATGGCATGAGATCAGACAGTATAAATAAGTTCTTCATTATGTATTGCCACACTTGGAATAAGGTGGGATGCTTAAAGTGAGCTTGTAAAGTGTATGAAGTGAAAAGTGAAGTGTATGAAATGAAAAGAGCTGCAGGTTGAGTATTTTCAGTCAGGATTCCTATTTATTTAAAATGCATTCCTCTTTCCACATTTAATCATTAGAAGGTCATTCTGCAACACTGATCTGTGGAGGTATTTGAAAAAAAATTGGGCAAGGAGTGTGCAACCCCCAAATTACTATAAATTTTTTTTTCCAGAAAAAGGAATTTGTAGTGGAAAAAATTTGAAGTGCTTGAATTTTTTTTATTTTGAAAATTTGGCATACAACACTATTCTCAGTGAAGTGGACCTTTAAAAACTGGGGAATATTTTTTTGTGGGTTCCCCCCCAACCAAAAATCACTTCCATGCAAGATAAAGTGGACCAGTCTCCTTGATTTTACAGTAAGAAAAGATTTTTTCATATACTTATAAATCTGTGGCCATTTTATACCACGGATGCTGGTTAAAAGAGAAACCCCTTAAAGGCAAGAAGAGAATGAGGCATGCCAGATTGCTGGTAAGGGCACACCAGTTTTGCACGACAAAAGAATGAAAAAGGTTAAGAACAATGTGAAATGTTTAATAGTTAGAGGAGATTCCACTGCTATACAGCTAAAGCAACTTCAGTAACAACCATTTAAAACTGTATTCCGAGAGATAGCTTAAACAACAGAATCAATTTTGATAAATGCAGCAGTAAAACAGTATTATCATAATGGAATATTGGTTTCTATAAGGTACCGGTGACCGAGAATCTATAAAATCTTGCCAAAGCTGCGTTAAAAGCCTCATAAATACAGAATGGTGGTATCCCAAAGTATTTAATGCTTGCTGTTCTTTATGGCAGGGTACCTAAATGTATGACTAAGAAACAACTTCAACATTCTATATAACTCAAGGCTACAAGAAAAGTGCATTACATTTTCTTTTATGTGATAAATCTAGGACTCTAACTACAGCTCCTCTGATATTGTGGAGTAAAAGAGACAAAATACGGAGAACAGAGATTTAGTGAGAGAATTGAAAAAGCTTGAAAACTATTCTCTGAAAGCCACTATCCTATACTTAATGTATATCTTTTCCTAGGAATTTCTCTACTTGGCAAAAGAAATTAATTCAATTTTGACAGCTCCAGGTAATCTTAACAAAACTTCGTAGTGACTCAAAGAGTTCACTTAGACTTCCACAAAAAACATAAAGAGATAAGATCTGCAGTATCAAGTTGAAGGCTACATGAGAAGACAGACAACACAAGGGAAAAGAAGAAAAGTCATAGTTCTAAAAAAGGAAGAAAAAGAACAACTGTTGATTTGGGCAACTAAAGGGAATCTAAGGGAATCTAAGTATATAAAGGGGTTTTCTACTGAACCCTAAGGAAGTCAGTGATCACTCTAGAAATGTTAGGGACAAATCAGAATAGGAAGGAAATGTGGTTACTTTTTAAAAGGGTGTTACCAGCTGACATTACTATAGAACTGGTAGAACTAGTTAGACATTACTATAGAACTGATCTAAATTTCCATCTTATTTTATAAAATTGCAGCCATTTAGAAAGTTACATTTTGAGGAGAATTTGTGCTATTGCCTCTTTTTCTGATAATCTTTTTTTTTTCCTGATGGTTGTGTATAAGGATTCCTCAAAAAAAGGATCCTCAATTTGACCAAAAAAAAAAAGAAAAAAAAGATTATAGTTAAAAACTGTAATATTGGAGCTATTATTGGGCTACTGAAGACACTGTCCAGTTTAAAATATATATTCTTTATAGGCATTGATTGATATCACACAAAATGTTGTTCTATTGAATCAGACAGTATTGATCCCTAATAATGAGCACGTATTATTTAATGGCACTTTTTTGTGTTCAGTTGAAGCTATGACATTTAAATCTTTGACACTTTGTTCTTTTTACATTACAGACTGCCAACAGAACAGAGTTATTTTGCAGATCTAAGTCTTAACAGTCTGAAAATTCAAGCAAAATATGTCATGGGACACCATCAGCCCGTGTGCTGAGATTCCAAAATACTTAAAACAATGGTACACTCAGGTTATCACATAACTTTTCTGTATCTCTCACAAAACAGCTGGAAGAGCATAATGCAGTATTAAGCACAAGCATGGAAGTAGTACCTGACTGAGCATTATAGAAGGAGAACCATTGAAACATTTCTATAAAATGAAGCTTTGTTTCTCATGCATAATGAGTTGTCCCTCAAATAACCAGCAGTTCAAAACTCATTGTTTTTTTCAAGTGCTGTGCAGATTTTTTTCAAGCTCATTTTAAATCAATCACCATAGTTTTCACATGAACTGCATTAAATCCTTTCCTCCTAATTAGTCTGTCTCACTCCTCACAAATAGTTTAAACTTTAGAAAATACTTTGCACCTGCTGTTAGGCAGAGTCTGTCTTGCAAATAAAATCTTTTAGAAATATATTTTAATAGTCAGCTTCTGTAAATTAAGGTAGCCCTGTTGGGCTCAGTGGAATTTCACTGATTTACAGCTGCTGAGGTTCTGGCCCTGTGTTTTTTCCAATAATTACTGAGGTGTTCAGTCTGCAGGGACAGAGATCTGGTTCTGCTTTTCAAGAGTTTATCTGAATCTCTTATCTTCTGGTCATTTCAGAGGGTTCTTGACACATCAACCACAGACGAGCCCAGCAACTAAAACTCAGGGAAAATTGGTGACTGTCTCCTGTTTCGTAATGATAATGTCAAAGAATGAACCAGTCCAAGTTCACTCACTGATGTCTCTCTATTTACATAATTTTTGATGAATTAATCTGTTCTTTATATATTAGTGAAATGAAGAGATGCCAAATAATTCCTAGGAAGTCAGGGTTGGAATGGGAAAAGCTCATATATTCTTACAGTTAGGAATAGCAGGTGGTAAAAGCTTTAGTTCAGTAAGATTTCCAGAGAAATGTTATTAGGCCAACAGGTATCATTGGAAAAACAGACATACAAGCCTTTGCGAAAAAGAAAGTATGTTTAAAAAAGTAAACAGGAGATTTATTTAACTGGAAGGTTTTCTTTTCCTTCCCATTTTCTCATTTTTCTTCTATTTCTTCTTTAATTGTAAGTCCTAATGAAAAGAAGCTTTTGGATTTTAGTAGTCTTCAGTTTAGCTACAACCATCACTGTCTAGTCACTCTTTTAACTGAATAGTAATTTGAATATTCTGCTGGTTTAACGGTTTCAAGTATTCTCCCACTCTTCAGCATTCTGAGGAAGAGATAACCAAGAACAGATGCAAAAACAAAAAATGTGCAAAAAACAGTCCAGGGTTAATTATGGAACAGGACTGAGATGGCTATACGCATACACTGACGTATTTTTTCAGTCTGCATTACATAGCAGAAGGCTTCTAGTCCTTGTAGGAGATTTTCCTGTGATCTGCACTTAATCTAATGATTACAAATAAAAATGAAATAGTGAACAAAATAAAAATGAGATAGCAAAATAGTATTATTGTTACTATGCTGAAAATACATTTCTTCTCATTAGCAGATGGGATTTTTTTACTATCTTTATAATTTAATTTACTCTCCAGTTAGGACTACTGCTAGTACATCAGGGCATGTGGAAATATGGACAACTATGAAAGGGAATTCCATAAAGATATACATTAACATATAAACTTCAAGTATAATTAGTTCCTTATGTTATTCCTGTTTTTTATTTTTAGGATAAGCAAAACTTACTGCTTAAGAAGACACAATCTTCTCTAATCTCAAAAGACTAACAAACCATTCTTTAAAGTATACTAAGGAGTCTGAATCTGGTGTTTGAAAAGAAGAAAAACTGCTTTGATTTTTTATCCCCTTTGATCTTTTATTTTTGCTGGTATTTTTCATATGCATTAAACAAATTCCTATTTCTCAGTGAAATGACAGTAATGAAATGTCCAGCCATTTTTCAAAAGTAACACTGTTTCTATTACACCTATCATTGATAATAAGGGTATTGAGAATATCAGGCAGGCAGAGCACTAAACTAGCTTAAAGATATATTAAGAAGATGTCAAAGAGAATACAGTAGAGATAAGCCTTCTGAAGCAATATAGTAATAAACCACTGAAAAGAAATGAAAGTAGGGAAGAAAAAAATCATTTTTACAAAATTCATTTTAACAGAGAAGGAAATAAAGAGATTGGACTTTGGTAAGTACAAATAAATTGTTATGGGTGTAATTTGCCCATCAGAATAAAAACTGTGAAAGCCTCACCAGTCCCCCGCCACAGATGTGTGGATAAGAAACAAGTAATGGAGTTCCATAATCATGAAATGCTGTTGAACGGAGTTCTTCAGTCCACCATTGAGAAAGGTCAGTTCAAAGACAGTACCAACATAGGGCCTAGAAAAGTTTTGTAAAATATCCTGCCCTCCATTTCACCTCAGAGGAACTGAAGAAGGGCTGCAGTAAGCTGCCTGAAATCTGTTTAATACAATTTTCTATCTGTATCTCCCTGCACAGATGTATCTTCAGTCAGGCTTTGAATGTGTTTTATGAAGAATGCCTCCGAGATCAGGCTGGAAACACAGGCCTGAAAAATCAAGCTTTAAACTTTTCACCATGAAGAAGTGTAGGGTAGTGTCTCTACACCAGATCCAAGAGATACCAGAATGCTGATGTGGGAGCAGGAAGGCAGTAAACACAGAGCGAGTAGCCCCAGGAGTCCAACGTGTATGTGTCAGTGAAGGCATCTACCACAAGTGAGATTACATTTCTGCTCTTCTGAAGTTCCAGCAGGACTTATTTTCCACAGTCAATCCCTGCATTCAAAGACTCCAGTGCCTGAAGCAGTTTATGTTGCCCTTTTCATTGGCGGATTGAGAAAGAGGAAATGAGACTGTTACTAAAGCCACTGTAAAATGTGATTTTTTGTTATTAGTCCTTTGCCACAAATCGTTTCCTAACCAAACATTAGAAGGCTCCTATCCTTAAAAGAAAGGCCAAAACCAAAAACACAACAGACCTCTTTGCACACTTTTTAAAAATGAAATTAAAAAGGAATCTAACTTTACAGGAAGTTTCTCTGTCACTTTGATTAATAATGTTTGTGCTTGTATGTACCACCAATTCATTTACCGAGGTCACAGTGTCTATGAGGAAGATATTGTGCATAGAGAAAACAGCTGCTCTAAGGCTTGCTGATGTTTAGAAAATGTTTGTGAAGATTTGCTCCCCACTGACGTTTAACTCCTTGAGGACATTTGCAGTCCAGACTGCAAAAAAAAAATCCAGGCTGACAGAATGAAATGAGTGCAGAGTCATTACCTACATTCTGTGTAATTATAAACTTTCAGAGTAATTATTACAGTACTGCCAGCTCCGAGAATTCAGAATTATTTCTGGCCAACCCCCCAATAATGGAAACTATGTTAATCTTATAAACCTTTAATTCCAGTGTTGTCAACATTACTTTTGCAAAAGGTCATCCTTTCAAAAGGCATAGCACTAACGTGACTGTGATTTTTACATACTGTTTTTGAATGACTTCTTAGCCTGATTTAATAACACTTTTATTATTTGTGATTTAATATTAAATGATGTAAAGGCAATAAAATAAACCATCATATAACAGACCTAGAGTTTTTAACCTTTGCTAATAGACTTACTCTAAGTATGCAGAAATCATATAAAAAACAAGATTGATGTACTACGATATGCGAGATAACATCACTCAATTTGGTCTTAATCATAAAAAAAATCTGGTGATCTATTATTAATTTGGAAATGCAGATAAATTACTTAACCAGCTGCCATGAAACCATTATCCATGAATAAAGGCAGAACTACCCACAAGGTTTCTAAAATAGAAAGTCTCTGGGTCTGTAAATAGTGTGGCATAACTCAGTCTCCTTCGACTTCCACCTCCCCTTACAAGGCTGAACTCACAAGTCACAATATACAGAAAACCAAGCACTCTTTCAAAACTTGTAAGGGATTAAATTACAACTTATTTCTTTTTTACTTTGAGAAAGAGTCAGATGGTGCAAAAAATTTTGTCTGCCCCCCCTCCTTTACCAAAGTAAATTTCTATTGTTTTTTCAAACAATATTATTTTCAGAGTCATGGGTTGAAAGAATTACAGTCAAAATCTTCAATTCTTAATTTTTTCACCTTCATGAGTTTACCTCCTAAAAAGGGCAGTTTAGGTAAAAAAACTAAATTCACAAGATTTTGAGGTAGACTGAGAAACAGAAGCCTACCTCTGAGCAGTACAGAACATTTTTCTTTCAATGAATTTAGGAATACCTGAGCAACAATATTTCCTGTCATATTTAATCTTTGCCTTTAGAGATTCCTAAACTCATATTATGTATGCAACAAAAGTGCTCTGCTAAAATCTTTCACGAGTTCTTATTCTAAATCTTGGTACATAGGACAGGGAATAAAGAATATTTTTAGCTCAATCTTTCATAAAGACAATTCTTCTATCATTATCGTTATAAAAATACCTTACTACAGAGATACCTGTACAGAGGTATCCTGCTCAGAATCCAATAAATCAATACAATTAGTTATGAGCTTTTAAGTGTTCTCCACTATATTATTATTTTTGTTAGTGTAACACCAAGGTCTTGACATTAAAATGAAAACCAGTGCATTCTAAAAAGTAATTACAGTCTTTAGTGTCATCATTACTATTGCATCTGAAAAGAGCCAATGTGTAAAGGATATTATGAGCAGTAAAATCTGTTATGTTGACAGAGTTTATTTTTAGTCTACAGTAACACAGCAGTATGATTTAACTTGATTCACCACTGTGGACTAATAGGCTGTAAAAGTGGTTAGCATTCTAGTGGAACTATGAGCTCAGTTTAATAATAAATCCTATCATTCTTACTCCAGACTGTCCTTGGCATCACAATTATTATCAGAGCTTTCTGAAAAACTATGCAAGACAATATTAAAAAAAAAAAGAGGAAAAGCAAGCATAAACAGAAATTTTTCAGATACTCTGAGGCTAACTATGAGAATCCTGTCCATTTTGTAAACTCTGCACATCCTGCCAGGTTAGGTTCTGGGGTCAAGAATTCTCCAACTGAACTGCGTTGAGGGTGTTCACAGAAGTTTCGTTGTTTCAGCAAAGACAAAATATTTCACAGAAAAGCATGCACATAGATAAAGATTGTAAGGGGAAGGTTTGTGAAATCACACACAGACTTTCAAGTCACAAACAGAAAGAAAGGAAAAAATAATAATAATAAATGCACATTTAAGCACAATTCTATTTATGAAAATGTTCTAAAGATGTTACTTTCATCCCAATATGGAGCAAAAACAAATTCTTAAACATGAAAGCTATCACAAAGAGGAAAAAATCATTCTAAAGCCCATTCTACTCATAAATAAGTAAAGTATGTAATTAAACTTATCAGTGTGTTCTTCTAGACTAAGCTTTGTTTCAGCCTGCAAGTATAGGACAGAACTGAGTGCTGCTATCCAGAGAGTAACCAAAAAAAAAAAATTAAATCTACAGATTTCTGATGGTCACTTAAATCTCAGGGAAATAAGAAAAGTTCATTAATAGCACCTCAAAATTGTTCATTCTGAGTCATTATTTAATGAATAAAATTTCTTAAGAATTTAGTTCAAACTGTTCTGACATTTTCTGCCAGTGATAGTTTTATTGACTTCTAACTGAATCATTCAAAATATCTTAGACTCAATGAACACTGACCAGAAGTACACCAGTTCGCTTCCATTCATGCCCCAAATGTTATTCTGATAGACTACTGAGATCTGAAGAATTTAACGCCAGGGCCAGCTAAAACGAAGATCCCCAAGACCTGTAGGTCAGAAGGAACAAACCACATAGAGTTTGTGACCCTGGAAGCACAAGACTGCTCCTCATTATGGGCAGTGGATCATTTTGCTGATAATTAACATCTGATATTAATACAAATAGTTAATATCTACTGCTTTATTAGACATATCTAGCTGATTCACTACCTACAAACTACCACTGCAGAAAGATATGCTACATTACAGGGAGAAGAACAAAAAGCAACTTTTCATTTTAAATATTCCATCTGAGAAAAATGTGTGTTGTTTGCAAATTCACTTTAAATTTTGACAGGAGTTATGTGGGGTTATACAACAAAAAGAACAAATTACTAAGCATTTCTTTGAAAACATTTCAGTACATACAGTGTGCCTGTATCAACTAGTTTATCTTCTTATGGTAGCTGTTACTATTCATATGGCAAATACCAGAAAAGAGATTGCAAATTTATTAACCATTATCATAAATTATTTATTAATAATTTATTATGGGAGCTAGATTAACAATATGGAAAAAGGCAGACAAAAAATGTGTTCAGCACACCTCAGAGCTCTTTGCAGTCATGATACTGTAAGGTCTTTCAGCCTCTAAGGTAAAGAGCTTCTTTTTGTGCTTCACTGCCCATTTTTCCCTCCTTCCAGTTGTGTGATGATGTTTTCTGTTACTCAGTTCCCACTCCTACAAGCTTTTATTCTGCAAAACTATAGGTCTACAGCTTCAAATGGCCACTATTCATTTAGCATTCCCAGACTAATGCCTTCCCCCACTAACTTCGTAAGGGCATTCAGCACTTTTACAATCAGGTCATTTGCTTATATTACCAGATACAAATTTAGAAGCCTATAGCTAGCCATTAAAAAAATATCTCACGAAAAAGAATTTTGCTGTTGTTTATCCTCACAATACTTTACCCTACCCAACTTAGCTATCAAAGACAATCTAAATATTAAATTAGCCTGCCTCTTATAGAAAATCATATGTGTATTATATCCCAACATGTGCAAGACAGCCCACCTACTGAGATAAATGTACAGGTGCTTTTTCATGGAACTTCTTCAAGACCTTTTTGGGCATCAGCAAGCCACACAAAAAGAAGACTCAACACTAAAACATCACAGCTGTCCAAGCGCAAATAAGCATATTTATATGATAGGCTATGAGCAGGAATCAGAGGTGTGGTTAGATGTATTGTTCTGGTTGCAGCTGAGCTGGATTAGGAGATTATTTTCCTAGGCTCTTGTTATCCTTGTTCTCCTCTTATATAAAAGGTGGTTCTATTGCTTTGCCAAAATACCCACATACCCATGTTTACTCCTTCTGCCAGTTATGCCAAACTGATTCATCAGGTTAGTTTAAGTATTTTGATAGCAGGAATGTCTTCGTTTGGTTTTAAAAGGTGATCATTTTGACAGAACTACATCAGGTAGCAGCTACATGGGCAGTATGCTGAGGAGTAGTCACATCTGGATACAGGGCAGCAACAAACATCTGAAGGTAAACAGGGTCCAGAACAATACAGCTGGCGATGCATTAACATGCAGCTCTGCCAGAACAGTTCATCAATAATTGCAATCCTATGAAGCGAAGTCTCTTTATCCAGCTATTAATTGAAACTACCTTTCATAATCAAATAGTTAATGTACACATGAGCCCTGAAATAGATTTAAGTCCAAAATTGCCTGTATTACCCAACAAGCCCCAAACCTAAATGATTGTTCAAAGTGCAAAAACACACACCTTTAAGGAAAGTAACAGCCTTTGAACTTCATACAAGACAGCATAATCAGTAATATTCTCATGTTAAATTCAACTAATGCTTTGCAGCCACCCGGATTTAAAAAAAAGAAGCATCTTTATGGTAGTATGGATGTTAGGAAGAAGTTTGCATTTGCTTGATCCTATTCTAAATAATGGCACTGTCTTCCTTTCAGTACCATCACAATCTACAGACATGAAGACTGACCAAAACTGTCCTCCAAACAAGGTATAGCTGTAACTGACTTTAGAGCCAAGACCAACTCTTTTCTCCTAAAAACAGGAGCAGGGATACTATTTATAACTGCAAATGATCAGCATGAAAATGTAGATAACAAATGGTAGAGATATATACAATTGATACAAAAAATGAAACTTGCTTATATTTTCTGAATCAGCTCTAACAGGTTCATGAAAAAATCTATTTCTGTTCCATTTTTAATCATTCATTATTTTCTGATATTTTTAACAATAGATACTTAATTATATTTTCATTTAGCCAGCTCACAGATCATGGGGCAGAGAAAGCTCTTACTGGCACACTGGATATGATTTTTTTTAGCAGACTTTTTTTTTTTTTTAAAGATACCTGTAAATTTTAGAGTAATTCAGATTTTAGGCTGAACATGTGATGATAATGTATTTCTACTTGACAAAAGAGAGGCTTGTACCTTAATCTAGCAAACGATGCAAAATCAGAGTTCTGATTTGGATGACATCTATGACCTAAGGTAAATCACCCAGAAATAAGAACTCTCTGAATTAGAGCATGAATTCTCTGAATTAGAGCATGAACCTGAGATACCTTTAATTTGCTGTAGTGATGAGCATTTGTAGTCATTAACCTAATATTAATTTGTGGATACTCAGTAACTCTGCATTATAAATTCAATTATAAGCATTGAGGCATTACCAATGCTGCCTAGGGAATATCATTTTATCAATAATAATATATGGTCATTGTATAGTTTAATCAACTTTTATTCCATTTTAAATCATTGATTATTTTCTCCCTGTTATGCACAAAACAATTTTAATTTCATTAAACCATTGCCTAAACTTGAAAATGCCTGAAACTTTCCTCTTCTTAGCAAGATAATCAGTTTCTAGTCCGTGGCTTTTATTAGCATGAATCAAAACCTTTACATTTGTTTCATTTGAAATGTATCTTAGATAAGAAAAGACTCTCCACCTACCACATTGCAAACCTATATATAATACAGTGGAAGTGGCTGAATAAGTCAAATTCCAAAATCAGCTACTATCACAGTAGAGATTACTAGACCTGTCAAATCCTCAGTATAGATTTGGCATTGTATCAGACAGAGCAGAAACATTAATTTAAGGTCAGTGAGGCACTAGGTGGCTTCTCGAATCTTTTTAAAGTTTTTATTCATTAGTAATTATTTCTCCAAATCAGTTAAGCTGTCCATAGTGGTTGTCAAATGACTAAAATATATAGTTGTTTTTTTTTTTTTTTTAAGGAGAAGAGTCTCTTGAAATTTAGTTAAGCCACAATGTCCTATTTTTAGCTTCAGATACCAAAATCTGCTCATTTTTCCCTTGTTTTCTATTCCTCTGTCACAGATAAATGCTCCTGCTAGATTCATTACTGGGTCCTTGACCTTGTTTTAATTGATAGAGTGGAAGAGTCTCTCTCTTGCTGATGTGCCACTAGCTTTGTATGCAACTTCTGCATTTTAGCAGTTCCCAATCTTATTTCATTATTAATAACATTGTGTGTCATCCAGTTTGATCCTATTTACAATACTGTGCATTGTCTGGGAGTGGTGCAGGGAGCGAGTAGTTTAGAACAGGTTAGGAAAAAAACAAGATTTGCCTTTATACACCAATATTTCAACAGGAAAAAAAAAAAAAAAAAAAAAGGATCTTCCTAAATTTCTTGAAGTGGATGGAAATTGTTCCTGAATTGTTCTTGTAGATGTCCTCTCTCTAAACCCAGTCCAATAAGGTACCTGTCTTGTTATATAGAAGCTCTTAATAGTCCAGTACAACTTAAAAGACAGGAATTCAAAGGGTGCAAAGTATCTTTCTGAAGTGCATATATGGCAAAATCCTATCAGGGTGAGCAACAGCTCTTCATTTATTGGAAAAGAACATGTTCTAGCATGAATACTGGCGGTGCGAATAAAACCAGCAGCTCTGTTTTCAGCGAGGTCTGACTGAACTTTGATATCCCCAAAGTAGTTCAGCTGCATAACTGAGGGAACGCATGGGATTACTCATTTCTCACCTTCATCAAAAAGAGGGTTATCCAGCCTTTCACTTAACACTGCTTCCTTAGAGTACTCAGTATTCCTACTTATATTATCCTCAAGTTGGTTTCTGAAGCTGCCAAGCTACAACATTTCATGTGGCTTTCATATGGTTTATATGGCTGACATAGACACCTTTTTCTTACCCTGGAAACACTGACACCAACTTGTCAGCGTCCTCCTCAGGAATCGGCTTCCATGAATGCATCTGCTAAACACTGGCACAGAAATTTCTGACATCGTCCCTTTTCTCTTTCATAACACAACTATACATTCTGGTGTAAACTATGTGATACAGACTAAGAGTAAATAAAAAACAGTATCTTTCCAGCCTTCTTACATGCTACTGCTTTGTAGAAGTGTATTACAATATACAGGCTACGGGCAACTTTGCGAAACAGTAAATTTTTTTTTTTCTTTTTTGCAGTCAGTGATAACCTAAACAATACTTGGGCCAATGAATGTGGGGTGATTTTTTTTTTTTGGCTATCATCTAGCCATTTAGTTTCCTACCATATACTTTTTTTTTTAATTCAGGCATCAGTAATATTCATCCCAAACAGTGTTTTTAATGGCTGAACACTACTTTGTGCTTCATAGCTGAAGTCACTGATAAGCTAAATCAGGCATTCCTCTCTAATTTCAGTTTATTATTTTAAAAAATCTAATTAAAAGTGGTGATGCATCATTAATATGCTTCTCTCTTACTAGAGCCTGGGATTTGAAGCCAAAAGTTGATTTTTAAGTTGTTTATGTCTTTTAACTAATTCCTCCCCTTTCTTCTCTTTTCCTAGCTTGTGGTAGGAAACCAGAGCAGATCTGGGCTGAAAATAATTCCACCACATAGTATTTTTAGAGAGGGCATGGTATGAAACCACCAGATTTAATATTGTGTACAGAGCGTTAGGTACTCTTGCTGTTTGTTTCTATTGTCCTCAGGATGGTTCCAATACTTGAGGATGAGAAAATACACAGAATCATATCAGTTTCCCACACAGAGCTAAAACTGAAAAAAAAAAAAAAAAAAAAAAAAACAGCTGGAGAAGGATGGATTCAAGTTGCCTCAGTATACATTTTTTAGAAATATTTTAGGGGAAAAAAAAATTTGTCAGCCAAAACATTCTTTTTAAGCTGAACATACTAATTTATTTTGTTCGTTTTCAGATACATTCATTCTTTCTTTAAAAAAATAGATTAATTTTTTGAACTGGAAAATCTGTGTTAATTCAAAAGAAGATTTATTAAAAAATATATGTTTTTACATTTATGAAATTTCCCTTTTTTTCAGCTGAGGCAATTACATGAATTTACATAATGCTAGTCCCTCGGAAACTCAATATTTTAGCATGTAATATTCAATGAAAACAAATCATCACCTCTAGTTTCATTCACCCATCCATCTTTTCTTTCTCTGCCTCAGTTTCATCTTACCTCTCCGTGAGGGAATCCAGAGCAGGAGAGTGAGAGATAATGAAAACATAATCGCGGAGCACTAATAGGGAGAGGCACTTATAGCAGAATATAAGCATCATAAAGCAGGAAGAGACCCAGATGAATGATTATTGTTGCTAACAGCATCACAGGATCATGTTAGGGCGTTTGTTATTTACGCTGCTGTTGCACTAGACACACGTGTTGCCCACAACCCGCGGGTTTCCGCAGCGGGCCACGAGGCGCCCTGTGCTGGAGGCTGCGAGCTGCCCCGTGCCGGTTCCAGCCGGTCCCAGCCGGCTCTGCCGCTGCACGTGCCCCTTCTCTGCCCGACGTGGAGCTCGCGGCACCTCCGCGCAGGCACGGCTGCAACATGGCAGCAGTGACAGGGCGGCTGCGAGGGGTGGAGGGGGCACGCGGCGAGAAAATGGCAGGTTTTCCCCCGTTTGGGGGAGGGGAAAGTATGAATAATAATAAATACATGAGGGACCACAGAAGGGTGGCAGGAGGAGACACCTGTGCACTACCCGGCCTGCAGCGCTGCCCGGCAGCTCACCGAGGGGGCTGGGGCGAGTGGAGAGTAATGTGCGGCTGCAGTGAGGGGCCTTGAGACGGGGGGGGGGGATTTTCTTAACTTTTCCCTTCAATTGCCTTTTTTTTCCCCTCAGTACCCAAATCAAGAGCCCGCCTGAGGGCGTGTGACCCATGGGCGACTCTCGCCCAAGCAGGGACACCCCTGAGGGACTGGGCCCGTGGGCGACCCACGCCAGGGCCGTAAGAAGCAGGGAGTGGCAGAAAGAAACCATTGCGCACTGGCCCCTGTGCCGCCCGGTGCCTCACCGAAGGCATCGGGACAGACTGAGTGTGACCTGCAGCAAAAATGAAGGAAGCTGAGACAAGGAAGGGCAGAAGAAAGGTATTTTCCTAAGTGTTTTTTTAACGGGTTGTCTTTTCTTCCCCACCCCACCCCCAGTACCTGTATCATTAATTCAGTTTATGTTAATTGGCAATAAATTAAATTGAGTGAAATTCCCCGGGTCGAGACTGTTTTGCTTGTGCCAGACATTACAAATACAGACTTGAAACAGAGTCTCCTGCTGTAACAACAATTGACACAATATCCATATGGGTTGCCCTTCAGTATTAAAATTTTCAGCAGAGATCAGGCTCTCTCATACTGTTTTGCTCTTTTGCCTTTTCTAACTTGTCTTCAGTTTGGCTTTGCAAATATTATCTAAAAATCTCAGACTTTCAGTCTCCATTTTAATACATATCACTTTCAGGTAACCAAATGCTACTCAAGAAATTAAAACTGGTTAGATGGATAACTTATTGTAACATAGATTTGAATTCCTTCATTCCATTATCACAGAGACATGAATTTATCCAAAAGAGCTAGCCTAAGGGAAGAAAAAAAAAAAAATCCTGATAAAACAAATCAGATAACTTCCTAGTAAGTGACCTGAAAAGTTCAATTTTTAAGTCAACCCCAAATCATTTTGTAATTCAGGCAAACGTTTCTTTTTATTGCACAGAATTGTTCTTTTTGAGGGGCACTTAAACAACCTTTTGGAATGAATAAAATTCCTTTAACTGCTTGGATATTACACCATCAGGGAATGTAAAGAATGTCTCTAAAACAGTAGAATCCAATCTAAAAATGGATTAATACAGACAATGGAAGACTTTGCAATGTTCGCAGAGAACTGGCCTACATGAAATTTTCATTCCAATCAGCCTAATTCTTGGCTAAGAAAGTTGCATTAATGAAGTGCATTTCCTTAAAGTTCAGGGGAATTCAAATCAAAGGATTAAAATATACCAAGCAGAACATTTAGGTAATTGGACTTTGTACAGTGAGACGGTGCTCTGTGTTCAAACTTAGCTATCTTCAAAGGGACTTTATAAGGATAGATAATTTTTGTACAGTGCTTAGTAGTATGCTAGTGACAAGAAACATTCATTAATGCTATTTTTCCTAAGTAAACAGTTAAATTAAAATTATCTCAATTATTCCACAAATATACTTTCATAGTCTTGACTGACCTGTATGCTTTTGCATGAGATAACATGAGATTTTACCCCAACAAACTGCCCTAATCAAAGAACAGTCACTGAAATGTTCCCTACAAAGAGAGTGAGTTTTCTTCCTGCCTCTAAGCCCAAACTGCCACAAAAAGGCTAGGAAAAGGAAAGGAAATGCTGGTGCCACAGTTCTCAGTCCTCCAGTTTTTCATACACTCCCACTTGCTTGTGACAGTGTTGGGCAGCCACATATGACTTTATACTGAGAAGTAATGAAAATGACACAAATTAGCCACGGAATTTTAAAACATTAAGAGCCAGAAAGCCTTGTCATTTGTATGTTATGTACAGGTTTGAGTGCTACACAACTTCATGGGTAAATTTCCATAAAAAATACATATTTTAAGAGTAGTTACCTTCTGGTTTTGTGCCTGATTCATAACTCTCAGTGGTTAACAAAGGGTTATTACAATTACTAAAAATAGGATTTAAAAAAAAATTAAGTTTCTGTTTTTTTGCTGGCTTATGTGAACATTTCTCAGTATGTTCTTATAATAGGATGATATAATTAGATGTAAAAAAGAAAAAAAAATGGCAGAGTTCTAAACCAAATAAGTCATTAAAATCCAAGCATGGATTTTAAAGATGTTGTACCTTCAACTATGCTGGCAAAGATGCTATGGAAGGAGGATGGGGACACATTTTCAATCAAAAATTGAGTATTTCGTGGCAGCATGAATATTTAAATGAGATAGATGAAATTCATCAAATCTAATTTTAGTCAGAGAGGTTGCTAATTCTTTTAAAATGTGTATTTTCTTTGCTTGGGAAGCATTTTATTATTATTTGATGCATCAGATCTTTGTCTTCAAAAGCCACCTGTATATAAAACAAGTCTTTTTTTTTTTTAACTGGTGGATACAGAGTTGTTTTACAGCTTTAGGGAGAAACTTGGATTAGAAAACAAAACCTTAACAGCTGGAAGATCCTATGGCTGTGTCTGCACTGTGGCATGGAACTATTCCCCTGGCAGGCTCAGTGCTAAAACTGCTACTCTTCTGCTCTGAGTGCTCCCAGGATAAAGCTTAGATGTCTCCAATGTTTTGTTTCAAGCACACTTCAAAAGGTATTTAGCTGCCTTGGGTACAGGTTTGGGGCCTCCATGAATCCCATCTGTCCTTGTGGTGATTGCACCAGCAGACAACAAAACCCACTATCATTTCTAATGGGAGCTCTGGCTGGCTTTGAAGTTGCCCACACAAAGGCAGATGGCCTTTATGGGAAGCAGTTTGCAGAAAGCAATCTGCACTTCAGGATCACAATGGATGGCAAGGTTTCTGTGGAAAGCAGCCTGCCATTTGGAGAACTAGCAAGTAAAAACTAACAAATACTTAAAGTAACCAATGCTCCATTAGTACAGTATCTCTGTAAACAGAGACAGTCCCCAACCCCAGAGTACTAAATAGATAAAACAGTCAAAGGGTGTAAGAAAGGAAGCACTATTATCCTTGCTTTAGGTATCAGGTATATAAGGATCAAGCAACCTGCCTAGGGTCTAGCAGAAATGTTCTAACAAGGACAAAAACTGGACATAGATTTCAGATTCCTGGTCTAAACCTTAAAATATACAGCCATTCTAACTTCTAAAACACTTGATGACAATATAGTCAGTTGTG
Source organism: Apteryx mantelli (assembly GCF_036417845.1). NCBI lineage: Eukaryota > Metazoa > Chordata > Aves > Apterygiformes > Apterygidae > Apteryx > Apteryx mantelli. The sequence continues at coordinate 52,929,482 of NC_089982.1, forward strand.
CTTGTTTAATTGCATTTGTTGCTCTACACTTGTCTCACAGGCAAAAGCTCTCTAAAGCTTCTAGGCTTTTGTATGATGTGTTATCACAATATTTAATATTTATTATCATTACCAAAAATAAAAGACAATGAGAAATAAAAAGAATTAGGGGTCTGCTGGGTTGTTTTCAATGTAGACTGTGGAAAGTTATGGCTTAAGGAAACTAATAAGAGTTCTGTTCCACAGGTCAAATCGTTGTGGTAGATTACCAACTTGGCTAGATATGGAAGAAGATGAGTTCTGCAGGGAATACTGTCAAATAATAACAAAGTGTTATTTAACATTGAAGTTGTGGAGTTATTTAACAATGGAGTTGTTTAACAAGGTGTTAGTGTCTAATATGAATCAAACAAGAATGATATGAGATCTTGGCCTGACTTTCTGTGTAAATACCTTTGGTGGTTCAGTTAGAACAGGTGATTAACCTATCACACTTTTTCATTTACAGACTTAAATTAGGTTATCTTTGTTTTGTTTTAGTCCCTTGTTTTAAAACTAGAATAGAGATTTGAAGAAAACTAGTTATTTTTGTTCATTTTGTTGTGTAGTATCAGAACCTGTTGGAATACATGCAGAAGAGCAGCACTACGTTCCTTAATCTAACTCAGCTAGATGAAATATTTCCAAATGGAGCTCTGGATTGAAATAATATAGGGATAATTCCTCTTCGTGCCACTGCAATAGCACTGATGCAGGGAAGCAGAACTAGCATCCAGCCTTGGGTAGGTATTACTCAGCTTTGTGCTGTGCAAAAGATCCAGCCATGTATTTCTGTGCATTGTCTGCCATCTCCTCTACCTAAAAAATAGCTGTTTTGACAGTCAAGGAGGTATGATATTGAGCATATTCTTTTAAAATTCAGAGAAGGAAAATGATCTGGAAATGCTAAAAAATAAATGGGTTCCATAAGCATAACTTTGCCCTTTTTAAAAAAGCTTCTCATTTCTCATAGCAGCCTCTAAGAGGAATGTAATGGTGCTGAATCAATTAAACATTGTCTAGCCCTGAGACGAGTAGAAAACAAAATGCCCTCTAAACTTCTGCAGTCTGTTGCACCTCGTGGGTTGTGGGTTGTTAGCACCCCACAAGTTCAGCCTGCTGGAGAGAGAAGCAAGACACCTTTCCGCAAATTACTGCAGGTTTTCTTTTGTTCTCTTTTGATTCACTGAACTCTGGGCAGTAAATAACCAAGGTTTCTATTGACATGGAAAAATACAAAATAAATTCCCTGTTTAAGACAATTCTATTCAGCAGTGCAGTAGATATAACCACAAACTAATTTGAATAAAATAAATTGAAAACCAAACACACTAACTCAGGTACTAACCACAAGAGCATGCAATTCCAAATGAATTGATTTATTGTCTGGAGCATAGACACACCCTGAGATGCTGTTTTAGGTTCATGTAAAGCGTCTAGCAAGCACAGCAAAGAACAAAATGTTCCCATGACTAAATGATGCAACACGTATATTGTAGTGACATGAGAAAAACGACAGACTGGTGTTATAAAAGGCCTGCTGCTAGGACAGACAGTCTAATTAGCAAATACGATGGCTACAGCATGAAAGGCTAACTGAATATTAAAGCAACTTTTGCCTGAAAATTACAGTACAAAGCAAATACAGTGTCTAAAAGATTACTCTTATTTTCGGGGTAAAATTTCTTAAAGATCAACGATCTTCTGTTAGTCAGCAATTAGGTATTAGCTACTAGAAACATAGGTGGATGCGTGTGTGCTACTTTGTAAGTGGTAGATGCCTTTGGGAAGGAATCTGCCCCAGAAGAGTTCTTAAATTGCTCAGAGTAGCAGCAGTCAGGGCTAAGAGCTAATATAGCAATACGTTTTCGGTCCAGATTATTTCCCCAGTAACCAAGACAGTTTTAGATATGTTGAGCTTTTAAGACTGCATATCAGATCCAATGGGATGAACCTCTGTGGCAGAAATTGCCAGATAGTGTGTTTAGTTAAATGCAAGTTACAGTCACGATGTTGCTTGGAATTACAGAGCTTAAGGCTCTTCAGTGCTCAGTACTGGCCTTACGATAAAAATGTTGCTCTGCTTTCTTTACACTGGAGCCTGCATGGTGCCTTCAGTGATTTGTAGTAACACTTATCTTGCCCTGTGAATCTCTTACTTCTACTACCCTGTTCACATAAACACACAGAAAGACTTTTAGATTCCTATTAATAACAAAACAGCATGATATTGGTATGAGAGGAGTGTTCTCTAGACAGAGTGTCCCACAGCAACGCTGTATAGGATGAAATATGCTCAGACTGTAAATATGAAAGAGGACAATAGCCAGGTAGGGAGCATAGTTTCCCACTAATTACAGCCATAAGCCGTCTCTGAAGTGCCAGGGCAGGGAAATGTGTTCCATGGGACGCGTATACTTGTTAGCAAGCAAGCGTTAAGCCAGCATAACAAGCACTGCTCAAAACTGTTGCTAGAATCCCCATGCTGTTATCCATATGCTGGATGCTGCCCATAAAAATGCTGATTGTGAAGTTACTGTTCCAGGAACCTTTGGGATTTTATGGTTTTCTTGGCTATGAGGCACCATTTGGCCTCACTATAGAATTTTCTGAAGTGGACAAAAGAGAAGAGCAACTAAGGACTAAATTTTAGTGTCATTTTCACAAACGCACATTCAGAGGAATTCCATTGTCTTCACTAGACTTATACTGACTAAAATCAGAATTTTACTAGCAGTCTTTACATGCACAGCAGTTATACATAGGAACTGAGTGCTACATCTAGAACATTCTTCTGTCAGTGAAAAATTAGGGTAAAAACTTGATTCCAGTCAAGCCAATAGGCTCTATGCCAGTGGCCTTAGGGGAACCAGGTTTTTACTTCTGGACTGTAATAATCATTAACACACATTAATGCTCCTTTGCATATAATTTCCGTCTAAGTGATATCATTTTGAGAAAGACATTCTTGACTGTTAGGTCACATTTTCTCATTATGTCTCTGTATTTCTTTATTCTTATTTGTAGGTAAGGTTTTTCTTTTTTGCTGAGTACACTCTTCAGGATATTTGTTTTTTTACTTTCTCTTCTCTAATCATCTCCTACCACAGATACGCATATTTGTGTTAGTAATCCTTCCTCATCAATCAACACCTTTGTCATATACACATGCCACTGCTCTTCTCTGAACTTCTTGCATGTTTAAAACGTGCAGCAATAGAACACAAAAAATTAACTCTAATATAATTGTTTCTTGAAATTAAAGATACACTGTCACCCTGTTCTGTATACTACAGTCCCAGGATGTACTGCATTAGTCTTGTCTTAGTTTTCCATCTCTTTGATTTTGGGGGGGGGTGTCAGAATTATGAGTTCATATATTGCCTAACTTTTGTTTTCATTCATTTTCTTTGCTTTTTTCCCTAACCTCCTTCCAGCTTTATTAATGAATTTGCTACATACACCTCCATTTAGAAAACCAGGCACTTTGGACCAAACTAGATTTTGATTCCAATTCACTCGTTTTTACCTTTACTTATTGTCGTTCAGCTGACTTTAATGTACTTGGCAATAGTCATATACAAGAAAAATTTGAACCCAAAGCCGGGTGAGATGCACTGCAGCAATTCTTCTGTCATAAAATGTTTCTAATTTTGTGGGTATAGTCTCACCTTGTGTATCATGAAAATAATTCCCTGAGCTATGCAATAAGTATGTTTGACGAGAGGCTCTGACTTTTAACAGGCTGCAGATCCTAAAAAGTTTGCTGTCATCTTCAGTTATATTATTAAATAGATTAATCAAATTCAAGTGTGTTTAAATTACTCTTTTAAGTATTTCTTGAGAGTAGTTTCTCTTTTTCTTTACAAGTTCATGTGAATATATTCTCAACTGTAAAGCATTTATCAGTTAATGGAAAAAATACGTAAATATATCAGTCTGTGGACTCTTTGTGGTATATTTCATAGCAGGCCAGTTGCCTGATACTGTTCTCTAAGAAGCTTTTAAGAGCTAGAGTAATAGCCAGTAGCAAATAAATCTTGTATTTCTGGAACTCCCAAAGGGAAAACAATACCTATAAAAAAAATTCTAACAGATTTGGATTGTTGTTTCATTTTCAGAAACCACATTATAAGTTAGGTTTCTGAACTCTTGAACTATTTATTTAGAAAATATGGCCAGATAAGCATCAAAAATAAGAAAACAAATTCAGTGTAATGTTTTCTGCTAAAATATGAATTCCTGCACTATTAAACTACTTCCACTTACTTGCTGCCCTCACAAGAAAAAGCTTTAGTGGTGAGACAAGACTACAGTGTGAAAAAACATTATTTCTATAGAAATATTACTATAATTTCCATCTCTTTCCCCAAAAAGACACACAAGTTTGTGCCAATTTCTTCTTATTGAAATAATATTGCCAGACTGGGCACATCATTGTTTTCTCTGACCCAGTACAATCTCAGTCAGCAACTGGTTTTGGTTGCATTGGATATAACTGGAGAAAATGTTGAAGTGAACAACTAAATAATTTTTCCAGCTTTACTAGTATCTGTCTTGTACACAAAAGTAATGCCTTAGAAGGTTTTAACAAACATCTTCTCATTTTTGTGCTATTTTAAAGCTAAAGGGAATTCTTAGATCTATTGCCTCAATCCACTCACTGTTTTGCATGGTTTTATTTAGAGAGCAGCTGGTTAAGATGACATAGGATAAACTGTACTGGCCTTTCCTGTCACACAGTGGGAGCCGCTCTATCTAGCTCAGTCACCAAGAGGCAGCTGCCTTGCGTCTGTGTCCCTTGGCTTCTCACTCCAAGCAAGCTGCTAAAATACAATGTGTGTTTCTCCAACTCTTCAGCTTTTAGCATGGCAACCCCCAGAGTTTCACTGCTTCTCTACAACCACAGGTCTGGAGGAATGGACTTGCCATCAGCTTTCTGTCCATGCACGTAAGTAGAGATGATTTTTTACATTACTACGCTGCCTTAAAACCCAAGAGAATTGTGATATTTCCATCTAGATCTACTAATACATCAGTAACCAAAAAAAATATGACATTTATGGCATGTAACATCAAACAACATGCATCTGTGAGATTACATATCCAGATAAATAATATTGCTTTAGAAGTCTAGCTATCCAATCCTTAAAGTATGAGATATGAGAAAATACTTAAATAACATTTCACTACCTAAACCCGAGCAAACCTACAAAAAGGTCCTATTCACTATTTAGATGCCCATTCCCAGAAGTGCCTATTTAATGCCTGATAATGTTTCAGTCCCCACTCCAGTCTTCTTTAGGACCTAGGTGAGCCCCACCTGTTAAGAGTATTTCACTGCCGAGAGAGCAGAGCACAAAAAAACAGCACTTCTGTGCCAGGGAGCAGCCGAGGAATGAGCCTCCACTGCCCCCCCCCGACCCTAATAGCCACCCAAGACTCAGGGCGGAGGGTATTAGTTTTCTTTGGGGTGAAGAAATTCATACATGCAAGTCTCACCATCAGCAGTATAACAATACTGCAAAATTCATCCATCAAGAGAGTCTCAGAGGGAGTCCCAATAAGGGAAGGTATTTCACCAGTAAAGCCTGTAGCACTGTTTTTATACTTTAGCCAGCAAGCTTATTCATTTTATAATAACACAAAATTCATAGCTGGTTCTAGGAGCAGGGACTGAAATCTAGAAGTCCTTCCCTGGAGGCAATTTGTTCCCATCACAGGGTAACACAACCTTTTCTTACTTTTGTTCTCTTCTTGTGCCTTGAAGCTCTGTAGAAAAGAGCTCTGCAGAAAACACTGTAGCAGGAATTGCCTTTCTCTTTTCATAGCCTGGGATTCAGAGGAATGAGCTTAATTATCTTGCTGAAGAAAGCATTAAAGTCAGCACTCTGACTTTTTGGATAGTAACAGCAAATATTTGGCTTTTATATATGATATCAAACAACTCTCCCTCTCCAATTATCTTTTAACAGAGTAAAATAAGGCAAATGTTCATAGAAGCAGTACAGTGTAGCAAGAAATGCAGTAAGTGGTGTTGCTCTTTGAATCCCAATTTTATGAGACTACAACGCCACTGTTTAAAGAGGGAGAGTATACAGCACTCTTCTATCACCAGTTCTTAAATCTGAGCAGCCCTAAACCACTGCACTGTAGAAAAAAAATGGCATTATGAATGCAAGCAGGATTTTGCAAGGGAGCCTGTGACTGTGAAAAAAGACAAGCCGTCCCAGGGGAGACAAGCCCTCCCTGACGGGGCTGTGGAGGTGATCAGGTGCCATCCAGCGAGACCAGTTCCTTCGTCACACGTTCCCTGTGCCCCTGCACTGGAGCCATCCAGTGGCGCCTGGCCTTCCAGGGACGCCCTTCGCTATTGCTCTCTCCCCTGTGCGCGGAGAACCAGGGTCACCAGCTCAGGTTTGTGTATTCTGCTACAAAGGCAGGATGTATTATCCCCTTTGTGGATCTGAGCTCGAGTATCTTCAGATATAATATAGAAGATAGAAGTTTCATAATATAGAAGTTTTAGATTCATATTTTTTTATGATGGCAAACATAAAACATCCTGATAATTAAACGGAAATACTACCTTCCTCTTTGCTGTCAATGCACTTATAGTGCATCTTGACCATTAAATTGAGATGCAAAGTAAGAGGAAAAGAAGAGTTAAGAAATAAAAAGACAGAAGACAGTAAAAATAAAATAAAAGTTTCTGAATTGTGCCTGAAGGACTATTTTCTCTGTGCCACTAAGAGAGCTAAGGGAGTTATAGACTATAAATCTTTTTACTTCAGGGAAAGATCCAGCTTTAAGTTAACAAGCTCTCTCTATTGTAGAAAGTCCTGTGCAAATAGATTCTTCTTGTTCAGTGCTGTAGGGAAAAGAACACATTAGTTAGCTATAAAGTCCCCAGGGCAGGCATGGTATTTATTCTGTGTCTGTAGAGTGCTGAGCACAATGGTATTCTGCTGTTTGATTGCAGTTTGTATCTTCTACCATAATAGTGATTGCTAACTCCTCTTTAGTTTCAGCAAGACTGATAATCAAGAGCTTTTCGCTAAGAGTGGGATATTTGAATAACATGCTTTGAAGTGGTAGAATGTTGGAGTGCTATTTCTATTCTATACGCTTTTGCCAGGCACTGAAAATTTGAATGGAGATGTTTCTTAACACTAGTGTGAGTTGTGACGTAGAAACACTGAACAAGCATTTACATACCAAGTATAAGGTAAGCAGATGGGTACAAAGTGATGGGGAATGCAAGGGAATGCAATAGAAGTCATTGTTACTGAGCATCATAGGCAGTGGACTGAATCTTAACACTTGTCAAGCTCATTTGCATTGTGCAATTAATATTGCTCAAAGAACACTAGTCAAAACAGATTTAATACAAAAAAAAAAATTGGCTATATTATTAAAAATATTTGCATTTATCAAAGAGATTTCTACCATCTCCCCCTGCTGTATTTTCTTTTACAAAGAATGATTAGATAATTGTTAATTTGCACATTCTCTTAAGTCTTGTTGGTGAATGACATACTGGACAATTAAATGTATTAAGCATAGTTTACTCAGAAGGAGAGGTAAAAATATACATACATATATATATATATAAATTCTGTATAAATGTTATTACAGTTATCCTATACATTATCCAGAAAGAAAACTTCATCTTTAGTAGCTAAATCATTTCAACATTATGAAATTCTGCTTAATGGTACATTCAGAAGATTACCAGTTATATTTAACAAGAACTGTGAAACTAATTATACTTAACTGGGAGGAAAGTGTTAAACTATTTCTAAGGAGATGGATCTTTGTTTGAGGAGTAGGAATTGATAGATGTTATACTTTCTTAAACAAATTAAGTTTATTTCTATTTAACCCTCATATAAAATAGAGATATTTATTGTCATAACCTTCAAAATGTAATATTAAGGTGATGCATATTTCAGCCTAATGCATCTGCACTTCCAAATGTTAGTGATTGAATCATATGACAGCCAGAATCAGAAAATGTGAATATTAATTTGTAAAATCATATTACTTTGGTTTGCCTATATTTAAGATGGGCTTATGCTGTACAAAGTATTCTAATACAGAAAGCGCAGCTTTTCTAGGTAGACACTTGTTTACTTGTGGAAGCACTGCAGATAAAATATAACTTAAAAAAATTACCTCTACTACAATCACGCTTGAGATGTTTATCTCTTACCCACCAATATATCTGGTGCAACCCAGAGACCAGCTTCCTTCAAATATATTCTGGTCATGCAACACTTGTTTTCAGAGCTTCATGCTGCTGCTGCGGAACAAGTACTTGTGTATACAACATGCACAGAATAGGCTGGTAGAAGCTATGAATTTATAGATAGGCTTTTCAAAGTGTTACATAAGGTGATATAAAATGCACAGACAAATCCCCTCTACAAGAAATATTTGCAATAAAAAGCATCTACTAATAATTCAATTTTTTTTAATGTATTTCATTTGGTGGTGTTTTCATTTTTGGTTAGACATGTTTCTGTCTGTTTTAAAGCAATTTGTTAGATGATTTAGAATTTTTGCTACATGAAAGATCTGCTCCCTGCGCAGACATTTGGTTAATGATCATATGCAACCTTTCTGAGATACTTTAAATCAAGCTAATGTTTTTCTGCATCATGATATATTCGCTTTTTAAAACAACCTTTTGAAGCAGTGTGGATACACTGTAATAATTACAAATGATAAACCTTCATTTTATCCAAATTAAAGCATGTATGTACAACCACTAGCTATTCATTAACATTTGTAATGGCTATTTGGCATTTTACATCAAGAATACATTTTCAAAAACTTAGAATACATGCAAGAGGAAATTATATTAACCTTTTCAAAAAACGTCAAACTCCCACCCCCATTTTCAAAATTCAGAGCAAGTGTGGCAGTCTTGAGTGGTAGTCACATAACTGAAAACTTGTTCCTGTCTACTGTCTTATACTGGAAAACAGTAACAAAATCATCATTGAAAAGAAGTACAGTAGAAATCTATTACTAAAGGCTAAAGTAAAAAAATGCAGGAGAAAAGTAACCTAGAGACCACTGTGGGACAAACGTTTGATGTCCAGCACAGTTAATGCTTTGACTAGTGAGAAACAATTTATAGTAGCTTCCAGGGAATTGTAAATTGCTCTGGTCCTGTTGCCAGAATAGTGATGAAAAGTTTAGCATAGCTGGCTCTACGGCAAGTAGCTGCAAGGGGCAGTCTCCACACAGGCTATTAAGTCAACTCTGTAGCCCATCTGAGGCTAGCGCAGAGGACACACAAGCACACACACTTGGGTAAAACACTTGTGTCATCTGAGTCCAATGGGTATAAGGATTAAAGCATATTCACATTATCTTAAGTGAGGAAGATGCACTGGCCATTTCAGAAATGCTCTCTCAGGAAATATGTTGTTCCTGGGTTATGGTGTGCCCATTTACTCACTCAGGAGATATTTTTCTCTTGGATCTGACATATCACATCATTCTGTATCAGCATACTTTACTGTTCCACCTATCTGGACTTTTGCCTCCATACCACAATACACTAGGTCTAACTCATCAGATCTAGAGGGCTTTTCAGCTCCTTGCCTGCTCCACCTGACCCTGGAAGCCCACCGTCCTTCCCTCCTCACCCTGATGTCCCCATGGCCCTAGAAGGACACCCAGGTAGACAGGCCAGAAGGCACCACAGCATGGTCCAAACACATCCCCAGCCTGGACGATCAGGAGCACTGGCATGGGGGATCTATGCTGTTCAGCTACTTGACAATCCTTACGGGTTTTACCAGTCCCTGGAGCATGCGCAGGCTGTGCAGCTCTTCTTCTTCTCTGTCTGGTTTACCTGTGTTTCTAAGGGGTAGCCAGAAAGGGAGCAGAAACAATTCACCTCTCTTTCTGGTACGGAGGGAAATTGCAGATGGAGAAAATATCCCAGTTCAGTACTGTTGTGCTTTTCTTAGATACTATTATCCACATGCCTTAGGCATGTTTTTTTCACCTCACTGCACCTCATCACTGTGTGTACATTGGATCATATGTCAGCATAATATCTGATTGATTCAGTTAATCCACAAAAACTAGAAAAGGAAAAAGAAAGCCCTCCCTCCCTCAGACAAGTGAGAAGCCTTTGATTCAATACAATCTCCAAGAGCCAATATCTAATCTCTAACATCCTAAATCTTTTTAATAAAACAGAAGAAATCTTTCCCCTTTAATGAAATTATAGTGGGGAGATCTATGGGATATAAAATAGGATCATTCATGGAAAAAGAGGCAAGGCCAAAATGACTGAGTTATCTTTCTCTGAATTTATATCTTATCTGATGCTTAGCTGATAAGGGGGCTCATCTGACTCTACAGGGCATGTGCCCTTCACATGGCAGCTCTGCAGGATGACAGTGCAATATGCGGCTTTCATACTGCACAAGCTCTAGCACGAAGGCTGAAGATTGCTGCCTCCCAACTCCTTCCTCCCAAAAACATTACCAAGGAACACAAAACCAGAATTCATCTGCTAGGAACTCTGCAGATCAGTCGAGACAATACCAACACTGAATTTTATCTCCTTTTCCTTCTCTTTTCCAGCACACAGGTAAATCACTTAACAAAAAGCAGTCGGACAAGATCTTTATGCTATCTGCTGCCCCATTGATAATCTGCTCAGCCCAGCACTCTAACTTTACACTAAGTCAAATAATGCTAGTTAGTTAGAGTTAGTCTAACTCAAGTAGCAAATTCCTTTGCTGAGATGGACCAATTTCCTTAGCATCAGAGCAAGGGAAAGCTATGAGTCAGTGCTCCCCAGATGATAACCCTATAGCTGTCAGCTTTTCTGTGTGCTGGCATTTCACAAATTTGCAGCAGATTTTTTTTCAAATGTATTTAATTTGAAACTGCTTTAGTAGAACAAATGCTTGAGCTCTGGGATGTTTTCTACACCAAGGCATTGAGTTTGACCACCTGGTTTCAAATGCAGCATGACTCAGACCTCTGTGGAATACACTGAAAATGTGATGTTACTCTTGGGTGTTTAATAGTGCAGGAAGGAACATGATGACAAGCAGTAGCCTGATCTGAAACTAGAAGATGTTAAGCTCTGAAAATCCTTACTCCCCCGCTGTGCATCTTTTCATCTGGTCTTCTGTTTTGTTTGTATTTTCCTCTTTGTAAATGCCTTGCCAAGTTTCTAGAATCTCTCAAGCACATCCACTTTCTTTCCACCAAAGTAAAGAAAGAAGAAACAGATTTATAACAGAGGAAGAATAATAACTAGATGTATTATTATCAAAGCAGTGACACTGTGTTGAGACCTGTACACAAAGAGAGCATCGACATCCCACACCGGACTGCAGTACCAAGGTGCTCCGCACTTCTCTGCCAGCCCAGCGGCCATTTGACATAGTGCAGCTGGGGTCTGACACGCTGGTTTTGGCTGTGTAAGTACATCAGGCAGCTGAGTGACAGCTGAGCCAGTAAGTGCTATCATTCAGGTAGTCCTTTCAGGAGGGTGCTCAAACTCCTGCTGATTCTTCAGTGGAGTCAGTCCTTGTTGCTCCATTTTCCAGCACGGTTACATCTGTCGTTCCTGCCCAAGACAGTAAAGTGAAAAATGTTAGCTAACAAAACTGAAGTGATATGGGGAAGCAGGGAAGAAAAATTTTTTTACTACCTGGGACTGTAAAGGGATCCAGATAGTACATCATCCAGACTTTTTCTTTCTGTAGATAGTCTTCTGTCTCTCCAAGACTTTAGCACTCTCAAGGGATGCCCCTGCATGATTCAGTGTGGTATTGTGTAAACTTGCCTGCACAAGCCACCTCGAGGATGAGATACATCACGGTCATGTTAACCAAACAGTCAGGTCACCTTGGTTAGCCATGCTGAGGAGCAGTTTCTGTTAGCCTCTGCTAACATGGCTGTCGTATCACAGATGGGTAGGTTAGCTCAGTTGGAGCTGGATCTTCTGTCTCTAGCTGGTATTATATTTGCTCTATAGTTAGAGGTACTAATACTAGCAAGATTCCTCCTGGATCTGAGGACGAATATTTAAAGGAGCATACTTGTTCTGCAATTGTAATTCTACTGGTATAGTCAGAAAAAACAGTTAACCAATAGCAAGAAAAATCATACTCCAAACCCAGATGAACTTTTGTAAGAAAGGTTAATGCATTGACTAGGCCTTCAGTTAAATGAAAAAAAAAGGTCAGATAATCTGTTTTCATTTATGAGAACTTCAGTAGTTTTCCACCTATTAAAGGTAAAATGTTGCCCCATCAGAGAGATGTTAATGTGTCTTTTTATAGCCTCCCTGACAGGAGCGTAACAGCAAGTGTCAAAACTGGCCTTTTGCCTTTCTTGCAGCATCATGTTTTAAGTGGGAAAAGAATGACAAAACTAATTTGGCTAATCACAGCAGATTTATAATCCATTATCAAAATACTTTGATTTGGATTTTTTCTATAAATGCCAAAATAACAATGAAGCAACATAGCAGAATAAGCAATAGCTCTTACTTTTACTGTATGGCTATGGTCTTTATACAAAAGTACCAATGGTTCTCTAAGAACTTCAGCTAACAAACCAAAGCAGCCACAAATTCCCAAGTACATATTTCTCCCACAAGCATTTTTTTTCTATATTCTGGCTTTATGTTTGAGTTTTAAAATCATTACATTCATCTTCCTTCAAATTTGTCTTTAAGAATTGCGTCGGCTGTGAATCCCATAAAATCCTGCAATTCGTAAGCATCAGCTTTGGAATCACTTTATATTACGCTAAAGTGTACTCATGTTACCATTTTTTCAAACTCCCACACCCTTTTTATTCTCCTTATTTTCCCTGTGTGCAATCCTTTTGTACATTTTGTCAGCAGCAAGAAGAACCAAATTCAATTATTATTCAAATACCATTGCAAAAGCTCAGGGATATCTCAAGTCCAGGGAAAACTAAATACTTTGCAGGCAAGAGTACTTTCTCTTGCAAGTCTATTGAACAAACAGAAAACTTTGTAGGATAAAGAATAAACTTGGGAATACACTAAGCTGTATTACTGTTAATTGGGATTCCTATCTCGCATGGGTGACTTGGCAACTGTTGTAGGCCTCAGCAGCACCATCTAATTCCCAGGAGTTACTGTATGTTGGCAGAAGGCTGGAACTGCTACTGCGCAGGGTTAGTTCATGCGTTTCCCCTATTTGTGCTGGCCAACAAGTGCATGCGCAGTCTGTTACTGTGGCTCGGATGGAGCACATTTGGAGCCTTGATACTGACTCCTCCACGCAGCTTTCAGGAAGCAATCTGCTTTCTTCCTTTCCCTTTCCATGCCACCTTTTGAACAGTCACAGTTTGAAATGGTCTGAGGAAAGAGAAGGGAAAATTTAGACTGAAGGGGGTCCAAAAGAGAGAAAAAAAGGTTGCAAACCTTCTGAGCTTTCAGTCTGGGTGGAAATAAAGAGGAGTCACTTCTGATTCACTGAATTTATGAAAACATACATAAATAAATATATATTTATACATATGGTATAAATTTATCTCTATTACAAATTTATATGTATTGCCAAAATCTTAACATTGAAATATGGGGAGAGAAATCATATGGTGTACACTTTGACAATTACACAAAATGATTTAGAGTCACTTCGTACATGCATAGTTCGGTACAGTGCCTGTGATATACCTTTGTGTGCTCAGTAGCTGTGCAGGCATCTGGAAAAGCTTCCAGCTGCTGCAAAAAATACAGACTATTTTGGGTGTGGAATTTGACCATACAGTATGGGACATTGCATGTTTTAAGATATATCTGGCAATCCTATGTGGTACACTGCCAAGAAAGTACAGAAGGAAGACCATATGTTCAACTGCATAATAGAAAGGGAAACGTGGTGAAAAGATGCAGAAGGCAAAACAGGGCAGCAAGATCCAAGCCTAGGCATTGCTGTGCTTCTGTCTGCAGATAAAATAATGGGTTCAAAAGAAAAACGGAAAGCTCAGTAGAAGAGGACCAGAGGGCTCATAGTCAAATCTGATTCTCTAACTTTTCTCTTCCCCACTGCAACATGCCTGCATTCTCCCCCACAGCAGAGTTTTGTGTCCCCCAGGACTGGAAGTGAAGTCTGTATCATAGTGTCCGTTATCCTCAGTTATCTCATCACTTTATAAAAAATTACGATAAGAATTCTCTGTGTTTCAGACATAGTAAAAAAGCATCCTCTCCTTTTATTTCAGAAATAGGGCAATGAAACAAGTGTGGAGGCGTGGAAGACCTTGCCAGGCACAGTAACTAGAGTTCTGTGCTTGTTTACAGAAATACCAGCTGACCTGTGCCCTTACAACAGATATAATCAGCAGTTTCAATAGAACTTGCTTGTTAAACTGATTCATAGCATTGCATGGTATAATGACTTTATTGCCATTTATTACAGAGGGACATAAGACAAGTGATGCTTTATCTTTTCTTTATTTTTTTACAAACAATGGCATTATTTGTTAACAGAGTTTGATGACAGAAACAGCCAAGTCAGCTACAGCATGGATTAACATGAACAATAAACACTTCCTGAATGTTTCATTCAAAGTCAAAAGATAACAATCATGGTTTTGAACCAAAGGATGGAGATTTACAATCAGTCAGAGGGATAATTTCCAGAATGCCTATAAAACGCCGGTCCATGCTAGTGTTTCAGTTATTCTAAATAACAAGTAGTAGATTTCTTTTGTTGTTTTTTAAAAAATAGAGAAGTACCTTGTAGGTAATTGATAAGTTTAGCTCAACTTGAGTGTGAAAATCTGCAATATCTATTGGAGTGTAGATAATTATTCAATTTGACTGTAAAGAATCCAGATATGCCATTGTTTTGGGGTATGGGCAAAAAACAAAGTTAAAAAATCACACCTATGAGTAATAAAGACAGTGATGTAAACTAAGTAACTCCTGAAAATACATTCATTCAGTTATTCCTGTTCAACCTTCTTAAAATAAAACTGGCTATGTACACACAGCTGAGTTAGCATGCTACAATTCCCAGGAAAAAATAAAAAGGATTCTCTCATGTTTTTGCTTAATAAACAGTACATGCTTCCCTGTCCCATTATGGCCACAGATCACGAGTGAGAAGCAGCCACAGCGGATAACCTCACTTCTTATGCTGAGGCTCCAGACCAAATGAGCTGAAAGATTACTGTGGTAGTTACCACAATGAGTTTTCATAGTTACAGGTGATCCTTCAGCAAAAAGTGAATACAGGTAAAGCAAAGGGTGCTTGTAGGAAAAGTTGGTGCAATATTGTATCAAAAGTGTAGCAAATATCAAGGGGGACCTTAGAGGGGAAGCTGATTTTATTTAAACTTTATTTAAAGGGAAAACTGAAACAAACTGGTTTCATTCACTCATACGCTCATTCTCTGTCTGGAAAAAGGGGGTGTCCAAGAGCCTGTCCAACCGTCAGCACCAGGGCAGAGCCAGACATCACTCAGGCCCTGTGATGTTAAGTCTGGGATCTCTTGCCAGGACACGGCAGACAGGGGGCACCAGCTGCCACGTCCTCCTTGCCTCTCCTGGGCTCTTCTCAGATTGGTGACCCCATGCAGGTTTTGGATATGCCTTATGTACCCTCTTGGAGCTGACAGAGATGTGTGTCTCCATCTTGTCCCACCTCCGTGAGTCACCAGGATCATTCAGGTTGTGTGGTCTCCAGACCTGGGTGCCTCACATATGTGCAGGTAGCTGTGCCAGGACCATCTATTCATTATGCATTCAGAAAAGCAAAAGAAACGTACTTCTTCAGGGGAACTTTCACGAGATGTGATGACCCTTTGGTCACATGCTTTCCTGTTTCTGGATATGGGTCAAGACGGCACCATTCAGACTTCTCTGCACCTATACCCTTCAGAATAACTGAGAGCAAGTCAGAGAAGCACCTTACTTTCTAAGGAAATGAGCTTAATGAAATCTGTCTAACATCTCAGGAACCCACTGGCCAATATCATCCAAATCTCACACAGAAATAGAGACCAGAAAGACTGCTACGTTCCTGCAAGGTAAATAAACATGAGTGGCAGGCTGGTTCAGAGAAAGATTTTCAAAGTGGACTTTCCAGGTGCCTTCAAAGATGCAAAAACAACAGCATGAACTTATGTTTTATTAGCCACCAGGGAGTGCACACAGAGAAGACTATATGAAAATACCCCAATGAGATGGAAAGGTTCAATCTGAGCTTTCAATTTGTAATAGTATTTAAATATTTCAATTACTTCCAAAAGCAAGAATATAGTTTATGTAGGGTATGAATGTATCCTGCAGTCTTCTTCTTGCATTACAGTTAATCACTGAAAAGTTTTTCAATCTTACAAGAAATAATAGTATTGTAAAGAAACTGAAATAAGTATCTTTAGCTTCCTATGTAGGGCAGGGAAACCAGACTTCATTAACTCCATTGCTTACAAAACTACTTATTTGTGCTATGGAAATTGTTCCCAGAATTCTGTTACATGTCTGTCTGTTTTTGAGACCAAAACAAGTAACAGAGGTTCTTCCTAGTAGTACTATAGTAATGGTCCAATCCAACAGGAATGCAAGATTTTCTCTGAGTAGCTTCTCTGATGGTCTGTCAGCTTTAAGAAACAGGGATTTCTCTACAGATTTTTAGAGGCCTGATATAATTTATCTTTGAGAGGAAGCTTTCTGTTTCCATTATTTTATATTACATTATTACATTATTATTCCTGCCTACTAAGCAAATGAATACTTTTGAGAAATTTTTAAAGGCACTGCACTCAAACAGCTAGTATATCTTTTATAGAAAAATGTGCGGAAAATTCAACGGCCAGCAGGTTCAGTTATCTAAATTGTATACCATGCTTTGGCTAGTCCTACTGAGAATTAGTCATACCAGTAAGGCAGCTAGCACTGATCCTTAGTAAATAATCCCTTGCGCTGCAGTCTTCCCAGCACAGTCTTTCGGGTATTTACTTCAGTTTCTTTACAATACTGTTATTTCTTGTAAGATTAAAAAGCTTTTCAGTTTTTTTTCCCTTTTCACCACCAAACCACACCTTTTCTCCATTTAGCTAAATAACTGTCTAAACTCTTTCAATGTCTTATGTGAGAATGTAAGATTTCATGTCTTTTGTAGAGTTTTGCTGTGGATGAAATATTGTAATGACACAGTTTTAATAAAGTTCTGACACCTGAAGTGGGAAGTATAGAGACACAGAAATAAAATTGCAGCAGTTTAAAGACAGCAAATATACTCAGTTTCAAAACTGTTGTATGTTCTAGTTAATTCTTGCTTTATCTGCATCTTTTTCACCTGTCTTTGATGTAAGTGTAAACAAATCTCCACAATAAAGTGTTTTCTTGATGTTCCAGTGTTTTATGACTCTTCCTTAACTTGTTTATTGACTTTTCAAACAGTTCCAACCAAGAAGATTTAAGTTTAAAAAATAGAACACCATTACAGTCCCATTTTAACACATATGCTGGAAAGAATTGCTTATCACTAAGCGAATTTAAAAGCAACAGAAGGCATTTTTAAATCTGCTCATGAACGCCAAACTGTTAACTGCAAACTTGTAATTACTCCCCAAAGGATTCCCACTTGAGCTGCTAACATCCTCCAAGTATGAAGATATTCTTCCAGAGAGCATCTCAATTTTTATAAGCATTAACTTTATTAGAGCGTAAATCCTTACATCTGTCAAAAACCATGTCTCATAATGCTTAAGCCATTGATCAGTTGCCAGTCACTGGCGCTCTCCACCAGTATTCACTGGTGAGATGATAGACATGCACACTGTGCCTTCAGAAGTATTTTTGATTAACAAAAAAAATAAGCCGGTCTTGCTTACTTTCCATACCTTAGTTTGCATGGCAGCTCTGGTGCGTGCGAGCAGCAGGGGAAACCGGCCCAGGATCTCTGCTCTGGCTGTGCCCCAAATGCACAGCCACTGCGTGGTGGGGACCCAGGTGCACCAGCGAAGGGCTGGGGGGGGTGAATGACTTTGAGACACATAGTAATAAACGTAGAGACTTCAGACCCAATGGCTTCTACCTGCTGATCTGCTGCTTTTGAGCAGTCACTTGTTAATATTAACATAACCGTATATGAAAATAAAGTAGGGCCATACCAAAAAAATCTAAATATAGTCCGGTATTCTGAATAATAATGACACCTATCTTTATTGTAGCTCTTTTAAATTCTTATCTGAAATTGCTTCACAGAGCGGGTCAGTGTTGCTCTCCTTACTCTACAGATGTAAAAAAAAAAAAAAAGTACACAAGGTGAAAAGAGCCAGTAGGCCAGGGCAGACATGGGAGAATTGGATTTTCAAGCCCATGTACAATTTTGAATCCCCCGGGCTCCTACTGGAACTGATTGAAATGGTAAGCTGAAGTTGAAAATGTGAATTTCAAGCATAATGGTGTAATGCAACAACTGTGTTACTAAAAAGTATAGGCTTTTTCTGGCCAAATTTTCATTAAAATAGTATCCTAAGAAAGGGAGAAACTCCTCTGTGAGTCATCCAAGCCAGTATACCAAAAATTCTATAGTGTGTCAGAATAACCCAAAATTAAATTAAAACTTTAAAGATATCCCTTTAATCTTACAGGGAAATACTCATGTGATCTTAGATCATATGATTTTGATTTCAATGTAAAATCACCATGAATGGTATTGTTTTAATAAAATACTCTTATTTTAAGATATCCTTTTTATAACTACATTATGCTTTCTTAGTGTGTTTTTGCATCATTAGTCCTCTCCTTTCCTTAATCAGTATTTGTAATCACTGCAAGCACAGTATACAACTAATATAGTTCTCTGCTTTACTGTTGCAGACTATCTCCAGTGCTACCACACTGCCAAGAAATTTGGTCTGTTAGCATATCAACCAACAGATTTATGGTAGAACAGTAGTAATTCACTTTACAATAGTCATCATCTGTATACTGGCAGACCATTTAATTTGTCAGCAAACCACATCAGATTTGGTAGTTTTGTACATCTGTAGTTATTGGTTCATATAATGTAAATATATGTCTGAATTTATTTTGTGTCATTGCAGTCTGTTACGTCTTCAAATATTATTTTGTTAACTAACTGTTCAATTAAGAATGGTATTTTGAAGTAAGTTTAATAATTATATAAGAGCTTCTGAGTATTGCTTTTATAAATTAAATGCCTTTCATCAATACTGTAATTTTTCCAGACAGCCTACATTTAAACCAGCATAACTACTTTAGATCTTGTATTCTTTTTTTTTAATTACTAAACAAACAGAACCAGAAGTATTTTATACCTATATTTTTATCTTACCTACCAAATAAAAATGAACTCAAAATCTGAGATGTTTCTTGGCACTGTATGCCCACAGTGAAGGTTTTATTCCTGAAAAAAAGGACCCTTCTTGAAGACATATAGGAGCTAAGCTTAACAGTAACAAATAACTATATTTATTTTTGCAGGATTTCACTTCAGTCCCTGGTGCTTCATGAGGAAGCTTCTTTGGAATTCATATTATACTAAATAATAAAAATGTTCATATTAATATAAACTGAGTGGCATAATAAACACCAATAAACTACTACTTGAAAACTAGGTTACAAGTATATTGGATTAATAAATTGTTTACTTTTGTTAAAATAAGGGAAAAGATGGAAGTCGAGAAATCTGGTAATTAAATTATTTTTTAGCACTAGTTATTTATTTTATATAACCTTTCTCCATTTGTCTCTGCAAGAGTGATCTCTTATGAAAAGTATTACTCTTAATAATAGGGAAGGTAATCCACAAAACACAGAATCACAGAATCACAGAATGGTTGAGGTTGGAAAGGAGCTCGGGAGATCGTCCAGTCCAACTCCCCTGCTCAAGCAGGGCCACTTAGAGCATGTTGCCCAGGAGCATGTCCAGTTCGGTGCTGAATATCTCCAAGGATGGAGACTCCACAACTCTCTGGGCCACCTGTTTCCGTGTTCGATCATCCTCAGAGTAAATCCAGTGTCCTTGGATTTGAATAACAAAAGATGTTACTCATTTCTGATCTAATATCTGTAAGATATTTCCCAATTAATGGCTTTCAAAGTTACAGTCTGATGTAAAATCAATACACCAATTCATTGGCAGCCAGCATGAAAGCAGATGGGGAAGGTGCATTCAAGACTTCTCAATGCAGTAAGAGGTGTTTGTTTTATGTTCATGCCAGGAAGTTTGTAAGTAGTCTGAAAGACCTTCAAAGGATTGCTTTTTACAGGTTAATAACAGAAATTGTGACATGGTACCAGAGGCAGAGGGATGTTAGTGTTGTCTTTAGGGCCTGTTTTATACATAGGGGTCAATTGTTCCCAGCTGGCAAGTCACAGAAAGAAATGGTCAGGCAGACACAGAGTGGGATTAGAGATCGCTCCCAAGTATAGGAGTGGCTTTTTTCCAATACGACTGCAAATGTTCAGAGCCCTCAGAGGAAGTAGCCAGTCCTATTTCCATTCAGGCTAGGAAAATTAGCCACCCAGGAGCTTCTGGAAAGATCAGCCAACTCTGTGTTTCCCTGTTCCTTAAGATTATATTTTCTGAGTGCAATCAAACGCAGAACTCATAAAAGGCACAACTGCAAAACTAGTGTATTTAGAGTAGTATGTTCGAGCTTACCTAGTGTGATTTGTGTCTGCTGAAAGAGACACAGGAGACTCTATAAATGCCTTCAAATGAATGCTTTAAAAACGAATCTAAAGTTGTACTTTTGTGTCATCCAATTGAATTAAATTATATGTAGTTTAAAAATATGTGTGTGTGTGTGTGTGTGTGTGTGTGTGTGTGTATACACACACATAAAAACACTCAGTTAGAGTTAGATGATACCAGTTAACATGGTATTTTGATTTTTTTAGACATTTAGACCATACAAACGCCTGAACTTCTGTATTTATTTAACAACTTGAATACTTCCCATACAAGTATTTTAAAATACCTAAAAGCATTACAATTTTTTTCTTAAATTGATTGCCTTAAAAGAAAAAGAAAAAAAAGTGTCCACAGTTCTTCTGAACAGAAACCACTTTGGAATTGCAGCTCTATGTATTATACTTGATGTCCGATAATTTAGTCCGCAGTGGAATTGTGTTCCATCTGCAATTGTACTGAATACAAGGTGGGCATGTAATTGCAGACATTCAGGCTAAAAGCTATATTCAAACAGTGTTTGTTCGCAGCACAGGATGGTTTCCAGCTCCAGTGTGGTGCTGAAACCACATTTAAACTGAAACCACTCTGAATGATAGGTTCTCTGTAAACAGTAGGCTGCTGTGGTGTGAGGACCGAAGCGTATCATAACATTGCAAGAACTTTAAATAAAAATATTCTGACATCATTGTTTGCTTGTTTTGTAAAAAAGAAGAGGGAAAAGGTTGTTATCTTTTCTAAAATAAAGCATACAAGCAATTTATTTTGTCCTACAAATTGAGATTTCATAGAGAAGGCCTCCAGAATTAGCTTTTATATCTATGACCAGATGAAATAAAACACAATTAAAAACATGTATGTATACGAACTATTAGCTTCTAATAATCTTTTTTTGAGTGATTTTGATATTGAAAATAGAGGAAGGAACAAAACATTAAGCTGGCAAACATTTTATGCTGAGACAATGGCCCAAGTTCTTTGTTGCTATAACACTACAGAGTTCATTGGGATCAGCTGAGTGCTTAGCTCTTTAAAATGTCAGATACACAATTTTAAACTCTATTTTGAATGGTTGTCATAATACGGTATTTGAGAATGTATACAACCCATATCTAATATCTTAATTCAGGTTCAGCTGTAGCCTGAAAGAGAAATAAAAATGAAAAAAACAACAGAGAAAAAAGGAAAAGAGATAAGGAATATGAATGAGGAAATGGAACAAAAAGCCCGTTCATCTGTTTTTTTGGGTTTTTTTTAATCCTTTGGACTGGAAGTTAGTGTATAAAAAATGATAGGAAATAGAGAGAAATTCAGGAGAAAAAAAATGCTGAAGGACACAACAGTAAGCATCCAGGTTATGTGATTAAATGAATGAAAATTTTTTTACTTCTTTTTCTATTGAAAAATCTTGGCAGAAACAGAGTTCCACTGGATACTGCAGCACAAAGGATCTGTAAGAGGACCATTGAATTCAGTGTAGTTCTTATTATTCACCCTAACGAGTCATGTGTTAAACCCTTAATGCTTCAAAAACACTTAAGACATTAAAAAAAAACCCTCTAAGTTTAATAGATGCCAATTACAAAATACAGCATGGACTGACCAGAAGGTTTTCTTAGGCATCTAGAAGGAACCCTAACACAGTGATGTGCAGAAGGGAGAGAATGGCCCTATCTAATGAAATGAATATTTGAATATCCAGTTTAATAATGGATTCTTAAAATTATAAGCCAATTTGAATACGCCACTCAGGATTTCAGTTTCTTTCTGTTGTATCAAAGGTGGCAAGTGAAGGAGAAAACACAAGCAATGCCCTATTTTACCCAGTTATACTTGCAGCTCTGCTACTGTACTTTCTCAGAGACTGGAGCATCAAAGTCTGCAATATAAACAACTCATAGATAATCTTATTAGTAAAGATCAATGAAAGCATAAAAAAAATGTTAGGAATCACATATAAGTTAATGACTCAGATTCAGGTATAATTATATGAAAAGAACAAATAATCATTATTGCCAGATGCAAACATTTTTCACAGAAGAACCAGAATTTCCATACTTGTAGTAGGAGATTTATCTTACAAGAGGAGAATATTCTTGCAGTATACATGCAGGGCAAATAGCAATTTATAGAAACTGTTTAAACTAGGGAAAGGAAATGCCAGAGCTGTCAGTCTTCTGAGATTTTTGTGAAAATACCACTATATATAAAAATTTAAAATAAAAAAAAGAATTCTCAGAGTGCTCTTAGGCGATATGGATGTTGCTATGACCCAACAAAACATTTGCAAATGTGTTAGAGTCTCTCACTGCTCAGAAAACTACCACACTAAACAAACGTGTTAGCTGAATATTTTGCCCTGGAAAGCAATTTGTTAGCATGAAAGTGTTGAAGGGAAAACTGAAACTTTTAGCGTGGTTCACATTATCTGCATCTGCCAGAGCCTCCATGCTGCCTGCCGACATCTGTAGTGAGGCCACAAAGGAGCCCAGGAGCAGGAGATGACTAAACCAGAGCGCGAGGCACTACAGTGTTTCAGTGGACAAGAATTAATCTTGAACCGATTCCCAGGCAATGCATGAATATAAATATTTACAATATTCAGCAATGATTGAACTTTCTCCAGGCTAGAGTATCTGCTTGCCCTGAAGGATGTTTCTGAAGTGGGGAGGGGCAGAGAGGAAATTTCCAGTTTCAGATGAAAAGCAGCGGATGTACTGACTTCTCTACTAATATCACTTGAAGTGAAACTTAACTCCTTTATAAATAGTTTCATCATCCTAATCTCCTCGAAACCTACTGTTATCACCATTATCTTGTCTGTAACGGCTTAATTTCAGGGGAATTATTCTTGTGCTCAGCTTCCTTTCTCCTGAAAGGCCGCTACCAGGTCTGTGCAGGGACAGGCTGTGGGAATCCCTGATGGGAGAGCAGATGCTCCCACCAGCAAGTCAGCTGAGGTCACATCGGTCTTGTCCACCTCAGAGGAAGATATGCCCTTACAGGGGCTTCTGCAGCACCGGTTCCAGCTCCAGGAACAAAATAGGGGAATTACTTCCCATAAGTCATTGAAGGTTTTTAATAAAAGTCCAGTTACAGCAAAGACATGTCACGGCAGGGAAGTGCTTCCCACCAAAAGAGGTTTCACCACAGATACCCATCATCTTTCACAAGCTTGTATGCATAAAGGTAAGGAAAAATATCGTTCTGTCTGTGGATTATATTCACACTTTACAGCCCATCTGGTCTTGTTTCAAATGAGCAAGCTTCAACATGTTTTCATTACCAGGTGACACTTAAATGTATCCTGTTTAGCCAAAATAGACCTCTGGTAGACTCCAGATGGGCAGGAGTAATATTTATTTTTATTTCATGCATTATGAAAGTTTGGACAATCAATGTAGACTGAACAAAGAAATTCCTTATTTTCTCCCTCATTATATAACCATACCTTGAAGTGGTAAAAATGATCATTTTGCTTTGTTACATGTGTCACTGTATTTATTGTGATCACACAGTTTACATTATCAGTTCTAAAGTGAAATGTCAGCAAATTATGGTCAAAGTCTTGGTTTCTTCTTTGACCAAAAATCCAGTATTTCTGCTGTTCCATGAACAAACATCTCCAGGATTTGACTTTTTAATACATTTTGCACTGCCAGATTCTTGCTTAGACTCTGATCATCCCCTACCTTGATGAATATAAACTAATTCTATATGACTGTCATTCTTGCAATCTTATTTTCTCAAGTAAACTAAAAAAAGTTGTTGCTAACATCATCTTCTTTTTTCAGCATCCTGTCACTTTCTTCTAAATTCTTTCTATGTCTCTGTCTTGTAAGCTGTAAGAGAGGGGAATGTTATAACTCTGACACATTTCTGATTTTAATCCAGTCATTTTGCCTCGTGCTTGAATCCATCCAGCTGCAAAATTAGGACATTATTAAAGAAGAGTTGCATCAGTTTTAAGATTTCCTGCCCAGATATATTAACATATAGACCCCAGTATAAGTCTCATCTGAATGGGATATATCCCTCTATAAATTTAATAGCCAACTTTTATATGAAGTTCAAGCGGAGTTGCTCAAAAAGAACAATATTTTGGCCTCATATTTTGGCCTCCATTTATATCATTGCAAGCCCCATAAGTTTAATGGGTTTCCACATGTGTAAACAAGACAGACATCTGGGCCAAATCCAACACTGGAATAATAACTCCATTGCCTTCAGTGCTGGCTTTGACCCAATATGCATAAACTGGGATCCGAAGGAGATTTTTCCTAGTATTTTAAGATTTTATATCAGCTGTTTACCAGCAGGATTTCTGGAGGGAACAAGTTGTGTAGATCTTTTTTTTAGGCAGATCCTACTTTTCAAACAATAGTATTAATGTTACTTCCCTCTGACCATTATAATTTGATATCCATAAACTAAATCCTGCCCATTTAGAAAAAAAGGCAAGGCATATTTTCAGCTACAATGCACAGAGTTATGTTTTCCTGAGCTTTAAATTTTCAGAAGTCATTAGTGATTTGGAGTATGAACGCTCAGCTTTGAAATTTGCTAGAAATTCAGATTTTCTGGAGATGGGGCCTGTTTAATATGTCTCTAACAGAGTACTCAAGCCGCAGCACTGATAATCACTTGTGCTTCTGGAAAGCTACAGCCAGCATGTCTTTTCCATTAGGTTTTTTTGCATATGTGTATTAGATTTTTAGTAGCTTCTGGTAAATGTTACTTATGGCAGAGAGTGTTTGTTCTAATCCAAACCTATGTGTTAAATAAGGGTTAGGCACAAAGACACTGGAAAATTCATTATTCCTATGGCTATATTCTAATTTTAGAGGGAAATAGCTGTTTTTTTTATTACAGCAGATGGTCATATACTACTCTAAGGATGGTGGTAAACTATATAAACAATTCCCTTTTGTCTATGTTATGCATATATGAAACATCGCAAAACAAATATCACCTTTTTGTTACTTCAAGTTGTTACTTAGAAAGTTTCTCTCTGCCTTTAAAATATTTCCAAGTTATCTCAGTTGCTTAGAAGCCCAGTTTTTAATGATATTCCCAAAGTGTAGGCAGTTATCCATATAATCTGGAAACAACTCTAGAGAGAGTTCATTATTTGAACAGCCTTGCACATATGCAATAAGCCATGTACCAATCTGTGTTCACATCACTGAAAAAAGCCTATACTGCAGCCTCTGACTGTATAGGCTATAGGTTACCAGACAATAATGAAAAGGAACTAAACCATGAGAAATGCATTCAGGTTAGAAAATCAACTGAAAAGATATGTTGAATGCACTACTGCTGTAAAGGAACATGAGCTATAAATGATCTGCTGTAACAGCACTGACATTTTACTGAAGTATGAGCTGGGGCACTTTTTAATAGATGACACCTTGAGCTCATGCCTTCTTCAGAAAAATATGCTGACCAAAGTGCAGAGAGGAAAATGAGGAAAATCCTCATTTGTCTACTAAATAGGATCCTTATACCAAGTTACCTGACCAGAAAAAGCCCCCCTTTGTGCCCTTCCAACAGGAAAGAGGAAAGCAACCACGTCATTACAAAGACTAACTTGTTTTTCACAATCCTCCTTACAATGTTTCTTCCAGTGACAAAGTTGCAATGAGTAACTCACAGTGCAGTGGCACATGGAGAATCCTGAAAAGAAAGGCAAAATAGGTGGAAACAGAGGAGAACAAAACCCAGTGGCAGTGAATGAGAATGAAAGCAGGATCTTAAACAAGCAGCTTTAAAGTATTAGAAGAAAGAAAACAAATTGCTATTTTTGCAGGAGGATTAAAAACAGAGAAAGTTGAAGGAATTAGAAGCTTTCACTTGATAGCTTATATATATATAGTTTAAAATGTAACATGCAAAACAAAAATTGGATTTAATATATTATAAATAGCAGCCTAAAGGAGATGTGGTTTATTAAAAGACAAAAACAAAACAAAAAAACAAGTAACTAAAAGAATATCCAAAATGCTGAATGTACAGATAGGATATTCATACAGCTCAGTGTATCGTTGCAGAAAACAAAAATGGAAAAAGAAATACTGAAAAGATGGCCTAATTTGTTATGAAGTGCAACAAAGTAATGAACATATAAACTTTCACTGTAAAGTCCATGATGATATTATTCGTTTGAATAAACTTCCCATGACGCACACCTTAAGAGATTTTTCTTATCTATTGCAAGTATAATGGGCAAACTGCACAGCAGTTTCAAGAGACCAAAATTATTTGTGACCAGTTTGAATAACAGGTGGCAACTAAATATGATAACAAATTTAATTTTTTTTCACATATTTAAAACAAGGCATACTGACTGTTACAAGATAACCCTGTCATTTTGAATTTCATATATGCAAAACTAGCCAGCAAAAACAAAACCTTAAAAATTTATCAGTCTTAAAATTAAGTCGCGTTTGTGTTACCTAAACTCGATTACTGTTCTAACATTTATACACAAGCAGGAGAGACTTAACATGGAAGAAGTTCAAAGAGCTGCTGTGTTTTATTGTAACATGTAACAGCTTTAAAATTCTTTCAAGTATATTTGTTGTTTATACCTAACATGTACTCCTCACCTCAGTCATTATCAGCAATAACATCACTGAGATGGGTGAAATTTATTTTGTTATGTGAAAAGTTCTGCCAGTCATATTTTACAGAGGTATTTATTTAAATTTGTCTTTTTCTTGTGTCTGTTTTACAGTACAATACACCCCAAGCTGTTCAATACTATGAACTCCTTTCCTTTTTCTAGCTTATCTAATTCCTTACTTTTTTAACATTTTTAAACAGAGGTTGGCACTTTAAGAAGCATTTTCAGTCAAGTGCCTCATGACTTGGCACTTTTGATTATTCAATGAAATCACATTTCTCAAAGCATTGTATTGAATTTACCACAAAAACAGGACTTCAGAATGTGATATCATATGAGAAAAAAAAAAGTCGGTGTTTAGCTTGTATCCATATTATCCCAGAGGTCTCGGATTTAAGACAAAATGAATTTGTTTCCTACAAAAAATGCACTGTAGGTGAGCAGAAAAAAATGATCTAACAGCCTGACTCACGAAGGTTGATATCAAAATTACAAAGTTCAGCTTGTAATCACTCTTTGTGCCATACTAGCTTTGCAGTTTAACTCCAGCATGAAGCACTCGGTCTCTGGAGCTAAGTCTCGCTTCGTAACTGTCCACAGTAGCAGGGATGGAAGCCACAAAATTGCAGGAGCCCTGTCTCTAGCAACCCCATCTGCTGCAGGTCAGCAGCTGCAGTTGCACCAGACAAGCAGTGATATTGCAGTGAGTGTGTTTCAGATCAAAATAAAGGTGAATAGAAGAGAGTAAAAGTGCTAGCATGACGAAAGGATAGATCAACAGGAACGCTTCACTGTGAAAAGAGCATGAGTCATGTTACAATTGTCTATGGAGTGGGGTCATCTCGCAAGAAGTCTTTACTCTTATTCCCCTATGAAAAGGTAACAAGGAAAATAGTGGTAAAAACTAGCAAGCTTTCAACAAAATTGTGCAAGTGCAATGTTGAATGATAGTTGACAGCTCCTTCAGGGAGCCCAGACACCGTATTACTGCAAGGTACACTAAAGTCAGGAAGACACCAAGGCCAAGTGGAGGTGGACCTTGATTTTGGATGCTGTACAATGTGTTGTTCCATGGTTTTCTTGTGTAAGACTGCAGAGAGGACAGGTATTGGCAAGAGCACGACTTCTGGGTTTCCAAGTTCTCAAATGGGTTTACAGGTCTCAAAAAGCCCGCATTTTCAGAAAGAAGTGCCTGTTCTTTGTCTAGCTCAGATGAAGCCTGGAGTATACAAATACTCCACTCAACAAAACCCAAGCATAGATGATCAAGTAGCAGGTCTACATAAAAATCGGTCTGGATTCTGATCAAAGTTAGTCAGAAAAGAAAAAAAAAGAGAGAGAGAGAGAGGATAAAACATAAAAAAATAAGGATGATCTTCAGATTTTCTTCTTTTAACTGACTCTTCTGACACCTTGCTTTTAAGATGATTTTATTTAAGCAGTATGTTCATCAGTTATCACATAACAGAAAAAATGGATTAATACATAAACACTCAAAACCATTTTTCTGATTTACTAAGCTCTGCAGTTGTTTTTCTGGAAAATTTTTTCATAAACATTAACTAACATAAATGAGCTACTTGCTTCAAATGTGATTTGAGATGTTTAGTAGTTCTGACACCAAATACCCTTGTTCATGATACACAGAATCACAGAATCACAGAATCGCTGAGGTTGGAAGGGACCTCTGGAGATCATCTAGTCCAACCCCCCTGCTCAAGCAGGGTCACCTAGAGCACATTGCACAGGATCGTGTCCAGGCGCGTTTTGAATATCTCCAGAGAAGGAAACTCCACAACCTCTCTGGGCAACCTGTTCCAGCGCTCTGTCACCCTCACAGTGAAAAAGTTTTTCCTCATGTTCAGATGGAAGTGTCTGTGTTTCAGTTTGTGCCTGTTGCCTCACGTCCTGTCACTGGGCACCACTGAAAAGAGTCTGGCCCCATCCTCTCGACACCCTCCCTTCGGATACTTGTACACGTTAATAAGATCTCCTCTCAGCCTTCTCTTCTCCAGGCTGAACAGGCCCAGCTCTCTCAGCCTTTCCTCATAAGAGAGATGCTCCAGTCCCCTAATCATCTTTGTAGCCCTTCGCTGGACTTGCTCCAGTAGTGCCACATCCCTCTTGTACTGGGGAGCCCAGAACTGGACGCAGTACTCCAGATGTGGCCTCACCAGGGCTGAGTAGAGGGGGAGGATCACCTCCCTCGACCTGCTGGCAACACTCTTCCTGATGCACCCCAGGATACCATTGGCCTTCTTGGCCACAAGGGCACATTGCTGCCTCATGCTTAACTTGGTGTCCACCAGCACTCCCAGGTCCTTCTCCACAGAGCTGCTTTCCAGCAGGTCAACCCCCAACCTGTACTGGTGCATGGGGTTATTCCTCCCCAGGTGCAGGACCCTGCACTTGCCTTTGTTGAACTTCATGAGATTCCTCTCCACCCACCTCTCCAGCCTGTCCAGGTCTCTCTGAATGGCAGCACAGCCCTCTGGTGTATTGGCCACTCCTCCCAGTTTTGTATCGTCAGCAAACTTGCAGAGGGTGCACTCTGTCCCTTCATCCAGGTCACTGATGAAGAAGTTGAACAAGACTGGACCCAGGACTGACCCCTGGGGGACACCGCTAGCTACAGGCCTCCAACTAGACTCTGCGCCACTGATCACAACCCTCTGAGCTCTGCCATTCAGCCAGTTCTCAATCCACCTCACTGTCCACTCATCTAACCCACACTTCCTGAGCTTGTCTATGAGGATGCTATGGGAGACAGTGTCGAAAGCCTTGCTGAAGTCTAGGTAGACAACATCCACTGCTCTCCCCTCATCTACCCAGCCAGTCATTCCATCATAGAAGGCTATCAGATTAGTTAAGCATGATTTCCCCTTGGTGAAGCCATGCTGACTACTCCTGATCACCTTCTTGTCCTCCACATGCTTGGAAATGGCCTCCAGGATGAGCTGCTCCATCACCTTTCCAGGGATGGAGGTGAGACTGACTGGCCTGTAGTTCCCTGGGTCCTCCTTCTTGCCCTTTTTGAAGACCGGGGTGACATTGGCTTTCTTCCAGTCCTCAGGCACCTCTCCGGTTCTCCATGACCTTTCAAAGATGATGGAGAGTGGCTTAGCAATAACGTCTGCTAGCTCCCTCAGCACTCGTGGGTGCATCCCATCAGGGCCCATGGATTTGTGGGTGTCAAGTCTGCTTAAATGATCTCTGACCCACTCCTCCTCCACCAAGGGAAAGTCTTCCTTCCTCCAGACTTTCTCTCTTGCCTCCAGGGTCTGGGGTTCCTGAGGGCTGGCCTGAGCAGTAAAGACTGAAGCAAAGAAGGCATTCAGTAACTCTGCCTTCTCTGCATCCTTCATCACCAGGGCACCCACCCCATTCAGCAAAGGGCCCATATTTTTCCTAGCCTTCCTTTTGCTACTGATGTATTTGAAGAAGCCCTTCTTGTTGTCCTTGACATCTCTCGCCAGATTTAATTCCAAACGGGCCTTGGCCTTCCTCGTCGCATCCCTGCATACTCTGACAACGTTCCCATATTCCTCCCAAGTGGCCTGTCCCCCTTTCCACTTTCTGTACACTTCCTTCTTCTGGTTGAGTTTTGCCAGGAGCTCCTTGCTCATCCATGCAGGTCTCCTGCCTCCTTTGCTTGTCTTCCTACTCATAAGGATGCACCGCTCTTGAGCCTGGAGGAAATGATGTTTGAATATTAACCAGCTCTCTTGAACACCCCTTCCTTCTAGGGCCCTAACCCATGGGATTCCTCCAAGTAGGTCCCTGAAGAGGCCAAAGTTTGCTCTCCTGAAGTCCAGAGTTGCAATCCTACTTGGTGCCCTGCTGCCTCCTCGCAGGATACTGAACTCCACCATCTCATGGTCACTGCAGCCAAGGCAGCCCCCGACCTTCACATCTTCCACCAGTCCTTCTTTGTTTATTAGTACGAGGTCCAGCAGCACACCTCTCCTTGTTGGCTCCTCCACCACCTGTGTCAAGAAGTTGTCACCAATGCTCTGCAGGAACCTCCAGGACTGTTTGTGCCTAGCTGTGTTGTCTTTCCAGCAGATATCGGGGTGGTTGAAGTCCCCCATGAGAACCAGGGAATAGATACGTTTTGTTTTATTTTGATTATTACAAAACCCTTCTGTTCTCTCTCCAATATTCTGTATAATGGCATCCATTCTTATAAAAGAAATGATTTAACTTCACTTACCCCTAGAGGAAAGTTTACCCCTTCATAGGATGTTTTCACAAACTGCTTGGTTAGAAAGTGAAAATGCTGCAATGTTTTATAAGAGGGAATATAATACTTTTTAAAAGGCAGTTTTTATGCTAAAGGTTTGTTCACTTGAGAACATGGCTTCATTTCCTGTAGGGCTGAGTTGCAAAACATGAGAGGAGAGTGCATTGCTTTTCTTACTAAGAAACTACTGTCACTTCAAGCCCTGGATTAGCGAAGGCCAGGTTTGTCTAGCACATCACAAACAGGAGAGAAATAAAGAGCATGTACTACATTTGATTAATAATTAGAAATGACTTGTAAACACTCATCTCATTGTCCACACTGAGCTTCATGGATGCAATCAAGAAATCTCAGGCCTTTTTCTCCCTTTAAATACCATTTTGCAATTTTCACAGCATGATAAGTTAACAGAAAGCTGCAACTTCCTTGTAGCTGAAAATACAGTCCACAAAAAAATAAAGGCTATAAGGTTAGATATTTCTCATTTAATTTCCAGTTCATTAAAACTATTTACATGAAGAAGGGACAAGGAAAATTTCAGTCCGAAGCTTTAAAACAAGATTGATCTTTAAAGGAGAAAATGAATTAAACGCTCCATATGCAGTATTTGTCATACGCTACAGAGTCCAAAAATCTCATCTGGAGACAGACTGTGTCTCACCTTCATGCATATGGCCTCAATGCCACAGCTGTATGTTCCTGAGCAGTGATTATTTCACCCTTTCTCTTGAATGAATGTGAGAGGCAAGTTTCATCACATCTGGCCATTTGTAACACTTTGTTGAACCACAGCTGGTGTACATCCCAGAAAAATGGGAGCTGTTTACTGTAGAATGGAGGCCTTTCTATTTTTCTTGTTGCTTCTCTTCGATGCTGGAAAACAGATGGGATGAACTATTCTTAGCTTTCAATACAAAAAATACAAAAATTAATGGAAACCTGACACCAGTCATCTCAAAATTATAGAGGAAAAAGGTTACGCTGTGAGAAAACTATATTCTTCTGTGTTTTTCTATATTATGTTTAGTCTACTGTCTGGTTCCTGACAGAGGTCAGTAACCGTTGTTCCAGGGTAAGATAAATGACAACTGAGAGAGAAGCTACTACAGAATTACTTTCTAGCTCCAGTTCTCTAATAACACAGATGTACTCTGTTATCATGAACATGTATGGCACTAAATTTTGTTAACAAAGACAGTTACAGGCAATTAAAGTTCAGATGGAAACTGAAGTTCCTATTGATTAGGCATGTCAAATAAGGAGCTCAGAATCAGACAAATTAGTAGAGTATAACAAATATCTATGATACTGTCAAATATTTTTTCTCTGACTGATTTCTTTGGAATATCTGATCTACCTTTAGGTAGTTTAGGAGGCAAAAATCACACTTTTTTTATATTTCAGAATATAAATCAGAATTCATCTTGGCAAGATCTGAAATAAAAGTGTGCTTCCATTCTTGCATCAACAGAGGAAGAAAAGACTCTTGAATTATTGCTCATGTAATGAAAACAAATTTTTTCATGACATTGAAAAATTCAACACCTATAATACTAATATATTTTTGACTTGTATTAGTTACTCTCTGGGGAAGAGATATTAAAAAGAGGGAACAGATTTTGAGTTGTTCTGCTCAACAATGCAGGCCATAAAGTCCACATTCACAGACTCGTAATAATTGCAGCACTCAGTATTACAATATCAATGACAAATGAGGCAGTCAGCACTGTTGAGTTAAATTATTGTTTCCTAGATATTTGAATAGAGGTAGTAGTGATTAAAATGGGATTCACAGTGGTCTCAACCATTCAATAGGCAATGCTGAAGAAAAGTAGTTTTCTGGAGTTCTCTCTCTCTCCCATGCTTACAGCGTGTTACAGAATATCGGGCCTGCCACAAAAGATTGGGTCATTCATCCTTTTCTTCAGAGAATTAACCAGAGGAGGACTTGGAAGTGGGACTCAATATTCCGTAACTCTCTGAAGATCAGAGCACTGACCAAAGAGAGAGATAGAAGAGCTGGTGTAAGCCTATTCCTTACTTAAAGAGATTCAGATTCAGGCTCATGCATATTGCATCTCCATAAGATTATCGTCATTACCAAGCTACAAGAGCAACTGGGAGAAGGTTCTGTGGATTTTGGGCAGAAGATTCTTACATTCACCATAAAGAGATGCAACAAAAGCATGTGGCTTAGGGGTCAAAACACTCAGGAAGGAGGTAGTAGAATCGCAAAAATGTCATTGTTTTGTCATTGTTTCCTGTGTTAGCCATGCATTGTAAACTAGAGACATAAAAACAAAGAAATTCTAAAAATTTAACCTGCAAGCAGGGGCAAGCATCTAGATTTACATCCCTTCAATTCAGTGACCTGAATTCTGCACCTTCTTTTAGTGTCCCTTTCAGAAATGGATTTTATATTTATTTTACAAATTATAGTAATTTTGTAATTTAATTGTCTGGTAAGATTGCCTTGACTGTTTCTCAACACTGTTGCTGTATTTTGTCATCAGTAAGAAAAATCTCTTTTTTTTTTCCTGTGAAATAGAGGAACATAAATTAAACTTATTGGATGTATCACAGGCACTTCAATAACTATATTCAAAACATGATCTTCCTTACCAGAAATTTATTATGTCTAATAAACAATACTTGTTCCTAATGTAGATCAGAGGAAGCTGTATACCATCAGGGACTGACTTCAGAATTGTTAATCTATTCCCTAGTTGTACTTATCCATATCTTGTGATAATGATATTCCTTTTCTCTGTTTTTGATAGCATTCCTTCTATCTGTTATTGTGATGGTATTGTGAAAAAATAATTAGTGTCACTGTACCTAGTTTATTTTACCCTTTCAAGGCCAAGAAGTGTGGGGCTGGCCAGTTCCGCAAAATTAACAGTTTTCGGCCACCTGCAGGTAGTTTGTTTTTAATGAAAAAGGCACCTCATTAGAATAAAAAAATGAGATCTGTTCTGGATATTTACAAAGTTAGCAAGAGCTTTTTCAAGACAGAGTTTCATAGAAGAAACTAGAAATCTCTGAACCTAACTAGCAAAGTAACAGTGTGGGAACAGTTTCTGGTAGAGAATATAGTTTGTGACTGATATTGTAGTTTGAAATTTTCACAGGGGACTTTTGAGTTATTCCAGGAAACGGCTATAAAATCTGGCGACTCATTCTTAGCAACAATAAGGTAGAGTGAGAGATGCCTTGGTCTGGAGAGGACACGTTTCAGAGTCTTCATCTGCCTGCCAAAACTCTGCTGCTGCGCTGCGTCCAGCACAGGCTGGTGCTGGAGAGCCCAGGGCTACAAATGACCGGGACACCCTCAGCCAAGGAAGTGCAGGCCTGGAGCTGGACAAGTCAGTTTTAGGGGTAGGAGATCAAAGAAAACCAAGAAATAGTATCTAATACATATAAAACACACCATAAATAGTAAAATCAGATAAAATGTGAACTTGAAGACTAAAGAAACAAGTAAAAGTATGTTGGCAAAGATATAAAAATGACACCGGTCAGATCCTAGCATGAGGGAGAAGAAACTATTAACATCATACTCCTCCCAGCAAAGGACACCAGCTGCTGACAAGTTGCTGTTCTCCAGTCGCCCCCGCCCCACACACACCAGACTGAAGCCATCAACTCTAGGATGCAGAGCAGCAGTGGAAGGGTGAACATAACACAGGGAAAGGAGTTAGATACTAGCAAGTGTGTGTATAATAACAATTTAAACTCTATTATCATTACTGAGACTTTTTATGTATAGAAGCATTCATTTCTTTGCTGTCTTTTTCTTTCTTTTTCTGTAATAATCAGATCTGGACTAGTAATGATTTTTGGATTAGACTGTTACATTTCATTTATACTAATACATTCTTGGCTTTACATATAAGGCGTGTTTCCTTTTTGCACATAACGACATTCCAAGGGTAGCACAAATTGTAGCAGTGAATATAGAGTTGTAAAATACTTAAACTCTTTTAAATTACCCTCAGATTTCTTAGCTTGGATGGTAACCAGAAACATGCAATGTATGAAATCAAGAATGAAAGAACAGAGATTTACTGTGTTTCAAGAGACAAAGGGGCACCTTCAATTGCCTCAGACAAGTGGAAGAGCATTACAACAATCTGGAGGGAAAACCACCACTGAAATAATTTGAAAAATGTCTAAGTGCTGTGAAGCTATTGTATTTCTACAAAAGAGCCAAAATATTGAACCTGTCATCAGGTATTTAAGGCTTGTAACTGAGTAGAGGGATCACAACAAAAGAAGTCAGGGCATGTCAGAAAGCTGTAGGTGGTGATCACATCTTCAGACAACTATGCAGAATGACTGCAAGGTAATGATTGTGCTGTTGCTGTGGTGCGCCAGGGAGCACAGCAAACGCTTCTGTCTGACGCCTGTTTTGATCAGTATTTCTCCCATGCCCCTCCTCTACATAAAACAATAGAAAGTTCTCTTTCAAAAGACTTTTTAAGATCTATTTGCTTTTACACCTACATTTATTACCTTTTCCTTAATCTTTTTATTTTCTAATGCGATTACACTTGGGCTTCTTCTTTATTTAAAGAGGGTGGTTGTTTTAATAGCTTCTTGTTTGTTTGCCATCTCAAAGGGAGTGTTGCTTACCATGGATAATGGCTATAATTCCGAGAGTGGCTGTCCCAAAGCTATTGATCCAGTATAAACATCACTGCTGTATTAAAACTGATTACCTCAGGGAACAAGTGTGGTCCACAGCATTTAAAAAAATGGACTGTTCTTTGCCGATTTTTCTCATAGAACAAGACAGTCTCTTTTGTCAGAGAACAAGGCAGTCTAGACTGGAGATAGAAAAAGGAAACAGAACTTCCAACGTATTTTGCTTTCCTTGCATTTCTACGAAGCCATTTTTGTGTGTGGAAACATCATGGATTAAAATGATATGTATACAGTCAGCATCACTGTAGGATCTGAGCACTTTATAATATGCATCTGAAGAGAAACCTGTCAACCTATCTCAATCATACAGGTATGGAATTGATATAAAGGTATTTTTTTAATGGAACTTTTTTGAACATTAAGCGTAAGTAGAATTAATCACCCAAGAGCAGCTTTGGGGATTTTTAAAACCCCCTATTTAACTGTTGTTGCCTTTGGACTCTAACTCTCTCTTCTTTTGATAGTGAAGTTGTTTAACTGTCCAAGATTGTGCTAGAACCTCAGTTTATGCAGGCTCAAGGAGTTTGGTATCGATCATGCCCAGTTCTTATAAGTATCTGAAAAAGTATTTACTATATTCCTTTCTCCCTTGAGGTTCAATACAGTAGGATTTCTCAGGACACACTTCACAGATAGTCATAAAAACAGATAATGCTTGTGATAAAAAGGGTGGTATTTTATTTTAAAGTATACTTAGTGATAACATTTTATATAGTAGTCAAGTAATTAAAGAACTCAAACTAAAAGAGATCTCAGACTTGTTCTCTCATCTTTTGAGGAGAAAGAAAAAAAGAATGAGTGCCTAAAACTCCAGTGACATGAGCATATAAAATAACAGATGCATACTCTCTGTAAGACTATTTCTCTCTACAAAGCATCACTTAAGATTCACTGGGTAAGAAGGCTCCAGAAATGTTGATTATCCTAGCAGCTAAAATAATGCTAGTTATTTCCAGTACGGCTTACGTTTTCAGTCCTGAGTACCAAATGTTAAATTTCAAAGCACGTGTTGATTTTAGCTGTCATTAAGCTGTGGTCTTCAGTGACTAAATCTGCTCTGAATAAGAGATAATATGTACATATTTTTTCCCTGGGAGAGAGCAGACAATACATTATCACTTTGAGAAAATGTTTGTGTTCTGGTTTTCTTCTGTTACAGAAAGAAATAATTGTCATTAGTCTAACTGGGAGTCTATTACTACTTTTTCCAAATCCTTTTCTTGCTTGCTCCAGACTTGTGTTTGTTCCTGTGTAGCAGAGAAAATAATAAATTTCAGGAGGCTGCTCTATCATTGCACTCTGTAAGGCATTAAAAATGTACAAAATATAGAGGAAAGTATCAATATATTGACAAAGAGGAGTCAGTTTTAACAGATTTTTTTTACTGTACAGGAATAACTTGTTGTATTTTGAAAATATAGACCTTGAAATACAAAAACAAAAATCCAAAAAACTCAGTCAAACTCTCTTTGGCTGTGTATCAAATGAAGGTGAGAAGGGAGAATATTTTAATAAATTCCATAGATGGGAGCTGTGGATTTATTTTCTACCTGAACAGAAATTTTAAATATGCTTTTACAAAAGCTAATCTTGGAGAACATTGTATCAAATATGTCCAGGAAACAAAGAAGATCTCCTATCAAAAAAGTCACTGTAATTGCAGGAGACAACTAAGACAGGCAAAAAAGAATTTCATACACGAAGAAGCAGCTTCTTGCAATGAAAAGAATGGTTTCAAGTTATCAACTGTAGAAAAATCAACAGAGTCTTCTGGCCAGCTCAGGAAATGAAATTCCATATCGCTGACAATAAAGTTATATAAAGGTTTTCTTATGAGAAGAGAAAGGAGGCATTTAAGGATGGTGTTTTTATTTACATAATTAGGCTATAAATTAAGATAGCATTCTGAATATTAAAAAGCATGCATAATGATTATTGTAATGAATTAAATAAACCCTTTCAAACTGCATCTTCTATTAGAACTTTGTGCTCTTTGTCCATCATTTATTAGTGTGGGTCAAATTCTACCTAATCCTTATTTGGAGACTGCTGTGTAGAAGACCTTTGGTAAACTAGTTAGCCTTTTAGGTTTTGGTTTTGGTTTTGTTTTCTGGAGTTTGAAGAAGAGGCAAGGCAAGGCAAAGCTAGGTTTTCCTATATTGCAGCAACCCTTGACTGCTAGACTACTCTACAGCTGTTAAATTGGTTTAACTTCCACAGAGCCCTATGTTTCAATTTGCTTTTGGTGACACTTGCCCGTTGAGCAGGGGCCTTAGCTGAGCTTTACGCACAGTTTAGAATCTCCTTTCATATTGTATTTTATTCTCCAAGCTTGGCATTTGCCTCCTCTTTAATAGCGATGGGGGGGTTGCTTTTCACAATATCTGAGGATTATTGTGAGATTTCAGTAGCTATCTTTTCTGAAGCTGGCAGGTTTTTGCCTATAAAGAAAAAATCTGAAAAAATCTAACAACCCCACAAGGAATACTCCTTGTTAGGATAATGCTACTGTACAGAGAAAGTATAAGCCACTAAATACTATGCCTTCAAAAGGATTTTTCTAGACAACCGAGCTTCTATCAAGATTTAATTAAAAGTGTATTATTCCATTTCCACTTCATTGCATTATTATCTGTTCATCTCATTGACAGATCTTTAGAGACAAGATGAGACTGAGATTTTTCACAGTATCCGACATATTAAATCAAGAAGTGAATTTAAATCTAAGTATGATATTAGCTGTTGAGTGGAGCTGGAAAGAACTGTACCACGAAACAGTACTGTCAGCTGCTTTTAAAGACAAGGTCTAGCCCTCGGGTCACATTGACTGATGAGTCCAATGAGCCCAATGTTATGCTGAGCAGAAATGTACTACTCAGCAGAAGAGAATTGATCAACAAAAGAACTTAGCACGTACCAGTGGCTTCTAGATTCCTGTGGTGGATAAACTGTTACCTAAAGGAGACTCCAGTTTATATGAGGGATGGAAAATGCTACAGATATGTTCTGTAAAAGAAAAGTGGCACTATCTCTTTTCATTTACTGTATAGGAAGTCTATATGTCTGATCCTTTTTTTTTTTTTTTTTGAGAGTATGGCATCTCAACCTTTCATAGTGCCGGTGGCTGCATGAAAATCACCATTTTTTGTTTTAATCTGTGAGGAATTTTTTTTAAATTGCAGTTTTCTTGAGTGCATATTACTCTTGGAGATTTATACCTATATACCAAGACATGGGGGAGGTGAGAAGGAATTACTTTTTATTGCCAAACTTTTTTCAGGAGGCATTAAGAAAAGGCTGAGCAAAGTAGGATTACTTTCCATCCCTTGAGTTTCTTCTAGCTGTACGTAATGGAGGGCAGTAACACTTAATATGCTAATGTGAAAGATATTTGGATTCCACCTAAGGCCAGTATCACAGAAGGATTTAACCTGCCTCATTAACATTGTTTATGCAATGACCCAACAATTCATTTATACTTGGCTAATGCATTCCATTGTTAAACTGTATTTTTCTCTTCTGTATTTTGTTCTGTATCTAAATGTTAGCAATTTAAATTGCTATTGGTTACTTTGAAAGGTCTCTATATCTAAGCTGCTGGAGGGGGGGGCTTATTCTATTGTCTCTGAAAAAGGTTAGCATATTTACTTCAGTGAAAAAATCTGTATTATGCCAGATAAACTTATATACAAAGTAATACAATTATTTTTTTCCATTTCCTGTCCCTCTCAGTTACTCGTCACTTTTTATTTTTTTTATTTTTTATTTTTTTAAGTCCTTAAAACCTGGGAAATCACTGAGAAGGAGCAGATTGGAAAAGATGCTTTAAAATCCTATCCAGTCTCGGATCACCCCTCAAAAGTTTCTGAGGTACCTGAATAACCACCAGCTCAGCTTTTATTCAAGCAATAGCAAGCACTGAGAATTTAAGAGAAGCTCCAAGAAGTCTCTTTTTAAAAATGAGACCTGACCACATAGTGTGGAATTAATAGAGGAGGTAAAGGTGGAGCTAAGATGTATCTTTACAATGTTCGGATATGCCTATATAGGCAGATCTGGCATCAAGGGAGTGTCACACTCTCTTGCTGAAGACACTGTTTTGTTTCATTTATCTCAAGCTATAACAATTCATATCCCTGCTGATGATTTTTGAGGGCTCTGGTTCACCATGTATCCTGGCCAGTGTGGTGGCATCTTCAGCGTGGCTTCCTGAAGATCTAGGACTTTTGGATGACACCTGCCCTGGTCAAAGGGAGCACTTCACTGTTCAGAGCAACTCTCTCCCCTCTGAATCTCATCCTCAGAAAACAGGGTCCATGGAGTTCCTGTTTTCACCTGAGCTGTCGTGTCTTGTCCTTTCTGCTCCAGAAGTTTTTGACGTAACATCTGTCACATCTGCCAAGATGGAGGTTATTACATACACTGATCATCACTGCCACTCTAAACCTAGCCAAGGATAGCCTTTAACACCAAAAGAGTTAAAGGCAATATTAATCTAATGCTGTCTGACTTGAAAAGCAGAGACATCAGGCC
This sequence comes from Apteryx mantelli, assembly GCF_036417845.1. NCBI lineage: Eukaryota > Metazoa > Chordata > Aves > Apterygiformes > Apterygidae > Apteryx > Apteryx mantelli. Next base: position 52,970,313 of record NC_089982.1, read on the forward strand.
TGTAGGGAACAGAATATAAAAATATGAAAAATGTGTGATATTATAAAGGGAAGAGTCAAGTACCAAATTATTCCTTGGATTTCTTTTCTGGATGTTACTGATGACATGTTCAGAATAGTCAAGGAGGCTTTTTATTCATCTTATTTCAAGAGCCAGGGACATTAGTTTAGCCTGTCTCTACTTTCAGAATAAGAATGGAGAAGCTGCTTAAAATAGAAGGTCCTAAATGAAGGTTCCTCAAAGCTGTGCCCTGTGACACAGCACCTTTACTAACCCTGGCAGTGACAAATGGTGAGACAATGAACCTTAAAAGACAGGGGTCAGGTTTGAATCATTATGCTTTACCCAGTTAAAAAGTAAGGAGATTAGCCATTCTCATCCATAAGAATCTGCCACTTCAAATAATTAAATTCTGGCAGACTACATTGAGCAGGTGGATTTTAATTAAATTTCTCTTATATTAGATCGGGAACAGTATGCAGTCCATAAGGTTCTTCTCCCCTCCCCTCCGCCCATCTCTCTAAGTCGCTGAGATACTCTATGGGAAAAGGCTAGACAATACTTATAAGTAGGGACTAGAATTTAGTAGAAGAGAGCTTGAAATAGAACTAAGCCATGGGAAAGGACATCACTTGACAAACAAAAAAGTAGTATTAAAACATTAAGTCCATGGAATGGAAAGAAGATATGAATTTGGACCTGATCTATAGATTTTATTTGGCAGAATGAAATCTAAATATGAAAAAAAATCTTAGAACTAACACAGAATTTAGTCTTTGAAATAATTTAATATATTGTTTAACCTGTTTCACAGATAACTTTAACACTTTTTTTTACTAATAAATTTGTTCACTAACATCTACTGATATTGGAAGGTTCATCAAAAAGTAATCTTATATATTTTTGTCTTGCTGATTGCTAGGGATCTATACAGAAAATAGAATGCTAATATGCTGAACATTACAAGACAAATAATGTTAAAGCACATTCAATACACTAATTTAATGTAAACCTGGAAGCTATGTTTTAAAATGTAAGCTAGGACTTGAAATAAGTTTAAAAGTAAGTGAATATATTAACAGCATAAATGGGAAAAGACACAGACATTGCAACAGCAAAAGAACGAGACCTCAACACAGTAATACAATCATAGTTTTTGCCATATGCCCCAGATGAAGTGCTACACTCTTAATATGGCTCATTACGGAAACATTTCCTTTCCCTTCTTTTCTTTCATTTCCTGTCATTTCTTCACTGTATCTAATCTTTTGCAGTTTCTCCCAATGTCCCTAGCTCTAAGGAAAAAAGGAAAAACAAACAAAAACACTCAAATGAACCAGGAGAAAGCAGGCTAGCATTTAACCTGAATTCTATACTTGTGCATGAACTGTATTTCGTGGAAATTACAGTGATGGGGAATTAGGTTGTGTTTACATCTTTTTTCTCTTTAATCCAGTAGTAATATACACTCTACTTTTCTCTGTTTTCTTGTTTTGGGAGGGAGTGATTAAAACAAGCCTGGGAAGAGAAGACATTGGAAAAAATTGTCTTATGATCAGAATTTCATTCAAACGTACAAGCAGAGAAGAAGTTATTTTAAAGTTTATTTTTATTTCTACAGCTTATTCACATGACAGTTTAACAGGATGAACCATTCTTGAAATGAAATATTTTATAAATGAATAATAATAAATGACCAAGATTGCAAGCGAATTTAAAAAAGGAAAAACACATTTTAAGCCCAAAGGAAATTCCAGTGATCACAATTTCATTTACATTACTTGTTCTGAATTAGGACAAGTGTATTTTGAAATGTTCTGTGGAAAAAAAAAATCACATTGTTTCATGCGATAATATTCCATATAATCTAGACTGTTCACTGCAGTTTTGAAACTGAGTATTCTGACATTCCTAAAATGAAAATGTTTCTTTTTGATCTGTTGGAACAACCTGAAGCACTTTGATGTGAATCACTTAAGAAATGAAACTTTGTTTTCCTGTGGTGCACTTAATGTGTAATAGGAACTGCAGAGCCAGCGTGCCCCCACCCCTCCTTGCCCTGTGAGACAAGACGCACGTCGAACCTTGCTCTGTGTGATTTTATGGAAGATGTAGCACTCCAGGGATGCTGCCCTGCAGGAAGGATGGGACTAGAGGGGTTACATGCCTCATGAGGAAATCCGTGTACCATAAGAAAAATGTAGTCTATTGTTTTGAAGTCCTTGGACTAAATTATAATATTCTGTTTTGGCTCAGAAAAAAAACCAAAATGAAGTATATTCTAATTTTTGGAGGGATAATACATCTTTTGGCATTATAAAAAGCTTCTCATGGAAAGCAGTTTTCCAGAAGCTACTTGTTCTGTCGGGAAATCCCGATGGAAAACTCGTATCCAGCTGTAGCTATAAATAAACCTAAAACCACTCAGATGGGTTCTGACTGATGCTATACGTGGCTATAAGGAATGCACTGGTCTTACTTTTCCAACCCATTGAGTTTCCTAAAATATAGCAAACTGCCCATTGCTGTGGATCCCTGAGCCGCCTGGGAGGTGCCCCAAGGCCGCGGGGATGGCATGCCCTGCCTGGTGGCCGTGCCTTGGGGACTGCAGGTGTCTGGCACCAGGCAGAGCTGTGGGGCATCCTCCAGCAATGTGCCTCCCCCAGAGCCTCATGCGCTCAAAAACATTGCAGTCTGGGGCAGCCCCGTCACTAGGTCTTCAAAGCGACAGGGCACCCCTGAGCAGTTTGCCAGCCCAGCACAAGCATCAGCCTTGTAGCCGGTCTGTCAGGAAATCAGGCATTTTTCCAGGACAAAAATCTGTATGGGGTTTGTTGGTTTTGATGAACACCTTATCTGTCTAATGCAAAATGTTTCACGGCTGATAAACTGGCAGTGCTGACCAAACCATGCTTCTGTATCAACAGGCAAAATTGAGCAGCGATCTGATAGGTTTCTCTTGGTCTTTCTGGACTTGCACAGCTGAAATAGAAAATGCCTGTACTGTATTGATATGGCCAGTAAAAGCAGGGAATGAGTGAAAAGTGGAATAAAGAAAAGTTAAAAGAACATGCTGAAAGCTCAGCTTTTCTTTTTCTTTTATGGGAGTCTACAGATAAAGGACATTTATCAGGAGAAGAATATGCATATACCTGATATCAAAGTCTACAAAGCAAAGCAAAGCCAAAAGAAAAAATAATGTTCAAACAAACCTTCTTTCCTTAGAATAAACTTTCCGAAGGGAAAGGCAGTTGGAAATTATGCAGGAAGCTATCCACACCAGCCTTTGTGTGTAAGAATTATGGACTAATTTCTCACTACATAAGCAATATAAATTAATTTCTCATACATTCAGTAGATGCAAGACTTTAACTGAGCATTTTCTGGTGGAATAAGCATGTTGGTTTGGTTTTATTTTGGGGAAGACAGCTTGCAGTGCCACCCCAGCATGCTGCTGCCAGGACTGCCAGTCAGGCAGAGCTCCCTGCTCTCCCTCACTGCTGCACCCACAAAGGTGTAAGGGTGAACTGAGCTGAAAGGGAAAAAAAAGTTTGTAAAAGGTGTAATTTAGTAAGTTGCAATTTGTTCTCACCCAAACTTTGCTTTACATATTGCAAGTCCTACATATTTTTCTTGTTTTGGAATTACCTTATACTGTGCAGGTAACACATTAGATTTATTCTTTACTTCTCCTTTACTCCGTTCTAGTTTTTCTTTCTTCCTCTCCAGTCCTTACAGACTTACAGCCTTTTGCCAGCTCCTTCACATCATCATCACTGTTGCCTTTGAATTCTGTCTGATATCTTATCTACTTTAAAAAGATTCCTTCAATATTCCCTTTCTTCTTTAAGATGATTGGATTTGAGTTAGTTGTATAGTAAAAAGAATGCATTTCTATAAACCATTCTGGATACCTGCAACAACTTGATCAACCATGTAGTCAAATGCCTTTAAACATTTTAATAATCTTTCTACATGTTAGAGTGTCTTTTAAACTTACTTTTATCCTTTTGTTTTGCTCCACTGTAAACCATTTAGATGTCACATACCATACGTTCTGGGCTTCCCTAACTTTGGCTGGATTAATCTAATTTAAATTTTGTACTAACTTGCATGATGGGTGAACGTGGCGGCACAGGGCTTGGCTAGTTACAGTAAAAAACATTCTTGCTAATTGCTCAGTACTAATGCATAATAAAATATTTGTATAGCAACTACTGCTCTATTTTGTACTGCCATCAGTATTTGCTGCTTTTATATTAATAGATTCATCTTTAATAGACTTCTAGTTGACCTAAAGCAAAAATAACTTTAACTTGGTGTCTTACAAATATCTTTCACTCTTCTTTCAGTCTGTTTAAATATTTGCATTGCATCATCACTGTGTATCTAAACGATCATCTGCTGCTTACCTTCCACACATGCAAAAGCTCTGCAACAAGATAGCAGAATAATCATTTTTAAGCCCAGGTTGAGAAAGTATACCTATTCAATGGTACTGGATTATACTAATGTTAAGATACAGCATAATCATAAAAGATTTTTAATTCCATCATTATACTGGTTTCTGCCCTTTAGATAAAAAGAATATCCTGGCAATATTCCCTCCCTTAACAAACAAACAAAATTGAGACTACATATACTACTTGTTTTATACCATTTAAAGCAGTATACTTGTACTTTAAATATACTTCATAGTTCTTGCTCCTACCCTCTGTACTCCTTTATTCCATTCCTGTCTTTCACTTTCTCATCCATGTCCTACTCTGCGGATGGAACTGCCTGTTTAGTGTGTGGAATACACTTAGTGATAAATTATTTGTGTGGCAAAAAAGCATATTTGATTTGGGAGTATGTTATAAAATTCAAAATATAAAACCTTTCTTACAAAGACTTCCTGCTCTTTTTTTCTCTCCACCCGCCCCCCTCCCTTTTCTTTGGTACTATGTTGTTTGTAATTTATGAAGCAGACATTTGACAGCTTTGGAGGCTTAACAGTCTGAATATATAAATACTCTCTTATGAATCATCCTAAAAAATTAGAGCTTAAAATGTAGGGTTAAAAATGATCAGATTAATTTAAATTGAACAACAGAAGATTTTATTCTCTATAACAGTAGTTATTGTTTGTTTTCTCAAGAAAAATGCCTGCAGGTTTAGAGAACTGTATTCTCAAAATAAGCACTAGAATGTCAGATGGAAGACTTATTGCAAAACTTAAGATAAAGCTCATGAAAGCATGTTTCATGATGTGTTAATTAGGCACTCATGGGAAATTCTTGCCTGATTCACAGCACTGATTGGACTGCATATTTCTGGAGGGATCTAGTCCTTAACTGAGCTTTACTGAGTGAGCATGTGCTTCAGATTCAAACATCACTGTTAGACTGCATCACCATGTACTATGTTCAACAGTTTCTTACTTTGAGGTTAGTATCTTTAAGTATAAATATATCATGAATCTGAGTAAAGTTACTAAAACTGGCCTTAAATTTTGATGGCATACATATCAACTGGAGCCGCATTATAAAAACTCGAAAAAGTGGTAAACAGAATAGAATTAGCATGTATAGATCACATGTATAAAGCAACTTGACCTCTCTTTTCTATGCTTTGTGAGGACTGAAAGTCCCATATTTGAAGAAACTGTTTAGGGAAAAGGTGTGGAGCTGGGCTCATGAGAGGGCTTCTCTAGACATGCCTGCAGATGTTCAGTCCTGCACACCATCCTTTTCAGACAAAGCTTGAATCAGGGAAGCAGAAACTTCACTCTAAATAAGAAAGATATGGCAAATGAATGAGTATGTCCTTGAGCTGGAGTTAACCAGGTTCTTGGAACTGTTAAACTGCTTCCCAAAAACTAATTGGAAAGATTTTGGTGAAGGGCAATATGTTGTCACAGATCCCAGGTTTTTTTAGGGTATTGATTCACTTGTCAAATAAACCTGTCATTCTTCATTTATTATGTATGTATACACTTTTCTACAAATGCACACATAACTTGTATTGCAACAAAACTGATGAAGCCTCGATTCTTAGAGATTTGTGACTCATGGCTGGATTTCCTGCTTTTTAATAAGGTTGGGATCACACATAGTCTTTCCCTCTGTCGTCTCCTCCTCTCACAAGGCTGGCAAGAACTTAATGTCTCTGTGGCCTTTACTCCTTTGTCAAATTTGTTTGAAATTTATCAACAGGTTCAGAAGTTATGAGAGAGGAATAGCAGACAAAGTGCCACTGCATTAGTTCATGGTTTAGGGGCTAGACGCTGACTGAATGGATTGAAACTACTGAAGAATGTTTTACAGCTAAAGAGGATCCCTGCTGGTTTTTAAGTCAGATTTCATTGGCACAATGTTCTTGCGAACATTCATGCTTACAAAAAACAAATAACATGATAACAACCATGCAGAGCACTTGTGAGAAGAGAAACCAATCCTAAATTATACTAGAAATGCATATAATCACATACAACTGACAAGTTCTCAACAATACAGCTATATTTTCAAACATACTGACTTTCTTTTCAGTCTTCAGCTCTCCCAGTGCTTCAAAGGCTTTGTCAGTTTAAAAACATAGCAAATATTTCGGTCTATTAAGAGTTTAAAATGCAAAAAGCAAACAGTCAGCATTCTAATTAATTTCTTCAGTACTTGACCATTTGACTTTATCACATAATGATTTTTATTTGCATTTAAAACATTTTGCTTCCTTAATATAACTTTTTTGGTTTTATAAGTAAACATGGCTGATTCATCCTATTGTAAGTACTTATAAGTAAGTCCAGATGATTAGTCCTATTTTAATGCATGCTTTCAGCCTGTGCCTGTCTTGCTGCCTCCCTCTTCTATATGTCCAAGAGTCAACCTTTTCTACTTTGTCACAGTTCTTATTCAATGTTTATTTCAAGTGTAACAACTCCATAGCTTTTTGCGACCCCTCTTCTTCTTTCTATTATTTTCACCTTTATTCAGCTTCCCCTATCAACTCCATCCAAACTACTGCAATTAATTAATTAAATTAATTAACATTAATCAATTAATTTTCCTCATTGTGTCTTTCCATTGTCTCCTCCTTCTTCCTTTCTCCTCTTTGCACATGTCTTTGCACTTATCTCTTTCCAATTTCACCTCTTTTTTGCTATCACAACTATTTTTTTACCTAAATGTGGAGCATCTCAAGAAACAGGTGGTTATTACCATCTTTACTCTGCCAGCACTGCTAGCTTTATTTGATTCACCTCTGAAAGTGGTTGTTGAAAGGAGCAGCCTAAAGCCTATCAAGCAGGAAAGCATTTCAGTGAAATTCATAGTGCCTTTCAACAAGGGTTTCAGTGAAAGGCATTACACAAAGGGGTTCAGGCTAGTCTGTGGCCTTCCTGGGCTATGACAGTGGGGAATGATAGTCTAGGGCTTCTCCCATGGAAGTCATAAACTCTTTATTTACTAACTAGCCAGTGAGTACTGGCTAGTGTTTTATGCTCTTTTCACATTAGCTTAGAGGCCCTTTACTATAGAACAGATACGTTCATCCAGACAATCCTAGAATGGTACGATGTCTTCATCTATTCTGCCCATCTGTTCTGCCCCCCTCCTTTTTTTCTTTTCTTCTTAGAGCTACCGCCTTCTAGAAAATGTGTTATATATGTGGACAGCAAGCGGTTTGCAGTTATGGTTAGCTACATCAGATCATACAAAACAGACACTCCAGCTGACCGTGTTCTTCCATCCTATCCCCTAACTACACATTTAAAGTGTTGCTGGAGCACTGTGATTTACAGAAAACATTTTTTTTCTTCGGACTTAAAGGAAAATTAAAGACTTTTCTTTTAGGTCTGTATTCAGAATGGTTAACTCAGAGTTCAGACATATCTGATGATCTGATGCTTTAAATATATCAAAGAATAAAATATGTTTTTAATGCAAATGAAGCATGCTCATTAATAATGATCATTTTCCAGTGGCAGAATAATTGGATATTTGAGTTAGCAGATGGAATAGAAGTTGGGTGGGAGAAAGAAAAAAAAATCTGTGTAGAGAAGTTCTCTTCAGAGTCTACACATGATATGAGCTGGGAAACTGCAAATAAAAGATGTGCATAGCCCTGTATCATTAGAAGGTAAATGTAACACCATGCTCAAAGTTCAATACAAATATATTTCGATTCTTAACAGCGCTTGAGGGCCTCACTGATCAATTTAGTTCTGGTGGCAAACAAAACAGCGGTCTTTCTTGGAACCTGCAGAATCCACATGCTTTCACAGTGCCAGAAGGCTTGAGGAAAGTGAATGATGACTAGTCTGTGACCCAAAGCATTCTGATAATTTTATTGAAAGCAAGTATGTGGGTCACATATAACATTAACATGAAAATGACTATCTCTTGTCTATTATTCAAGACGTCTAGAGTGGCCTCTCATTTCATCCATGCTAAGCAACCTTTCCCCTGTGAATGACTAAATTCACCTTCAGGAAGACACCAGCCATAAAAGAAGTCAAAACCAAAAGGTCAGAAAAAGTTATGAACAGTTATTTATTATTTTAATGTGA